>NC_089490.1:124257977-124567617 GCF_036850765.1 Saccopteryx bilineata
CAAAAAATAAATAGATAAGCTTTTACAAGTAACAGTTTGGTAGGTAGAATTTTGAGATGGCCTTCAAAGCCTCCTTTGAGTAAACCGTGTTCTATATAATCCCCAGAACTGCGAACGAGATGGATTTTACGCCTGTGAATAGAATATATCATATAACACAGTTGACTTTAAACAGGGAGATTATCTGAGTAAGCCTAACTGAATCATGTTCACCCTTGAATCTTGGTTTAGAAATCAAAAACAGAGGAACATGGAGATTTTAGACCTTAGAAGTACTGGCACACCATTGCTGGCTGCAGGATAGAGGGGCCACGTGGGAAGGAATACACATAACCTCAAGGAGCTAGAGGCAACCCTTAGGTGACAACCAGCAGGGAAACAGGGGACTTCAATTGTACAACCGCAAAGAGCTGAATGCCACCAACGAGAATACGTTTGGAAGTGGATATTTTTTCCCCAGAGCCTAGAAAAGAACTCAGTCTGGCCAAACTTGATTTCAGTCTTCTGATTCCCTGAGCAAAGAACCCAGCCACTCCATGTTGGTCATGCATGAACTTTGAGCTAATAATTAAGTGGGCATTGTTTTAAGCCCCTGAGATTTTGATCATTTGATACAGACCAATAGACAGCTCATGCACACAGGACCCGAGGATTCTGCATGTATTTTACTGACCTCTCTTCAGTCTTTCACTCTAAAAACAAGTATCACTTACGTGCCAGGTTCCATTAATCAAATCAACTCCAGAGTACCAGTGCCAGCAGTGAAAATGCAGGGACCCACCATGAATGAAAAATACAAAAACAGGTACTATGCCATGTGCTATAAACAATATATTTAATATTTGTGTTCTCTCAAAATTTGTATGTTGAAACCTGATGCCCAATGTGAAACCTGATGCCTGTGAGAAGTGCTGAATTCATGGGATTAGTGTTCTTGTAAGAGACCCCACCGAACTCCCTAGCTCCTTCCACCATGTGAGGTTACAGCAAAAAGACAGGCATCTCTGAAGCAGGCTCTCACCAGTCCCTGAATATTCTGGTGCCTTGAATGTAGGCTTCCTAGTCTCTAAAACTGTGAGAAGTATCTTCTGTTTTTTACAAACCATCCCGTTTATGGTATTTTGTTATAGTAGCTCATATGTACTAAGACAAGCATGTATTTATTGCCTATGCAATAAATCATTCAAAAAACTTAAGTCTCTATCTCCTATATGAAAGGTATTGAGAAGGTAATTCTTAAATATGCTGTACATTACCTCTAAGTTTTCATGGGCCTTTTGAAGGGGTGGATGTAGGCAGGGAGTGTGCCTTTTTGAGGCATATGAGGGAAACTACCACACATTCAATGCCGAGTACAGAGAATCTCTAATTGTCTAGAGTAAAATCGGAGGTCACTAAGAAATCTCTCCCAGGTGTCTTCATAGAGCATGCTACCATCATTGCTCCCTGTTTCACTCCCTTTTTATTCTTCTCCTACAATGATGCCATATTATGTTTTTTATAAAACACAAATCCTATGATATTGTGCTCCTGCTCAAAATGACCAATTTTGATGATCTTCAAGATAAAACCTTTCATTCACTGATGCAATTAATATTTAAGTGTGCACAATATGCTAAGCTCTGCACTAGGTGATAAGGATACAATGGTAATTATGATAGACAAAGTTCTTCTTCTCACTGAAATTTTCTTTTTGAAAATATACTTTCTATCTTGTTCAACTAGAAGACTCTAATTATCTTTAATCCCTAACTAGGGTGACCCTCTTCCCAAGCAAAATGAGACACACTTTCTCTGTGCTTACATGAAATATTGTACTTAACCATATAATAAAATGCATCACAGTGTATTAAAATTGCATGGGATTGCATGTCTGCATCCTCCTTTAACAGAGTATGTATGGCGAGAAAATTCAGGAAGTCTGTGCACGCCCAAACTTCTAGGGTCATTAAGCGATTATGAATGAATGGGTCCTCTTGGGAGAAGCTGAACCTGGATCTAATTCCCCCTCTAGCGTGGGATATATAGGATATCTTCCTAATGAAGGGGGAGAATTGTAAGGAAAGAGCAGAAGCTAAGGTAAGGGGTTAAGGAGTGAGATCCCACAAAATATCTGTGCTACCTCACATGTTTTAGGTATGTTGTATGGTACTTCCTCTCTACCTTCACACCATCTGCTTCAATTATGAATCTGGATGTCTGGTCCAGAGTAGACCATCCATTATCTAATCCAGGAGTCAGTTACAATCTAGAACAAAGGATCATTAGTCAGTTTACATAGTAAGATAACAACTTTGAATAATAGATTTGGAAAGTGAAAAACAGTTTCAAGATTTCCAAAACACTCCCCATGTAAAAGCAAAAGTGAAATGTGGATACTAGACAGAGAGAGCCAGTCTGGAGACTCTCCTGTATCTAGGGAGGAAAGGGAGAGAGGTCTATCTAGCCAAAGAGAGAGGCAGAGCTCAGAGGAATGACTAGGCTTTCTTCCTCTTGGTATTTAACCTTTAAGGAGGTGGGGCTGCATTACACCAGCTGGATAAAAGGAACATAAAGGCTGAGTGAGAGTCCTCTTTCATGGATATTAGTTGTGGGAAGAGAATGGGGAGGTGTCAGACCTCTTTAGGGAATCCCTGTGGTAAATCTTGATCCATCTAACTTGGTGAGAGGGGGGGCAAAGGGGGGAATAGAAAAATGAAAAAAAAAAACACCAGAGGAAAATGATGCCCAAATAGATTGACTTAAAATTGGTTAGTCCTCACAGGTTGTGTAAACGTGCAAGAAATCTGAAAATGCCTGTGCTCTGTTCCATTCTCTCTATCCCCAACACACACACACACACACACACACACATGCACACACACGCACACAAGTGCGCTTGAAGGAAGACTGGGAAAGTCTGGGAAGGGAAAAGGAAGCAGGATCTGAAGTTCAAGGCAACGGTAGGTCAGCAGCAGCTGCTCTGTCTCAAAATCCAGGTGGGGCCAATTACATCAGCAAGGACAGAGGCCCCAAGGACAAGAGACATTATCAGAGGGCAGAGGTCAGGATGGATACAGAGCACACCCCAAGGCCACACACAGAGGTGGTGCTCCACACTCTCCTACCAGCTACAATGATACACAAACTCCTCAAACTCGGGTTCTCTGGTGGGGCCAGGGGCCAGGCAGCATGAGGATGAGGTTGTACACACCGAGGAGGTGCCGAATGTAAGCGGGAAACTCCTACAAGGTCGTGTAAGTGAAGGGTTGTCACCTGAAATATGTCTCCTTACATCCCACACCTAGGGTGCCTCGCCTGTCCCACCCTGGTCCTGGGCCGGGCCGGGCCGGGGAATCAGAGAAACTAACAGAGATGATTTGATAGAGAAGACACTCAGTTATTTTGTGTTACTTTCGTCTACTTTTTATTACCTTTCAGTGTGCCCAGAAGGGTACAGATTCGGGAGCAAGACTACCTTAAGGAAACAGCTCGATTTTATTTGTATATTAGAATAGAAGTGGGTCAATTCTGACCCAATTAGATATGTCTTAAAAATTATTACAATGTTTGATCAACTTATTTTCCTCCTTAATTACTTAAATTTCTATGATTCATTTCCTCCATACTATTGAAAATACATTATCTCACTCTATATACAGAAGAGACCAAGAATATCAATTTCTTAAGAGTCAGTAGAAAGATGAACACTTGTACTCCCCCTCAGCCTAAAACATATTTCCTAGTGCAGTCCTCTTGTGAAGTCTTCCAAAAAGACTACATGATCTAAAATCAATTGCTATAAATCTGAGTTACTCTGGTAATTTGCCTAGTTCAAACCCTTGTGATATGCTTTGTGCTTCCTTTTACAAATTTCAACAACATTCACATGTTCTGTTTAATAATGCCACAGGCAGTAGTGTTATTTTGGAAATCACAGTTATAACCTGTGGCTTTACCTCTGCATTGTCTCAGCGAGCTGAGTGTTCTTGGGACAAGTCCCTAGCTCTTTCAGTATACTATATTCATTCCATTAAAGGGCTAGCCTACGCAATTTCTGAAGTTCTACTCAGATGTAAAATATCTACCTCAATTAGATGGTAACTCAGAGAGTACCTTAACTTTTCGAATTAATGAATGAAGACACCCCCACACACACACATACACAAAAGTAACCTGATATGCCAATGACAATAGGAGAACAGGCAGCATGAGGGGCAAGAGACAGAGATGTTAACTGAGACCAAGGTGATCAATAGTAATAATAATCAAACACTTTGATGTTATATAGTATGTAGTAACTGTGAGTTGGCACCATACTGAATGCTCTACATGTAATATCTGGCTTAAGTCTCACAACTTTATGGGATAGGACTTCAACTATACCCATTTACAGATGAGAAAACTGGCACAAGAGATTAAGAAATGTGCTCAAGGTCACAGTGCTAGGAAGTCTTGAGCTAACTATAATATGTACTTCTATTAGTTGCAACCAAAGGAATTTAACTAAAACAGTGAAAAGTGTAGAACAAAAGAAATTCTAGAATCACTAAATATTAGAAATGTTTATTATAACCATTTCTAAAACTAAAGTTAAATGAGAATACAGTAAGAAGGTATTTCCGTGAGGTAGTGGTATACAGAAGCACACAAAGCTAGCACTGGAAAGGACAACCATTTCCTGCATTCTACAGGTAAGTAGGAGGAGTTTAAAGGCAGGCAGGTGCCTGCAGTGCAACTCTCCTTTTCATCCCAGTGCTCTTTCTATTGTCTTTCTGAGCTTTGGTAAAGGTCACAGTGGTTGAGAGTATAGGCTGTGAAGCCCCACTGCTCAGGTCGAATGCCTGTTCTCACTTGCTACCTGCATGATCTTATGCCTCAGTTTCCACATCTGTAATGTGTAAGTAATGATGCCTACTGTATTCAGTTGTGAGAATTAAAATAATGAATACATATAATGGGTGTAGGGCCATTCCTGGTAAAAAGTACATAATAACTGCTGGTCTTTACTACTACTACTACAATAAGTAGCACCTTTGGAAAATAAGGAGGCCAGCACCTCGAGAGCCACTCCGCAGCACACAGAAAAGAGCGCAACAGGCAGCTTAGAGCCGCTGGACATGCTCTAGACTTCCCATCTGAAATGATGGTCCTTACTGTCTTAAGCATGCCATATAGAAAGCAGAGCAAATTTTTGTCAGTACTAGGGAGAGCGGAAATGCTAAAGGAAGGAATGTATCAGCAAAGCTTTCGGGAGGAGCCCTAGCTTCTAGTCTTATCTTTACCATTAGTTACTGAAGTCTGAAAATCCAGAGCATGTCTCCAGGACTCAGTTTTCTTCTGGGAACTTGCTTACCTAGGGAGACTTCTGGAGGGTTCTCAAACTTCATTAATAGCTGAGGTCAAAAGGGAGATTTCATATATTAACTTTAATAATTCTAACCAAGTGAACAATGTGTATAGCCTTTAATTACTAAATCTTTTGTTTTCTTGTTTTGCATCAAACTTCTTGCCACTATTAATTTAGGCATAATTATAGGAAAACATGTATAATTTGCAATTCAAACAGTCTTTAATCTTAAAAGCATTTCGAAGGGTGGAAAAAATGGGGACCAGTCACCCAGCTCTGTCCCTTGCGTAGCCCACCACTCGCTCAAGAGATCTTAACTCCTAAAGGAGGAGCGCTGTGTAGCTTTAAAATGACTTCATCCCATATTTACATATTTTTAATAGGCTATGATGAATCTCCTTCCGCTTGACTCCTATTTTGAGCTGTGATATTTTAATCTCCATTCTTGCTGCAACTGAGCAGATGAATGTGCAGTGTGACAGAGCTCAGAAGAAATAGTATAAATAAAGCAAAGTGGAGCTATGACATCTCACATTTTATAGCTTTTTTATTGTAGCCGAAGCATAAACAGAGCACAGCTGTGTTATACTTACTGCTGTGAGCACTCCCTCAATCCTTGCCCCCTATTGCTTTTAAAAACACAGTGCTCTTATTCAGAAAGCTCTGGCTGTGGGTAGCGTGGGCCCACCAGGGCAGCTGCTACCCCAGACCTCCACTTTTGACACGTTTCTACCCTTTCAAATGTAGATTGGTTGTGTTCCATCTCATTCCTCTTATTGAAACCAACATGCCAACCACAGCCCGTTCTGTCCTGCAGCGGAGGCCCACACTCTTACCTTCGGGAAGATGGCTCCACCACCAGAACTATCGGTTTCACTCCTTCCCAACACACACACACACACACTGCACCCAAGTAGTTTACAGATGCTGTCTTAACAGGTGGGATGCCACTAGCTGGAAGTACTCCAAACAGTGCTCTCTCTAATGAAAACCCCTATTAAAATGAAGCACTTAAATTTTTCACTTTCAAATGAAAAGTCATGTTTGGGTGCAAGTTGGAAATGCCAAGAGGGCCAAACAGAGTGAGAGTTAGAAGAGCTGTTGTTAAGATATGCAAACTAACTCCACATGTTAATGCAGTCATCAGGTTTTAGCATTTTTCAGGCTGGTTACTTGTTTTATTAAAGTCCAAAGAAGACAGGCAGAATAAGACCAATAGTGAGCACCTTCTACTTCCGACAGAAATGAGGCTATGCACACAGGATTGGTTATTCCAGGGACAAGCACCTGAGCTAAGAGGAGCCAATGAAGTCCATCCTGAGACATTTTAAATAGAAGGGAAAAAGCAGCGAAGTATGAAAGTCCTCAGCAAGAAGGAGTAAAGCTGACATCCAAAGTGACAGGGAGACAAGAGAAAAGTGTCAAGCCATCCCAGAATTCCAGCTGTTCCTGAGGCTGCCTACTTTCCTGCATCCTCCAAATTTTGTTATTTGCCTTTTTGGTCCTCTTTGACCCAACAAATTCCAGACTTTTTTTTTTCTTACACTGCCTCACATTGGATTCTATAACTTACAAAAAAAGAATCTTAACTATTATACCGACCAGAAAAAGTTTACTTTTTTTTTTCAGTTGCGTTATGATTTATTCTTCCTTTTTCAAATACCACCACACTATTTATGGGAAGGAAGGAAAGCCCTCTGGCTTGCAGAAGAATGTGTAATGAAAATTCAAAAGACGCATGCATACAAGTGAAAAGAATATAGGGACAGAGTAGCCCATCGACCAGTGAAGTGAACTGAAAGACAGGAAGATTGATTTGCATCATCATTAACATGGAAGGAGAAAAGCACTGGACACAATAACAGCAAGAACCACCTCCATTGACATACATAATTGTTTTGAAACAACGGGCCCAACTGAGCTAACACAGGGGCAAAGCTGGTATCCCAAGCTTCTCAGCTATCTATCCGCCCAAAGTTGCTCTTCTGCCAAGCTTATTGTTTACCAAGCTGCCAGCCCAGCCCAGGGATCTGATTAGCAATTTGCACTTTTGTGAGAGGATTAACAGAATTCCTTTGTTTTGATGTCGGATTATCAAACTGCATCTTTAAAGAGGTGTGACCTCATCCAGATTCATAAACCTGCTCCCTGGAGAATGACTTGAATTTTACTCTACTTGTGAAACATTTAATTTCATAAAGGAGTTACTGTCAAAACATAGTACTCAATTCTTGATGTGTGTGAAGAAGCACATTTGTAATGTAAATAACCTTAGAAGTTTTGTGATATTTTAAAATAACCCATCTGGTGGAAAAACAAGGATTTTCAACCCATTTGATTCCGATGCTAGTAAATTAGCATGCATCTAGCTGATAGAACCCAGAGATAAACCCCATTCCCAAACTGAGGCTCACAGACTTCTGTTTTGAAGGGCCAGTATTGTTAATTGTACCGTAATTGTCGACACGTTTTTTAAATGGAAAGTAGAATGCATAACACAATAACCTAAAGAAAACGATAGGATTTGACGACTAAGGTCAAAATGATATCAGTGTTTATACTGCATGGTTTATATGTGCAGCTTTATCCAAATATAAAGATAAATGGGGATAATACAATAAGGGTTTTATATTTCTGAGTTTGTTCAGTAATAGGTAACTAATCAGAAAGAAAAGTCCCTGAAATTTCCACAAAAGTTTGATGATGTAAATCTTCCTGGGAGGGGGCAGCTACAGAGTAGTATGCAACAGATTGAGAACATTAGTCTTTAGACTCAGCACTAGCGTCATTTTTACTTGAGGTAGCAATCACCAGTTAATCCCACAAGGGCAGTACAGCCTGTGGAAGGTACGCATTACTGATGTGAGAACTTATTTGGGGAAGTCTGCAGATGCCCACTCAGCTACAGATGGGAAATGGTCTGCTGGGCCACAACAGGTGCCCCGAAAGCCAGACACTGCTAGAGAGCAAGTGGTGACTACTCACTGACACATTATAAGTCCAAACAAATGAGCAACCAAAACATTCTGTAGCGTAAAAAGGAAACAGTTATAATGAAACATGGATGTTTGGCCCTGGCCAGTTTGCTCAGTGGATAGAGTGTCAACCTGGTGTGTGGATGTCCCAGGTTCGATCCCTGGTCAGGGAACACAGGAGAAGTGACCATCTGCTTCTCTTCCCCTCTCTCGCCCCCTTCACCCGCTCTTCCCCTTCCCCAGCCAGTGGCTCAGTTGGTTCTAGTGTTGGTCCGAGCACTGAGGAAAGTAAATTGGTCTGACCACTGGCCCCAGATGGGGGTTGCTGAAAGAATCCTAGTCAGGGAGCATGTGGGTGAGTCTGTCTCTCTTTCTCTCCTCCTCTCACTTTAAAAAAAGGGTATTTCTTTTTAATATAGGGTTTTCCCTCAAAGTAGATGATATATCCAGGGATATTTCTTTAAGTTAGGAAACTTTCAATTACTATGAGAGTGTAATAAGGCAGTGTATAAGGTGTGGGATATGTTATTTTGTAAGCAAAATATGTATACATGTGACTATTGTATCAGTGGTTCTTAATGGGTGGTTGTGCGGATTAATGAATTCATTTGCAAATTTATTTTCTAAATATTCAATTGTTGTATCCCAATTTATAGCCAGTGGATGGGATGAGATCACATTTTCCTGGAAAATCTCATTTGAAGATTATAAGAATCTCTCTTTAAACAGCCCTCTCTTATATTTGAAAATATACTCCTCTGTATGGATTATTTGCTAGTCTTATCTAACTAAAAGTTGGATAAATTCAAAAGACTTGTAGTCACTTAATAGAGATGTAATAGATATTATCACAGCAGACAAATGCTTGAGGGAGAGTAAGGATGACAAAATAATTTAGTAAGAATTTGACTTTAACCCCAAGCTGCCTACATGAAATTCAAGAAGAAAACAACATGCATTCTTTATGCCTTATCTGGCCATAATACAGTACGCCAGCCAAAATCAACTTTGAATTATTTATTCCTCCAAACCATATTTATTGAATGTCTCTATTTACCAGGAACCATCTTGGGCTCTAGAGCTAAACCAGTAAACAAACCAGACAAAGCTCCTTGCCTTCACACAGCTAATACTCTAATAGGGAGACATAAACTAACAAACAAACAAATAAATAAATAAAATGAATTTATAGCTATGTATTATGTTAGGAAATACTAAGGAGAAAAAATTAAAGCGGTGAATAATAGAAAGTGTTTGTAGGAGGGCCAGAGGTGATTTTAGATGGAGTAGAAGGAAGGGCCTCACCAAGAAGGTACCATTTGAGTCCAGACCTTAAGAAAATGCTGAAATGAGTCATGCAGTATCTGAGCAAGACCACTGCAGGCAGAGGGAACCTAGCAGGAGTGCAGAGGCCCTGTGCGTGCGTGGCAGTGCTCAGCGTGTGAGAGAAAGAGCGCTGGGCGCTCTGGTTAATGCAGAGCGAGGGGAAGAGCAGGAGAAAAGAAAGTCAGAGAGTGCTGGGTGGGGCTGACTACCCACTGATGATCACATGAAGAAATCCCCAGAGGAAGGAAGCCAGCGGTTCCAGAGCAGAGAAAGACTTGAACGGACTATGATTTTACACATTCAAGGTTCATTCTGGCTGCCATTTGAAAGCAGACAGAGATGGACAAAGATAGGCATCCAGATGGTAGCCTGCATCACAGGCAGAAATAGTGGTAGCTTAGACTAAATTGGAAAGAGTGGAGAGGAGGATAGGTGGCTGGATCGTGGAAACATGATGAAGGGAGTGCTCACAGAGTTTTGCCAAGTATAATGAGTGAGGTGTCAAGGATGAGAGGTTTGGGGTCTGCACAATGGGAAGGATAGGTCTTCCTTTCAGAGCCTAGGAGGGCTTCCAGAGGGGCAGAGGGAGGGTACATGCAGAGCTCATTAATATGTACCGAGTGCAGTTGTCAAACAGCTACCTAGATCTGTGTGGATGGAGTTTAGGAGAGTGTTTACAATGTAAAAGAAACGTGTGTTCTCAAACAAAACTTTCCCTAGTTCTTACCACTAAAAGTGATTGTTTTCAAACGAGTCTTTATTTAAAAGTCAGGAGAGAATCAGCAGTGTATTCAATGATGGTCTTTTAAAAAGCACAGAAATCTTTATATAGCCATTTGGTTTTAATAGAGACATATTCTTAAAGTTTATCATACACTGATAAATCATAGGCAGCAAAATTCAGACTGTCAGCGCATGTAATGCATGCTAAAGTAAGAGCCAGGTTTCACGGTCTGCCTTGATACAGAACCAGAGTTTGGACAATGCAGAACAAATATGAAGCACTGTGCCTGCGTACACCTGTCTCACATCATGCTGGGAATGACAAGAAAACTCATCTCATGCTTCTGAGAGTCTGCTGGTGAGCCCTCATTCTGTGCACACTTTCAGTTTCACGTTTGATCTCTAAGATTTATGAGGAATTTAAAAAATAAATTTAAAAGATCAAATGTTTTAAAGTTTTCACTGAATTACCTGACATTCCTCCAAATCATTACATAAAATTGACTTTGATAACTGTAGATTACTTCATAATTATCATCACCATAATCATCATTATCATAGCTATTTTTATTAAGCCCTAGTTTAATGTGTTAGGCCTTCTGTATGACTTTTACAATACTACATACCAAGCCCTGTGTATTATTTTATGTGCATTAAAATAATTATGACATTAACCCTATATTATTAATAAATATTTCTTACACTCTAGCCAGATGACTTGTGAAAAACACTTGTAAATAGAGAAATTTCTTTTCCTTGTTGTGAGACTAAAAGCAACAATAAAGAATAGAATTACATAAATATATGGGATAGGAAGAGCAACTGAGAAAGTTGCACTCCATGCGTATCTGAACAATAATCCTATACCAAATATCCTACACCCAATCACATGTCCTACACCAGTAAAATACCACTCATTACAAAGAAGTCACAATGATCTGAGTTCCATATTGATAAAAATTAAAATAGTACTAGTAGAAATAAAGGAAAAGTAATCCAAAACTATTGGCCTTTTAGTGAGTAGTAAAATTTACTGTACAAAATATTAAAGAGAGAAAGAAAATCGACATAATTTCCAAAAACATTAGAAATATCTAATTAAGTATTTATGAGGTATATCTGGATGTCCAGAAATAAAATAAGCAGAGAAGTCTGCTTCCACAGTCTTGGGTACATCTTCCGAATCTTACGTCCCTTTCAGTTGGCAGGGCACATCGCTGGTTTCCTTGGATATTTTCCACATTGTAAATGAGCATCTTCGTTTTTGTGTTTTGGCAGTGGACCATGTAAATGATTATACTGCTATATATTTAATGTAGTAGATATAAAACATGGTGCAAAGTAAAAGAACCAATTTTAGAAAACCATAAAACATATCAAATCACTCCCCTAAAGTCATCAACCTAAGTAGCCTGCAAACGATGAGGTTGCTGAATACAGCGTCTCCATTAACCTGATCACGTTAAGTGACCTTCCACTCTCTTCTCATACATTCAGCCCAATCCTGTTGATACTGACTCCTTGAAAAAGAGTGAGGAGTCGCATAAAGCATGTCTGCTGGGTGGAGCACAGACTGAGGAGTAGATTCCGTGGGGACCTACATCACTCCCCCGCCAAATCCAGAAGGGGTCCTGAAGGAGAGAGGACACTCATGCTTCTTGTACATCTTACGTGCATCATGAGAGCATGATAATTTTCTCATGGAGGATAATGAAGTGTCATCTTATCACTTATTTTAAACCAAAAAGGAAAGTGGGAATAATATATATAATCAGTAAAACTGTTTTAAGTAGGCACATTTTATTTCTCCAAATCCTACATCTTCTTTGATGACAAGCTTCTCTATTTTCCTTCTGCCACTTTTTCTCTCCTCAGACTGTCTCTGACCACATTAGAGTCCAATTTATTTGTTCAGTGAAGTTGAACTCAAGGTGAACACCCCATACTTATATTATTCCCTTTGATTTCTCACTCTCATCAAAATGTACCTACTCTATGTTCTACTAGCCAAAGGCCAAACCTTGAACTTCCAAGATCACAGCTGGCCAAATGATAATACAGTCAGTGCCAATATGCCAGGGGCTAAAAGGCAGAAACTTGGAGTTACGAGGGAACTTTCAGGGGTAATTAATTCAATCCTTCACTTAAAACTGGAATCCTCTATATAATTTCAACTGTCATCATCTCAGATTCAGTACAACTCTATTTCTAGAGAACAAATTTTACTTCATTTTGAGGCAATTTTCCTGTATTGGTCTTTGTTTTGGATATATACAGAATCGCCTGTGTTCTCACATACCCAGATGCAGGCTCCACCCTACATCCACTCTGTGCCCTAGGATGCTGATTTCTGTGCCCTATTCTGATTTCTGTGAGTCACAATAAGAGATTCCCTAGCTTCCAAGCTTCTGGTTGGGTTTTAAATAAAAGGCATCGGCAGGAGACAAAAGAGAAAGAGAAGAGTGAGGTCGGGATACATATTTCTGCAGCCCCTTTCTTGCAGGCAAACATCAGCATCTGTGGTGTCTTCAGGCAAGTAGAATAGAATTCTCCATACAGCTCCCCTCCAGGGCTCTTTAGGCCTAGACTCAGTGACAACTGTCCAGGATTATTATTCCCAGATTACCTGACCACCCCTTATTGATTTTTTTAAATAACAGCTTTACTGAGATATAATTTTCAATTGGCATAACATTCAATTCACCCATTTAAAGTGTACAATTAATTGGTTTTTAATATATTTATAAAGTTGTACAGTCATCACTACAGTCAATTTTGGAACATTTTCATCACTGTGAAAAGAAACCCTGTCCCATTAGCAGTCAGTCCTCATTTCTTCCCAACCTCTCGGCTCTAGGCGGGTGCTAATCTGCCCTCCACTCTTATAGATTTGTTTATCTGGGCATTTCACATAAATGAAATCATAACATATATGCTCTCTTATAACTGGTTTTGTCACTTTGAATAATATCTCAAGGCTCATCTATGTTGTTAACATATACCAATATTTCATTTCTTTCTATTGCAAAATTATAATCCATTATATGAATATACCACATTTCATTTATTTATCAATCAGTTGATGGATATTTGGGATGTGTTTACTATTTGGCTATTATGAATAATTCTGCTATGAACACTGCACAAAATTTAGTGTGTCCATACCTTTTCCTTTCTCTTAAATGGAGCTAGAAATGGAGTTGCTGTTCATATGGTAACTCACGTGGTTTAACCTTCTGAGGCAGTCAGACTCTTTTCAAACAGCTGCCCATTTTACATTCCCATTAGCAGTATATGAGGGTTCTAATTTTTCCATATCCTCACCAACACTATTATTATGTCTTTCTTATTATAGCCATCCCAGTGAGTGTGAAGTGATATCTTATTGTGGTCTTGGTATTTTGAGCCCTGTTAATATACTTATAATTTAGTATATTAGTTAACTTTAGTAAACTCTCCTCATATTATTTCACTTAAGTCCATCATCAATTTCTTGCCCAACCTGACTGACTCAAAGGCCAGTTCTTTTTCATATTTTTAAAGATTGTTTTGAAATTCTCCCCAAGTTTCTTTTTTCAGGCTAAACAATTCCTCTTTATATTAACTATTGGTTTCTAAATTATCTACTCCTCGAATTCACTAGCTTAAAATTTCAACGTCCTTCAAATTATTTTACCCATAAGTGACATATGTAGACTGATCAATGTATACTTTACAAGATGATTATGTCATTGGTTATTAATACTATATTTCTTTTAC
The DNA here is from genome assembly GCF_036850765.1 of Saccopteryx bilineata. NCBI lineage: Eukaryota > Metazoa > Chordata > Mammalia > Chiroptera > Emballonuridae > Saccopteryx > Saccopteryx bilineata. The sequence goes on from NC_089490.1 coordinate 124,272,090, forward strand.
TAATGCTGTTAAAGGTGACTACCTCTTGTCTGAGCAGCAATGTCCTACTATCAGCTTATATTAAACATAAAATCAGCTATAATATCTTTGTTTAAAAATGAAACAGAGACAGAGAGAGGAACAGATAAGGGATAGACAGACAGGAAGGGAGAGAGATAAGAAACATCAATTCTTCATTGCAGCTCCTTAGTTTTCTATTAATTGCTTTCTCATAAGTGCCTTGACCAGGGGATTTCAGCCACGCCAGTGACCACTTGCTCAAGCCAGCAACCTTTGAGCTCAAGTCAGTGACGATGGCGTCATGTCTATGATCCCATGCTCAAGCCAGTTGACCCCATATTCAAGCTGGTGAGCCTGCACTCAAGCCGGCGACCTTGGGGTTTCAAATCTGGGTCCTCTGCATCACAGGCTGATGCTCTCTCTATCTACTGTGCTACCATCAGGTCAGGTTCAACCATAATATCTTGACAATGAACTATCAATTCAGATATTGCCTACACTTAGAATTACTTTAACACTATTAAATTTCAATTCATTTCTTCGAAGACTTGTATGTCAACATACAGCTCCATGTTTTATAGGACATACTCGAACTCATTCCATGCTCTATGGAGCTTTAGCACAAGGGAATGCCCTTGTTGATCAAGCTACCCAAAAGAAAATTATTTGGAGCAACCATGACAGATCGAGCAATTCAGTCTCATACTATTCATCACCAGAACGCTGCAGCCCTGTGTAAACAGTTTCAACTTGCTCGGGAAGCAGCATGGCAGATTGGTAAATCCTGTCCAAGGGGTCCTATACTACAATCTGTCCCTTCATTTGGAGTTAACCCTCAAGAATTCCTGCCAGGACAACTTTGGCAAATGGATGTTACTCATATACCTTCATTTGGCAAACAGTCCTATGTCCACATTACAGTGGATACCTATTCTGGATTTATAGTAACCTCTATCAAAACAGGAGAGGCTGCTAAGTATGTTATAGCTCATTGTCTGTATGCATTTTTCTATTATTTGATTTCCTAAACTGGTTAAACTGACAATGCTCCTGCATATGTAGCAAAAGCATTTACTGTATTTTGTCAAACCTTTCGAATTATAGGTATCACTTACAATCATTAAAGTCAAGGTATTATTAAAGTGTACTCAGAAAATATTTTAAGGTTGATTTAAAAAAAATTTTTAAAGGGGGGAGTCATATCCTGGAACTCCTATGGGTCTACCATATCATGCTTTTTACTTAAAAATTTTAAATTTCTTTTGAATGCTGAGGAACAGGAGACACCAAATTTTTTTCTCCTGCAAACTACTACCTTCTTTTATTTGATCCAGCTAATAACACTGTTTTGTCTTTTTCCAAATAGCGCCAGGTATATGGAAAAGGTTTATATAGGTGGATGGGGATCCTCAAACCCCTCAGCGAGATCTTCTGAGCATGGCCTTTAAGGTACCAAGAGGCAGAAAAAGCCCAATAGAGATCAGGTGAACTACCAGCTTTTAGGATATGCCCTTAAAGGTTCCAATGCCCCAAAGAAGTCTCATAGGATTCCATCCGGGACCTGCTTCAATAGTGAATAGGAAGGTCATTGAGCTAAAGCCTACCAGGCTTACATGCCTTTGCTGTGAGGAAAAGGGACACTGGAAGGTAGGCTTCCCCCTTGCTCCTCTAAAGGAGGGTTCAGTCTCTTCCAGCCCTGCTCCAGCCACCTATGACCTAACCTTGCCCAGAATGCTGGGGTTTGCCACTGAAGGCTGAAGGTGTCCAGGGCCATCGGTCCCATCTATGACACTGTGGACGAGCCTAGGGTATTTCTCCCAAGAAGCAGGTAAACTGATCTCATTTGCACAAGGGCCACTTAACTATGTCTTGCCTGAATAGTCAGGTTTTTTATTCTTCCCTCAAAGATCTCTATTGTGGGTGTTGATAGTCCTATTTTCTGCTGCTTTGTTTAATATATAGTGTTTTCTTTATTCCTCCTACCTTAATGCCCCACTCATTTCAGGCTGGGACCTACTCCTAATTAGGAGCTCTCTTTCCCCCCTTTTCCAACTTCTATTATGAATTTACCTTTGCCACCCAACTTAGTGTATCCCAAGGTTCTCTTTACCACGCCACAGTTGCAGAGCTCCAGGGAAAAGCATCCTGGTCTCATCTCTCCAGGCAGAGGAGAACAGAGGCTCCATCTCCACACATGCTGCAGATGGCTTTTCCAGTCTACCTGAATCATTACCAGCTAGAAGCAGCGGTCATTGGGCCTTAGACGTGAGCTGCAAAGTATAGAATTGTGACAACAATTCCAGTGCCATGCGGACTTTTCTTGGATGTGGTCTTTTTCTGGACTCCTGCTCCTTGTGATAGCTCCTAATGGACTGAACTGGGGTTGGGTTGCGTATGCAGGGATTTGGAATGGTGTTGGGGCCAACTTGGACTTGGTGAACATGTTAAGGACACTACTCTTTTATGGATTCTTGTTGTATTGGCCAAAAGTTTACTTAAAGGCTTCAATTACAGTAAAAAAAATGTGTGTGTGTGTGTGTGTGTGTGTGTGTGTGTGTATATATATATCTGGATAAAGAAGATGTGGCACATATACACTATGGAATACTACTCAGCCATAAGAGATGATGACATTCTATCATCTGCAACAAAATGGTGGGATCCAGATAACATTATACGGGGGTGAAATAAGTAGATCAGAAAAAAACAAGAACTGCATGATTTCATACATTGGTGGGACATAAAAACGAGACTAAGAGACATGGACAAGAGTGTGGTGGTTATGGGAGGGAAGGGAAGGAGGGAGAGGGAGAGGGGCACAAAGAAAACTAGATAGAAGGTGACGGAGGACAATCTGACTTTGGGTGATGGGTATGCAACATGGTTGAATGACAGGATAACCTGGACATGTTTTCTTTGAATATATATAGCCTGATTTATTGATGTCACCCCATTAAAATTAATAAAAATTTATGTATAAAAATTTTTCAATTCATTAGGTTTATCCAACATTGAGCCTAAGCACCAATGACTTCCTAAGCACCAAATGAGATAAAATGGCTTAAAGTATATTTTTGCCAGAAAGGTCACTGCTAGTTTTCTCATTTTCTTCCTTCATCAAAACTCTTAATAAAAATAATAAAGAGAAAAAGCCAAGGAATAAATAGATGACACCTGAAAACCATAAACTAACCAAGACACTTTAGGTATGGTTTTTCAGCTATTAGTCTGTATTATCATACTGTCAAAAAAACCAGTTTCCTTCCTAATTTCTCAGAACTTTATGATACAAAACTATATTTTATAAATGATGGCATCTGAAAATAGGTTAGCTCTATTAAAGAGAAGTTAATTTTGCATGATTTTTGGATCTCAGAGAACTCATACTGGCTTCTGGGGAACACTGTTTTTTTTTCTAAGTGTTGAGAAATTATCTATGTAATAACAGAATCTGGAATTTTATTTAAATTCTTAAACCATAGCACTGTAAAATTATAAACCTTTCTCCTACTTTAAATTCAGGGTAATATTTACTGATCTTGAGTCTTCTAGCATTTCATTTCTTCCATGTCCTATTTCACTTTTTCCAATGATGAGTCTTCAAAAACAACATCTATTTAATAACCACCTTACCCCACCCCATATCCTTGCCCAGTGTGTACAGGTTAATTATGGGCATTCTGACCATTCAAAACTTGAAATCAAAACATCCAAATATTACCTTTAATTGTTTTCCTTTCCATACCTGTCCACATCCAAACTATCAGCTAGAGCTATTCATAATATATGAAATCTTTACTGCTTCTTGCCATTTCTCCATGGACACTCCAGTACAAGCCAGAATCACCTCTCACTGTACTACTGTAATGGACTTCCCACTGGTATCCTTGCTTCTGCTTCTGTCCCCTACAGTTTCCTCTCTGCACAGTAGCCAGGGTGAGCTTTTCAACAGGTTCATCTGACCAAGCCACTCCTCCAATAACAACTTGCTTCGGATAAGACCCAGTGGCCTGACCCTGCCTTCCTCTCCAATTTCATCTCCATATGCTCCCTCCCACCCCCACCCCCACCACCTGCTTTAACTACACTGGCTTTCTTACTGTTCCTGGAGCTTAACACACTCACTGTCTCTTCTGGGTCTTTGCCTTCACCGCTTCCTCTCCCGAGGGTCCCCGTAGAATTTCACATGGCTTGTCATCACTCATGTCTCAGGGGTCATCTCCTCAGGAAGCTTTCCCTGGCCTCTTTATCTATAATAGCACTCCCAACTCTTGCCCTTGCTCTATTTTATTTCCTTCATTTGATTTATCACTATCTTTAAGTATGGTATATTTATTTTCTTATGTCTATCTTTAGCCCTAAAATGTAAAAACTTTCAAAGCAAGGGGCTTTTTTCCTGTCTTACTCACCAATATATTTCCAGCATCTATAATAAGTAATACAAAGTGGGTACTCAAAGTAATTTTTAAATGAATTAAATTGAGTGTTAACTACAAAGAAATAAATCTAATAATAGAAATTCTGATCTTGGTGGAGACAGGGAGAAAGATGTAGGACTTAAGGCAACTTTGGCAAGCCCTCCTGTCACACTGTGCTTCAGGACCCCTACGTGACAGCATGGTCTTTGTTCACTAACTACATCAACTAACAACCAACAGGTCCAGTCTGCATCCTCTGATATCAAAAACAGCAGCATCTGAGAGCCTTCAATCGCAAGTGTGAGGCATGGTTATTTTTTTCCTATCTCAATCATCACTCTTCCAATTGAATAAATGAATCAAGTAGATTGAAGCTAAGGAAAAATAAAGCAAAATTAGAATCTGGCAAAAAGCAAACCCAGTGCCTGGGGCAGCCTGGGGCTGATGAATGATGACAGCTAGCAGACAAATCCTGTTCCCCATTCTAAATTCTGTCTACTAAACAAATTAGCAAGCTCATCCATATCTGCACGGCGTTTACCTTATGCGGCAACAGCTGCTGCAAAATCATGATGCTGACTTTTTGGGTTGTGGTCTTGCGGATGGGACACAGTTACAGGCCCATCGAGGCGGGAAATAAAATGACAGCCTGATAGCATCAGGAAGGGGTTTGCAAGGGCTTGGAGGATATAGCTTCAGGGTTACCTGTCCTGAACCTACCACTCCCCCTCACTCCTCCCCCAATAGTAGATGTTTGAATGGTGAAATGTGAAAAGTTCATTCATGTGCACATATTAAACTATGTAAAACTGAAAACATTAAGTTATTAAGAAGAAATTTGTGAGATATATAATATTATATCAAGATTATGTTTTAAAACATGGTCCTTTTCATGAAAACTAGCACTCAGTATGAAAATTATCTTTAAAAATGAAAAAAGTCTTCTATTAATTAAAAAATGTGATACAATACTATCTTGTACTTAGCACAAAAGAAATTTTGTCCTTAAAAGAAGAGAGACCAAATACAACTTATACAACACAACAAATACATCTTTCTCTAGATGTTTAACATGAAAACAGCTAAGAAGGAAAGAAGGGGTTTATGACTAATTATACAGGGAGCGGTCAACGTGTACCTCCATGAAGACAGAGATGTAAAATAGTCTTAAATCACCCTATGTCAAGGAAACATAGAACTATGAGTGGCTTAGTTTATGATACACAATAGCATTGCAGAACTGAGAAGCTGACCACCATGGAGTATAGGGAAAGGTGACTAAAAGAAAACGAGAGACAGTAAACTAAGTCTGTTTCAGGCATTTTCTCATCAGAGCCCTGAAATTCTTCAAAGTGGATTGTATCACTTACACCAAGAGAAATCCTGCACCTCTCTTTCCCTCTGGCTAATCATGCCCCTTCACATTAAGAGGCAACAAAGCAGTGGAGGCATCCCAAGAGAAGGCAAGTCTTTGCTCATCTGACAAACAAAAAAGGGAAGATCAAGAACCTTATTGTAGTTGAGTGAAGCCAAGACACAAGAAAGAGAAGTGTCAGGCACAGATCAACTTCCCAGGGGCCTTCAGCAAATCCTACCATTTCAATGATCTGTACAGAGGCTACCTCACAACACCAATCTGCAGGGTCCCTAGTCCTCTGGCTTTACTATTAGAGGCTGATATTTGTTGACTGTCCAGAACAAGCTGAAGAGCTAGCTTCTTTCTGTTGGCAATAGATGTTAAGGTCCTTGTCATCTGAAGGGGTCTCACAGAGTAGGTGTGGTTTTTCCCACCTCTCTTCTGTTCTTAAGCATTTGGTACTTAACCCACCAAGTTGTACAATTCGTATCTGCACAATTGTCTGCTTTTTCATTAGATTATGAGAAAACATATCTAGATAATACCTGAAAGAGCTAATCAGTGAGTAATAAGTGGTGAACATAAGGGTGTTTTTTGTTCACATTTCCCTTAAGTTAGAAATAAAGATGAAAACAGTAGAAGGGCATTGTATCAAATAACAAAAAGAGTATTTCAATTTGTTCACAATCATACTATTCTTACTGGCTTTCTGCAGAAGTCTAAACTTTTTTTTTTTTTTCAAATTATGATAAATCTGTTCATGAGATGGTGGGCTTCAAGATATCAGAGATAATGTTTTCTCCCCTAACATAATGCTTGATGATCTCATAGATTCTCAGTAAATGCCTGTTAATTAATAAGTATTCTATTAAGACCAGCTAGATATTGATGATTCTCTCATTTCCTCCCTCCGTCACTCATTATGCCTTTCTTAAAAGAAGAAACTAATTTTAAAAGATCAGTCCCTTCCTTCTTTAGTGAACAAGAGCTTGAGCTAAAATGTACCAACACAGGGGTGAGGACAGCAGGGGAATTCACTCAGGCGCAGAGGCGGGGGGTGGTGAGAACAGATAACACAGAACTAAATTTTCAAAATGATTGCTACCATTTTGTCAGCAGCCTCAGGTCTTCAGAGCCTAGAAGCCACAAATCAGTGTTTGGTATTGACCATCCACAAAGTTCAATCCAGGGAAATGCTAAAAGAAGAGCCATTTTGGAAATGAGAGTATTAATGGTGACTTGAAGGAAATAGAAATAATTTGGAAAAAATTATTTTCCTATTGCTCTCTGATTTGCTGTGTGACTTCAGATGTATGAGTGAGTTCTCTGTGTCTTATGCTCCTTATCTATGAAGCTGGTGAAAAAAAAATCCACTAAATTCATTATTTGTCAATAATTCTAATAGAATTAAGTTAAATATTTCTACATTTTGTGACCCTTAAAGGTTAGTCCCTTAGGGTGACTAACATAATGAAAATAATCCTACAGCATCCTCCTTGTGGAAATAAATGATCAATCATTCATATTCAGTATTGTTATCTCCCTTATTGTCTATTCTGGGATGCTGAAAATAAGTAACTTATTATTTTATGGACTCTGACACACTGGTCCTTGTCACACTTCTGCTTCTAATCTTGCAGAACTCTCAAGCTGAAAACCACTTTCAAATAGGGATTTCCTGGGTACCACTAACACTGACATCAAAGCCTTCAGTTCAAGGGCCACATCTTTTCTCCCACTCCCCTGATGTCTCTGTCTGGCCAGCCCTCACTAAACAAAATGCCCTCTTTATCTCAAAGAAGTGCAGAGTGCTATGAGAAGGTGTCTGAGGAGAAAGGTTATTGGTTGCAATTGTTTGAAAGATTCTAATAATTGCAGCTAGGGATCTATCCTCTCGTGTCACCTAAGTTAGAAAATGGGTCAGACATAATGCATGTGGTTAAGTGCCTAAACTGAAAAGGTGCTATTTTGTTTTAAATGGCATAGTCTTTACAAAGGCTAAGGTTACTGGTGCAATGCTCTCTCATTTTAAAATGTATCAGGAACATGCCCTCTGAGGGTCAGGCTTTCATTTGCTGATGTTAATTCTCAGCTGCCTGCTCCTCGTCCTTCTTTGTACCCTGTGTCTTAGCTGGGCACGCTCCTGATTCCCTGCTATATCCAGACAGTCCGTGTAAATAGTGTTTATGCTAAGGAAATCATGTTCAGTGTGACTGGAGCACACAGAAACTGATGTTGTTGTCACTTTAGATTAAGCTCTTATTTTAGTAAAGGAGGCAATTGGAGCAGGCAGCTGAGTGGCCAAATGAAATATTCAGCTCATTTCATTTAGAGCTGCCCTGTTTCCATTGTTCATGCCGGCAAGGCTGGTTAACCCAGTGGGTGCCGGCATGGCAGCAGCCCCGCTCAGTCACACTTCCACGCTCAGGCTTCCTCCAGCTAACCCTTCCTAAATCATCTGCCAACACACTAGAAGCAATCAGGTGAACAATGTAGGAGCAGCCATCCCTGGATACAACTTGGTGAAATTCTGCCCATTTGTGAAGCCAGAATGAGTGCTTTAAAAAAGGGGTCATCTGCATGTGTGCAGAGTATGTCTAAATCTCCAGGTACAAGGGGTAGACTGGTGAGATGCTTAGGAAGGATGTTTTGGTGCTGATAGCAGAAATGTTAAAATATAAAATGTGTTTACTAAAGGAAGATGTTGGACTTAATTCCTGAAATATTGTAAGTACTGCCCTGTGACAAGTTATTTAAAACACAGGTACACACCATCAAAACTAATAAACTATTTACAAAGAGTTTTTTTGAAACTTATTATATATTTAGAAAGACTTATGTACAGACAACCATAGTAATAGTGTGTGTGCTACTACTTTCCTGGGAATGCCATTGACTAATGGTGACCTGGCCACATTTCAGAACTTGAGACACCTGTTCAGAGACTGTCCCAACGTTCCATTATAATTCCATTCTGATCGGGAATCTGCTGACTGACGAGGCTTTCTATTTTCCTCTCTTCCTCCTTCCCCTCCCTCTCTCCTTCCTGCCTCCTTCTTTATTTTTCTCCTTTGACAAGTTAAACCAGAACAGGTAGCTTAGACACATAATAAAGATATATATATACATATGTATATATATTATTTTTATATATCAAGTCCCTGGTTAAGTGAAGGACTTAAAACAATTTTTCACCGATAAAAAATGCTTTGTAGAATAAATGATTTTTATCACCATAAGACCCTGAACGGTTGAAATTCTTCTTAGCAGCAGCTTACAGATATTATTAATGTCCTTATAAAGTACCAGTTATCAGTGAAAAAAATAACATTGTTATTATGGAAATACATTCAATACCAAAGACATAATGAGTGACAATTATATACTTGTACTAGGCTCTATGCTAAGTTAAAAGTGACCCTTACCTATATGGTAGCTAAGCATTTAAGAAGTATTTATTCTGGGGATTCAAGTTTTATGGGGGCCCCAAAACTTATGCATAGTTAGACTAAGAATACAAATTAAAAATATTAATTTAACATAAAAGTGAATAGTTATTTACAATAAAAAAACCCAATAAATTACTACTTTAAAATGCTGAGATATATCACAAACATCACAAAAGCTAGAAAAAAGCATTTTATTCATATTAATTAGTTCTCTGACTCCACCACTCTAATGCTTTAACCCCGTACAGTTGGTTGTTGGCGGCAGATTCTTTGCCTCTTTGTAAATGTCATTTTCTATAGAGAAAAACAGAAAGATAATCCATTTTTTCATCTAGTATGTTTGATTACTCAAATTTATTTTTATCTATACATAATAGGGATTCAGAAAACATGAACTTGCAGGCACACCAGGGTACTTACTGCCTGTATTATTGTTATAAATTTGTGCCCTAAAAACACAGGTATCTAATAAATTCTGTTTAAGTAATATCTATCAAAAAGAAAAACATATGGATGTGTTAATAATAGTATTAACTGCATTAGTCATTCAATCTCTGACAGGAGAGAACTTCTATTATGACTGGGCACTGGTACAAACCATATCCTCTATTTACAATATGACACATCTAATAACAAGACAGTTCTCTACAGGGTAGCTTCTGCTTCTGGATGTTTCAAATCTGGTGTCACTCCTCCACCCACGTGTCAGGTGTCAGAGCTGTAGGACATGTCCATAGGACATTATGGCTCCTGGTTCCTCACCTGTGTGTCAGAATGCTCTAGTGAACTGGCAAAGTAGAACATCATTGATAGCTTTACTATTATAGAAGGGTCTGCAAAAATATAACTGTATCTAACTTAATTAAAAATTATTATATCCCCAATGCGCCTCCCCCTTTGATGGATCTCCTCCCACAAACATCAAAACAAACCCATGGCCTCTCCAAAGCCACTGCAAATCAGAAAAGTAATGGAGGAAGGGTGAAGTAGAGGCATCAGTCATACATAATTGCAATTAAAATAGTTTACTTTGCAAATTTTACAAAATATGTGATCAACTGAACACACTGCTTACTGCTTCCCTCCACACCTGGGACAGAACTTTTAAGGGAGAAGGCCCCTAAAGTGTACTTTTGCCTCTGGTGAAATAATTCACTCCTTTTCTAGTTGAACAAATGCTTTTTAAATAACAAACATCAGATATTTGTCAATAATTGTGATTATAAGTATCTATTAAAAGAATTTATTTTAAGGCACAGTAATTCCAACTGGTAACTAACAATAATTGAGGAATTCAGTGGAAAATAAAAAGAATGGTGTCTGAAACAACTTTTGTTCTTGAAATTATAGAGCTGTTAGTACTAATTTTCTAAAAAAAAAAAAGAACTTCTATATCTAAAGTATAAGCAAAATGTAAAATTAAACACTTTTTTCAAATTGCCACATATTTCAGCAGCTAAAAAACAGATAATGGTTGAGAAGAGCAGGCTAAGTTGGCTCCTGGCAGGAAAACTATGGAAATATGCATTTGGAAATTGTTTTCCAAAAATCCTATGGAAATAAATAAGAGAAGGAAATAATTCCAAAATTTATTTTTGATGCAATTTTCTCCTATGCTGACTCTTCAAAACAAATTGCAATCTAATAACATATTTTCGTTAAAAAATACACAGTTATGTTTGTTGTATAAATAGAAACAACATATTTACCCATTCAACAAAATATCAAGTCAAAATATTCTACACACCAGTAAGAATATTTTTATAATTTTTGAAATAAGATTTTCATATTCACTTTATTCATTTGAATTATCTTTGCTTATATATTAGAAAGATACCAATTCTTTGTACCCCATTGACTAAAAAGATAAAACAAACTTGCCATCAAATCATCAGTCTTAAGAAATCCAATTCATAATTCAGTACACTCATGAAAGTAGCTGAACTTATCCAAGTTTTAATAGACTTCCCAAACCATTCATTAAGAGTTTAAGGGAGTTCCTTCCTCTTTGTTGGACAGCAAAAAAAAAAAGTTTAAGGGAAAAATCAATGTTGGATTTAGAAATCAGATTCAAGCTGAAGCTTTTGAGATAATACAGCCCAATCTCTGAAGTGGTGACCTGTTTATTAGCTCTTTTAGGTTTTCATATCTTTTCATTTTGTTTATTTTCTTTGTTCCTATTTCTTTTTTATTTTTTTAACTGAATTTATTGAGATAACATTGGTTAATAAAATTATGTAGGTTTCAGGCATACAATTCTATAACACATCATCTGTATATTGTACTGTGTGTTCACCACCCCAAGCCAGGTATCCTTCCATTACCATTTATCCCCTTTTTACTCTCTTTCACCTCCACCCACTGTCTTTTTCCTCTTAGAAACTGGGTGGCCTTGCCACCTAAACCATAAGCAAATGAAATGTGGATTCCAAAATATATTTTAAGATGTCAAGTTTGTGAGGAAGGGTTGGGAAAGAATGAAGACATTTTGGAACGTTGCTGAGCAACAGCAAAGCTATAACCAAAGCACAAACCTCCTGAAGTCTGTAGAAATAGATGTTAATGAACAGAACCAATTATAGCCAGCTCAAAGTCAACAACAGGGAATAAAGTCATTCAAATATATACTCCAACAGACCAAATTTGGACCTGCCAAGTCTAGTTTCCCGTTTCACTTCTCTGATCTGTTAATAGGAATAGACAAAACGCTTCATTGTAATAGTGTTGCTACCCCAGATACATCCCAAAATACAACTGACAATGAAGAATAAACCACCCATCACACACACACACACACACACACACACACACACACACACACATGCGCGCGTGTGCGAGCTTGCGCACACATATTGGTGTTTTGCAAGTTGTGGATTGCCATCGGTTCATTCAAATAATGTATGCAATAGAACTGAAACTTATCAAAGAAGACATTTAACAAAGCCTAATGAAAAAACTGACTTTTAAATGTCATTGTTTATAACAGGGGTTAGCACAGTATGGCCTGTGATCCAAATCCAGCTCACTGCCTGTGAAATAAGAATGGCTTAATGAGTTAACATTTACAATCAATTTAATGATAGAGAACATTAACTTTGAACTATAATTAAGTGAAATGTCTCCCCCCAAAAAGAATTCAATTTTCCTCATTATTAGACTTCTATTATAAAAAATTTACTCAATTATTATAATTATATTTTGAACTATGTCAATAAAATTTTTGTGGAAAAAAATTTTCCTCTTAAAGTATTTACACAATAGCTTCCATTTCATCTCCTAGCCTACAAAAACTAAAATATTTACTATCTGGTTCTTCTTAGAAAAAAACATTGCTGATATATAGTCTAAAACTATCTAATCTACAAAATTGTTTCAGCTCCACCTACTTGTAGCTTTTATAACATATGTATATACACATGCATTTGGAGTACATAACATAACTACTTCTATGAAAGATTTACAACTACCTTCTAAGGTTTCCTAAATCACTGCCAGGAAGAGACCACAATAATCACCCCTACAAATAGAGTCCTAGGGAGAGCTCACAATAATGAAGAGTATTTATCTAACCTCAGAGTAATAAAATGAAAAGGAGGTACTGATTTTACCCAATAGTTTAGTTTGAAAATTATAATGCCGAATGCTAGTAAGAGTAGACGAGAAAACTCACTTATACATTAACACATGGCACAATCTATCTGGAAAGCAATTTGGTTACAGATAACAAAATCTATTAAAATATCATACTTATATACTGTGACATGATAAATCCACTTTCATAAATTCAAAAATAGGAAACATACACATATATAAAGATGTTCAATAAACTGTTATTTACAACAGTGACCTGGCTCAATCACTTTTTTCCCCCTGCTAACAGCTCTACCATTCAACAAGTTACAGTAGCAAGAAATCTTAGAACTATTATTTCCCTCACAACATCATAGCCAATAATTCCTCCCCCTCAGTCTTCCACATCTTTTTCTTTTTCATCTCTATAACTACTCTCTTGGTTTAGAAACCTGCCATTTCTCTTTTGGATTGTTGCAATATTGTCCTGGGGATGAATCTGCAAAGTGAGGCTTATGCTTTTGCAATTTGGAGGCATTATAAAGAAAAAGAGGGTAAAATTGCAAATACAAAATCTGTCACCAATGCTGACATTAAGAGGAGCATAACAGAAGCCTAGTAATACAAAAGCAAAAGTACAGCTGATCAACGTTAAAAACACACACTTTTCGCAAATTTTATAAAAACATATGACCGTAAGAACACATTTTAGAGTCCCTTCCAAAATACTGTCAGAGACCCATGGAAGCCAAGTGTTATGTATCATTTATTTAAAATTTAAACTTTATTACAGCCATGTGTGTGTGTATATATATATATATATATATATATATATATATTATTAACCCATTAGCTTTCTTTTTTGTGTGACAGAGACAGAAAGAGTAACAGATAGGGACAGACAGAAAGGAAGGGAAGGAAAGGAGAGAGATGAGAAGCATCAATTCTTTACTGTGGCTCCTTAGTCTCCTTGGTTGTTCATTGATTGCTTTTTCATATGTGCCTTGACGTCGGGTGGAGCGGGTGGGGGGGAGAGGTGGACCTGCAGCAGAGAAAGTGACCCTTTGCTCAAGCTAGCAACCTTTGGGTTCAAGCTAGTGACATGGGGTAATGTCTATGATCCCATGCTCAAGCCAGCAACCCCGCACTCAATCTGGTCAGCCCGTGATCAAGCCAGGTGAGCCCACAGCTTAAGCCTGTGACCAAGGGGCTTCAAACCTGGGTCCTCCATGTCCTAGTCTGACACTCCATCCACTGCGCTACTGCCTGGTCAGGCTAAACCCTTAGCGTCTAAAGACTGTAATTTCTAAGCCATACAGCCAATTATATTACTGAAAATTAATTTTCCAAAAGTAAAATTCTAAACATAATCCTTCCCTACTAGAAAACTCTCTTGCCAATAGGATAATTGGCACTAATCCTTCCATGAGAGCACCTCCACCTACTTTAATATCCTCATTATCTGTTAGTATAGACATGTGCATTATTTACATTTCCTGTATGATGTTATTTCAATCCTTCCATATCTTAGCAAATGTTCTTTCCTCAAACTAAAATTAAGTTTTTTCTCTTTTCTGGCTAACAGATTTCTTCACATGTTACTATCTCAACTTACCAGATAAAGCATTCCTAGACCTGACAAGAGTGGATGGAAGCTCTTTGGCCGACAATCTTCCAGTATAGCACTTAGCACCTATTATAAGGACTAATTCACTGTCTGTTTCCAGTGATACTTTAAAAGCTCACTCAAGGCAGAAACCTTGCCCTAGCCCTCTTTATTTCCTAAGGCACTGTAGCAAGTGCTCAGTAATCTTAACTGAGCAAATGAATAAAAATGGAGGAGAAGCAAATATACCAAAAAGTTAAAAGTAATCTTTACTGTTTTTGCTTACTGGTATTGTTAGCAATATTTTACCCTTATTTAAAAACATTTTTGTTATGCTTTGGCCTGATAGCTCAGTGGGTTAGAGAATCTTTCAGGGTTGCAGGTCAGGGCACAAATAAGAATCAACCAAAAAATGCATACAAAAGTAAAACAACAGAAATTGATGTTTCTTTCTACCACTCTTCATTCTTCTCTCTAAAAAAACTAATAAAAATTTAAACACATTTTTGTTATGTAACTATATTTATTTAATAGTGGGAAATCTAATATATAATAAAATATTTCTTTGAGGCTTACTCTGATTTTCACTCGATCTGCTATCTAATTCTCAAAACTCTGCACACCTGTGCTAGATTTATGAACATGGCCAACAGTCTATTTGAAAAAATGTTTAGATCCCTGTACACAATTAGCTATATAAATATCATTAGTGCAGCTTCATTAAACTGTATTTTCTTAAATATGTCTCAGTACACATATTTATCAGTAAGTGAGTATCTATTAGACTTTTGACAAGAAAAATCTTATAATGGACTTATTTCTGTAGGTATATATTTAAGGTGCTAACCGGAAAAAAAAATTTTTAAAAATTTGCCATCTGGAATAAAGCAGTGATGAATACTACAAGACTCAAATTATGTTCACATGCATAAAGCCACTTTTCCGAATCACTATTATAATTCCTACCTCCCACTAAGATGCAATAAAAATTCTTTTAAAAAGGAAAATATCCAAAATAATCTGATAATTCTCCTAAATACAATTCTCATTGAAGCTGAACATATTTTATTTCAATATTTTTAGTAGAGCTATCATTACTGTTATCCAGTAAATGCCTACAGAAACTTTATGGAAGAGATTTTTTTTTCCTTTTCCTTTTTGCATGATTTAAATATGTTGTTTTAGTCCACATGGTTTAAATATCCCCTAAGGGAAGCAGACCGCATATATATGGCACATTTAGATATGCTTACAAGTCAAGAACACCAGAAATGTAAACCACAAGACACAGGAATAACACCACCAAACTCAAGTTGACAACATTTTAGTAGCTTCAGACCTATTTGAATCCTGGAATAATCTATACCTCTAGTTCAGGTATAACTTCACCTTATAGCTTACGGTATAACGGTATTAAATTTGGACCCTCTTGCCCAACATTTTCCTGTTTCTCCTTTTTGTAAAGCAAGTTATTTTAGTTTATGCAATGGTATGTTTAAGTAAGGTTTCCATTTTGAAATGGATCCATGCCCCACCTAGCCTGGTTTGGCAGTTGAAAGGAAAAACAGCACTGCCCTCATTGCACAGACCTGTATTCAAGAGTTACCTGAGATGAAGTATAGTTTAGGTGCAAGAACATAAATTCTATAGTCACTAGTTATGGTACAGAATTCCTGCAATGGAATCTCAAGATCCATGTGACACTGAAGTCAAGGAGCCTTATTGAATCCTGGTATTATGAGTTGAATTATATCCCCTCAAAATTCATGTTGAAGTCCTAACATACCCAGTATCTCAGAATGAACATTTGAAAATAGGGTCATTGCAGATGTAATTAGCATATAGATCTTACAAAAAGGGGAAATTTGGACATGGAGACAGACACTCATAGAGGAAAGATGATGTCAATACACAGGGAGAAAATGCCATCTATTCAATACAAGACAAGGAGAAGAATTTCACAGCCCTCACAAAGAACCAACCGTGTTAACACCTTGGTCTCAGATGTCTAGCGTCCAGAACTGTGAAACAATACATTTGTTATGTTAAAGACATCCTGTTTGTGGTATTTTGTTATAGTAGCTCCAGCAAATCAATATATCTGGTTTCTTCAAATGTCAAATCCTTAATATAAAAGTTTCAGTACCCTATAAAGATTAGAAACCAAATGGTAGGTACTCAAAAGAACACAGGCAACACTTTTTTAAAAATCATTGTAGGGTATAATATTTGAAGTATTTTATTTCATTTCCTTGAATTGTGCTTCTTTCTCCATTTGGTCAGCCAAGGAGCAGATATATCACCCCTCAAAAACATGGTACCTCACAAACTCACATGGTTAAGTAAAGAATCTAAATATAATTTATGTTTATCTACAGAAGAATAAAGTTACATTTCTGGCACACTCAACTTCTAAACAGAGACATACCTGCCACATATGGGGAAGCTGGTCTAAGACTTCCAAGGATCCTCTTGAAGAATGTCTTTATACCATGGACTGATTAAAAAGCCTAGAAGAGAATTAAGAACTAAGTTATTTAGAGGCAGATTTATGGCATGTGGAGTCAAGGCTGACTCTTTCAAACATTAGTTATCTGGGGAAATATCAGAAAATGGTGATAAGCTGAGCATGACAGAATACAGAACATCTATAGTACTACAGAACACTCAGATTACACCTAGACAGGTAATGTGTCAACTGAAGAAAAGAAAATAAAGTGGATCTTTTTCCTTAAGTTCTTTTTGTTTGCTTGCTTATTTAATTTTTTATTTTTATTAAATTTATTGGGTTGATTTGGTTAATAAAACGATTTGGTGCCAGGTGTACAATTTTATAATGCATCATCTGTATATTGTATTGTGTGTTCACTACCCAAGTCAAATTTACTTATATCACCATTTATGCCCCCTTTCCCTCCGGTAATCACCTCACAGTTGTCTGTGTCTATGAGCTTTTTGTTTTTTGCTTAATCCCTTCATCTTTTCCACCCAGGCCCCTAACTCCCCTCCCCTCTGACAGCTGTCACTCAGTTCTCTTGTCTCTTTGAGTATATTTCTATTTTTTGTTTGTTTGTTTATTTTTCTCATTAGATTCTGTGGACAAGTCCTGCCGGGGGTGAGGATGACGGAGACGCAGAGACCCGACTCCGAGGACCAGGTTCAGTGACGCAGATCCACTTTATTCAGGAAGCAAGCAAGCTTATATACACAGGTTCAGCCTATAGGGTGTTACAACATGTTCTTCAAAGCCAATGGCTGAAAAGTTCAGGGAGCTGCGTAGTTGGTACTGAGTCACTTCCTTATAGCGGGCAAGCTCCCTTCCTGGTTGTGCCCAGGAGGGTTCTGGGAGCTGGAGTGTTCTCACAGCATTGCATCAGCCACCACTGCTAAGAATGCACTCTGCACTCCACCCACAAGATTCTATATAAGTGAAATCATATAGTACTCATTTTTCTCTAACTGGTATATTTCAATTGGCTTAATACTCTCCAGGTCCATCCATGTTGTCACAAAAGGTAGATTTCCTTCTTTTTTATGGCCAAGTAGTATTCCATTATGTAAATGTACCACAGCTTTTTTTTATCTAATCATCTACTGATGGCATTTGGGCCACTTTCAAATCTTGGCTATTGTAAATAATGCTGAAATGAACATAGAAGTGCATACATTTTTTGAATTATTTTTTCTGGTGTCCTCAGATATATTCTCAGAAATGGAATTACTGAGTCATAAGAAAGTTTCATTTTTAATTTGTGTGTGTGTGTGTGTGTGTGTGTGTATGACAGAGACAGAGAGGGGGGACAAATAGAGACAGACAGACAGGAAGGCAGAGAGATGAGAAGCATCAATTCTTCGTTGTGGCTCCTTAGTCTCCTTGGCTGTTCACTGATTGCTTTCTCATATGTGTCTTGACCCAGGGGCTCCAACAAAGTGAGTGACTCCTTGCTTAAGCCAGTGACCTCTAGGCTCAAGCCAGCAACCATGGGGTCACATCTATGATCTTAAGCTCAAGCTAGAGACCCTGCATATCAAGCTGGAAAGCCTGCACTCAAGCTGGATGAGCCCATTCTCAAGCCAGTGACCTCGGGTTTTTGAACCTGGGTCCTCTGCATTCTAGTCTGACTCTCTATCTACTGTGCCATTGCCTAGTCAGGTCCATTTTTAATTTTTTTGAGGTAACTGCTTTCAAAATCAAATGTTCCAAAAACCCAGAACACATAGAAAAGAGGAGGCATAGTAGGACATTTAAGTTCCCCATCCTAGAAACTTGGAATTAAAAAACAACAACACTAAATGTTTCTAATAAGAGAAGAAAAATAAATCTAGGTAAGGGCACAGACTGTGACAAGTTGCTACTTCAGATATGGTGTTAAAGGTGTATCTGGCAGAGATCAGGATGATCAGGTAGAGCCAGAGAGAGGAGACTTCCAGCCAGGGGGAACAGCAAGGGCAGTAGTTCCCCCTTATCCAAGGTTTCACTGTTCGTGGTTTCAGTCACCCATGCTCAACTGTAGTCCGAACCATTAAATAAGAAATTTTCAGAAATAAGCAATTCATAGGTTCTAAATTGCACATTGTTCAGGGCACCTCACTTTATCTCATCTTACATCATCACTAGAAGGGTGAGGATAGTACAATAAGATATTTTGAGAAAGCATATTCACATAACTTTTGTTACAGTATACTGTTGGAATTGTTCTATTTTTTGTCATTGGTTTTGCTGTTAATCTCTTATTGTGCTTAATTTATAAATTAAACTTTATCTCAGATATGTATATTCAGGCAAAGATATAGCATAAAAAGGGTTTGGGACTATCCACAGTTTCAGTCATCCATTGAGGATCTTAGAATGTATCTCCCATGGATAGGGAGTGGGGGACTCCTGTACCAAGACTCTGTAGGGAGAGCTTGCTAAGCATGTCCAGGAAGAGCAAAAAAGACCACTCTGGCTGCATGCAGCATGAATTGTGTGAGAGCTAAGTAAGAAACGAGTAAGTTTGAAGAGGACCAAGGGAAGGCTTTGGGCTTCAATCTAAAATCCAATAGTGGATTCTATTCTTTTTTTTAAGTAAGCATTTTTGTTTGAGATAACTGTAGATTCACATGAAGTTATAAGAAATTAATAGAGAGATGCTGTGTACTCTTAACCCACATTACCCAAAAGGTGACATCTTGCAAAGATAGAGTACCATACCAAAACCAAGACAATGACCTTGCTAGAGTCAAGACACAGACTATTTCCATCATTACAAGAACCAATCCCTTGTGTTGCCTTTGTATAGCCATAGTCATTTCTCTTCTGCTCACTTCCTTCTTATTGGTGGACTGGGTGAAAAAAGCGAAGGGATAAAGTACAAATTAGTAGTAGTTACAAAATAGTGACAGGGATGTAAAGTACAGCATAGGGGCTATAGGTAATAATAAAGCAATAAGTTGGTACTGGAAATATTAGGAAACATTTTATAAAGGATATAATTGTCTAACCGCTATGGTATACACCTGAAACCAATACAAAATAATATTGAAGGACAACTGTAATTGAAACATGAAATTTTAAAAATGCTGAAAACTGTTCATCTATTCAAAATTTCTATAATTTTGTCATTTCAAGAATCTTATATGAATAAAATCACACATTCAACATAAGTATCTGGATATGCATCTAGACTGGTGCATGCATCAATAATTCAGTCATTTTTAATGCTGAATAGTGTTCTATGGTATGAAACATTTAACCATTCACTCAATGAAGGACACTGTGACATTTCCAGTTTGGGGTTATTATGAATAAAGTTGTTATAAACATTCACATACAGGTTTTTCTGTGAACATAAGTTTTCCTTTTTCTGGGATAAATGCCCAGGAATGCAACTGCTGGGTTTTATGGTAGTAGTAAGTAAAGTTTTCATTTGAAACCTGACAAACTGTTTTGCAGAATGGCTGCACCATTTTACATCCCCACCAGCATTGTTGGAGTGCGCCACTTTCTGCGTAGCCTTGTCAGAGTTTGGTGCTACACTAAGTTTTATGTTAGCCATTCTGCTGTTTTCTAATAATTGATTGTGTCGAATATCTTACCTTGTGCTTATTTTACATCTGTAGTATCCTCTCCCAGAATATGTTTCCTCATGCATTTTGTCCATTTTCTAATTGGATTTATTTTTTTACTGTGGAGCTTTGAGTGTATAATACTACTTGTCTTTGTCAGATACATGGCTTGCAAATAATTTTCTCCCAGACTGTAGCTTATCTTTTCATCCTTTTAAAAAGTTTTGAATTTTTATAAAACTTTTAATTGTATAAAGTTTTCAATTTTTATCAAGTCCAATTTCTCATTCTTTTTTCATTTAGGAATAATGCTTTTGCTATAATGATAAGAATGCTTTGCCTAACCCAAGATCTTGAAGATTTTCTATCTTTTTTTTATTCATAGAGAGAAGGGGAGGAAAAGAGACAGACTCCCATATGTGCCCTGACTAGGATCCACCTGGCAAGCCCACTAAGAGGTGATGCTCTGCCCATCTGGGGTGTTGCGCTATTGCTCAGCAACTGAGCTCTTCTTACTGCCTGAGGCAGAGGCAATGGAGCCATCCTCAGTGCTTGGGGCCAACTGGCTCCAATCAAGCCATGGCTGCTGGAGGGGTAAGGGGAGAGGGAGAGGGAGAGAAAGAGAGAGAAGTTAGAGGGAAAAAGGGGGAGAAGCAGATGGGCGCTTATTCTGTGCAGGCTGATGCTCAACCACTGAACCAGCTGACTAGGGTGATATTTTATTTTTTTACAAAAGTTTTATATCATTATTTTATATTTAAGTTCATGACATATTTTGAGTTGAATTTTATATAAAAAAGTAACACTTATGTAATTTTATATTTTGCCTATGGATGTCCAGTTGTTACAACACTGTGTGCTGAAAAGGCTTTGTTTGCTCTTTTAAATTAGTTTTGCATCTTTGTCAAAAATCAGTCAGATATATTTGTGTGGGTCAATTTCTGGGTTCTCTGTTCCATTGCATTGATATATGTGTCTATCCCTCTGCTAATATCACACTCTCAATTAATGTAGCTATAGAATAAATACTAAAATTAGGTAGGTTAATTCTTTCCATTTTATTTCTTGATTCAAATCTCTTTGCCTTTCCATATATATATATATATATATATATATATATATATATATATATTTTTTTTTTTTTTTTGCATTTTCTGAAGCTGGAAACAGGGAGAAACAGTCAGACAGACTCCCGCATGTGCCCGACCAGGATCCACCTGGCACGCCCACCATGGGGCGAAGCTCTGCCCACCAGGGGGTGATGCTCTGCCCATTCTGTGCATGGCCATGTTGCGACCAGAGCCACGCTAGCGCCTGAGGCAGAGGCCACAGAGTCATCCCCAGCGCCCGGGCCATCTTTGCTCCAATGGAGCCTTGGCTGTGGGAGGGGAAGAGAGAGACAGAGAGGAAGGCGCGGCGGAAGGGTGGAGAAGCAAATGGGTGCTTCTCCTGTGTGCCCTGGCCGGAATCGAACCCGGGTCCTCCGCACTCTAGACCGACGCTCTACTGCTGAGCCAACCGGCCAGGGCTCCATATATTTTTTAAAAATAATTTTGCCTATATCTACAAAAAGATCTTGCTAGAATTTTGATACCAGTTGTGTTACATTGTGTATCAGTTTGGGAAGTAAACTTTGCTATGGTGAGTCTTCCAGTGCATTAAAATAATATATTTAGCCTTGACTGGATAGTTTGGTTGGTTGGAGCATTGTCCCGAACCACTGAGGTTCCCAGTTCATTCCTCCATCAAGGCACATACAGGACCAGATCAATGTTCCTTTTTCTCTCGCTAAAATCAATAAATAAAATAGTTTAAAAAATATACATGCATTTATATTTTCCATCAGTATCATGTGGCTTTCATAATACTACAAGTCATATATACATTTTATTAACTTTATACCTAACTATTGAATTTTTTCAGTGATGGTCAATGAAAAATGACCAGTGATGGTAATATATTTACATTTTTTGGTATCCTGTATTTATTGCTATTATATAAGAATATATTTAATTAATTTTTGCATGTTTATCTTATATCCTACTACTTTGCTCAACTCACTTATTAGTTTAGTGAGTTTTTTTTTAAGTTCCTTGGAATTTTTTTTATAAGTAATCAAGTCATCTGCAAATAAGAACAGTTTGATTTCTTTCTTTTTTGTCTCTATGCTTTTAATTAACTTATCTTTTGCACTAGCTAGAAAGCACTACAGTGTGTCTGTAAAGTCATGGTGCACTTTTGACCAGTCACAGGAAAGCAACAAAAGACTATAGAAATGTGAAATCTGCACCAAATAAAAGGAAAACCCTCCCAGTTTCTGTAGGATGATGTGGCAGCATGTGCGCATGTGCAGATGATGATGTAACACCGTGTATACAGCGGAGCAGCCCACGGCCATGCCAGTCGAGATGTGGACAGTACAGAGGAAAGTACAGTGTGTTCTGTGGCTCACTAAATTTGAATCCGTGACCAAAGTGCAACATGAATATCGGCGCATTTATAATGAAGCACCACCACATAGGAATAACATTACTCGATGGGATAAGCAGTTGAAGGAAACCAGCAGTTTGGTGGAGAAACCCCGTTCTGGTAGGCTATGAGTCAGTGACGAGACTGTAGAGGCTATTAAGGGATAGCTACCTAAGGAGCCCTAAAAAAGTCTGTGTGTGAACCCACATTGAACTGCACTGAATAGGTATGAAACTGGGAAGGTTTTCTTTTTATTTGGTGCAGATTTCACATTTCTATCATCTTTTGTTGCTTTCCTGTGACCGGTCAAAATGTACCATGACTTTACGGACACACTGTATATTGAATAAGACTGTCGTTGAATGTAGACATTCTTGGTCTTGTTCCTGATCTGGGAGGACAGAATTCAGTCTTACATCATTAATAGTAATGTTAGTTGTAGATTTTTTTTTTCTGTATTTTTCTGAAGCTGGAAACGGGGAGAGGCAGTCAGACAGACTCCCGCATGCGCCCGACCAGGATCCACCCGGCACGCCCACCAGGGGCAATGCTCTACCCACCAGGGGGCGATGCTCTGCCCCTCCGGGGTGTCGCTCTGCTGCGACCAGAGCCACTCTAGCACCTGGGGCAGAGGCCACAGAGCCATCCCCAGCGCCCGGGCCATCTTTGCTCCAATGGAGCCTTGGCTGCGGGAGGGGAAGAGAGAGACAGAGAGGAAGGAGAGGGGGAGGGGTGGAGAAGCAGATGGGCGCTTCTCCTGTGTGCCCTGGCCGGGAATCGAACCCGGGACTTCTGCACGCAAGGCCGACACTCTACCACTGAGCCAACCGGCCAGGGCTAGTTGTAGATTTTTATGTAGTGTTTTATGGATGCTCTATGTCAATTTGGGGAAGGCCTCTGTTTCTTTTTATCTGATTGCTTTATCATGAATGAGGTATTGAATTTTGTCAAATAGTTTCTTTTTTTTCTGTATGAATTAATAGGGTTATGTGCTATTTTTTTTTAACCTGTTAACATGGGTAATCACACTGATAGTTTTTTCTGAGTTGAACCAGTTTTTCATCCCTAAAATAAATCCTCAATTGGTCCTAGTGTGTGTGTGTGTGTGTGTGTGTGTGTGTGTGTATGATTGCATATATAATAAATGCTGAATTCTATTTGCTAATATATTTTTATTAATTTTAAATTTTATTTAGAAAAATTAACGTTAACAGAGTGACATTGATCAATAAGAGTACATAGATTTCGCCTGACCAAGCAGTGGCACAGTGGACAGAGCATCAAACTGGGAAGCAGAGGACCCAGGTTTGAAACCCCAAGGTCGCCAGCTTGAGCAAGAGCTCATCTAGTTTGAGCAAGGCTCACCAGCTTGAGCTCAAGGTCACTGGCTTTAGCAAGGGGTCCCTCAGTCTGCTGTAGCCCCTAGTCAAGGCACATATGAGAAAGCAATCAACGAACAACTAAGGTGTCGTCAACAAAGAATTGATGCTTCTCATCTCTCTCCCTTCCTATCTGTCTGTCCCTATATGTCCCTCTCTCAGTCTCTCTCTGTCTCTGTCACAAAAAAAGAAAAGAAAAAAGAATACATAGGTTTCAGGTAAACATTTCTATAGCATTTGAACTGTGGATTATGTTGTATTCCCATCTCCCAAAGTCAAATAATTTACCATCACATCATATTTGTCTCTATACCCTTTCCCCCACCCACTCCTCGGTTCCCCTCTCCAACAGCTCCTTACCCCTGGTAACCACTTTTATCTATATCCATGAGTCTCAGTTTTATATTCCACCTATGTGTGGAATCATACAGTTCTTAGCTTTTTATGATTTACTTATTTCACTCAGTATACTGTTCTCAAGATCCATCATGTTGTCATAAATGTCATTATTTCTCATGGCTGAGTAGTATTCTATTGTACCACTTTTCTTTATCCAATCCTCTATCAGAGGACACTTTGGTTGTTTCCATATCTTGGCCACTATGAATAATGCTGCGATGAACATGGGGCTGCATGTGTCTTTACATACCAATGTTTCTGAATTTGGGGAGTAGATACCCAGTAGAGGGATTGCTGGGGCATAAGGTAGTTCTATTTTTAATTTTTTGAGGAACCACCATACTTTCTTCCATAATGGTTGTACTATTTTACATTCCCACCAGCAGTGAATGAGGGTTCCTTTTTCTCCACAGCCTCTCCAACACTTATTACCTGTCTTGTTGATAATAGCTAATCTAACAGGTGTGAGGTGGTATCTCGTTGTAGTTTTGATTTGCATTTCTCGAATAGCTAGTGAAGATAAGCATATTTTCATATACCTGTTGGCCATTTATATGTCCTCTTGGGAAGAAGTGTCTGTTCAGGTCCTCTCCCCATTTTTAATTGCATTGTTTGCTTGTTTGTTGCTGAGCTTTGTGAGTTGTCTATTTTGAATATTAACCCCTTATTGGAGTTGTTTATAAATATCATCTCCTATTTAGTTGGCTGCCTATTTGTTTTGTTGTCAGTTTCTTTTGCTGTGCAGAAGCTTTTTAGTTGGATATAGTCCCACTCATTTATGTTTGCCTTTATTTCCCTTGACATTTAGGTCAAATTCATAAATTGTTCTTTATAGCCAAGTTTTATGAGCTTAGTACTTATGTTTTCTTCCATGTAATTTATTGTTTTGGAGCTTATATTTAGGTCTTTGACCCATTTTGAATTAACTTTTGTGCAGGGGGACAGATTGTAGTCAAATTTCATTCCTTTGCATGTGACTTTGCAATTTTCCCAGCACCATTTACTGAAGAGGCTTTCTTTTCTCCATTGTGTTTTTGGCTCCTTTGCCAAAGATAATTTGTCTATATATATATATGTGTGGTTTTATTTCTGGGCTCTGGATTCTGTTCCATTGTTCTGTATGTCTATTTTTCTGCCAATACCATGTTGTTTTGATTATCGTGGCTCTATAGTATAATTTGAAGCCAAGTAGTTTGATATCTCTGGCTTCATTCTTTTTCTTCAGTATGGCTTTGGCTATTTGGGGTATTCTGTGGTTCTATACATACCTGGTAATTTTTTGTTCTGTTTCTTTAAAAAACGACATTGGAATTTTGATGGAGATTGCATTGATATTTGTTAAGAATTTTTGTGTCTGTATTTTTGAAGGATATTGGTCTCTAGTTTTACTTCCCCTTTTTTGATATGGTCTTTGATTTTGGCATCTAGATAATACTACTTTCATATTACAAATTGTTTTCTGTATTAGCTTGTGTAGAATTGGTGCTACTTCTTTAAATGTTTGTTAGAATTCTCTAGAAAAACCATATGGGACTTGGTATTTATTTTTGGAAGTTTTTAAATTACAGATTTAATTTCCTTAATAGTTATAAGGCTATTCAAATTATCTATTTAATACTGGATGAATTGTGGTACTTTGTGTTTTCTAAAGAATAGGTTCATTTCATCTATATTGTCAAATTTATGTGTGTAGAGTTGTTTATAGTACTCCCATATTACTCTTTTGATACCTGCAGGGTATCACTACAGTGTCTGTAGTGATAAACACTTTCTCATTCCTGATATTGGTAACTTGTGTCTTTTCTATTTTTTTCTTTGTCAGTCTTGCTAAAGGTCTGTCAATTTTATTGATCTTTTTAAATAACCAGATTTTAAAAATTGATTGTTTTTCTCTTTTCAAGGTTATTGACTTTTGGTCTTATTATCATTTCCTTCTGCTTGCTTTGGGTATATTCAGCTATATTTTCTCTAGGCTCTTAAAGTAGGAGCTTTGATTATTGATTTGAGACTTTTTCAAATGTATTCATTTAATGCTATAGACTTTTCCTTAAGCACTTTTTTATCTGTGATCCACATATTTAAATGTTGTATTTTGTTTCACTCAGTGCAGTACATTTTTGTGTCCCATGAGACTTCCTTTTTGACCCATGGATTATTTATAGTGTATGCTGCTTAGCTTCCAAGAGTTCAAAGATTTTCCTGTTATCTTTCTGTTATTGGTTTTTAATTTGATTCCCTGGTAAAGAGTGCATTCCATAATACTTTGTTTTAAATCTGTAAAGATGTGTTTTCTGGTCCAGGATTGGTATATGTTCCATGGTCACATGAAAAGAATGTGTGTCCTGTTGCTATTAAGTGAAATGTCAACTAGAGTCTGTTGGCTACATATGGAGTTTTCTATATCCTTGCTGACTTTGCATATAGTTTTCTAGCAACTGATGAATAGGGGTGTTGAAATCTTTAGCTGTATTTGTCAACTGGCCTATGTCTCTTTTTAAATCTGTCACTTTTTGTTTCATGTATTTTGCAGCTCAGTAATTCAGTGCATGCACATTAAGAATTGCCATTCTTTTTGATGGAGCAACTCTTTGATCATATATAATATTCTTCTCTGTCGCTGGTAATTTTCTTTGCTCCAAAGTCTACTGTATCTGATATAATCTAGCAATTCCTGCTTTCTTTTTATTAATACTTGCGTAATACATCTTCATGCATCATTTTACCTACAACCTATCTATAACATTATAATTGAAGAGAATTTCTTGTAGAAAGCATATAATTGAGTCCTATTTTCTAATATGTTATGACTACATGTCTTTTAATTGTTGTATTTAGACCACTTACATTTTTTTATAATTAATTATATGTTCAGGGGTTTAAATCTGCTATTTTTTGTTTTTATTTTCTATTTTTCATTTCAGTTTTCTTTTCTCTACCTTTGTGCATTATTTTTTGTAATTCAATTTTGCTTTATCTACTGTGTTTTTGAGTGTCTCTTTGAATAGCTTTTTTAATGGCTGCTTCAAGTATGACATTACATATACATAATTTCTTATAGTCTGATGCTGTCATCAATTTATTAGTTTAAGTGAAGTATGTCATGAATCATGCCCTACTGAATATTTCTGAAAATTGGTACGATGAGTAAACCAAAAATAACATCACAATAAATGTAGCTATATGAGATATTCTTCTTTCCTCCCCAAGCTCATCTAGAACTACATACACAAGCATTCCTATCTCCACCAAAAACGTAAGTGAGAAATTAACCTGGAGTATTAAGGGAAGAAATCAAAAAAAACCAGACTGATGTGAAGCACAAAGATTTCTGTCATTTGATATATACTATTTTGGATAGACAAACATTAAAGATAATGTCTAAAAAAAAATGTGTTTTCTGATGCATTCAAGTGAATAGTAACCTGAAAAGTCTTTGAAGTCTGTACAAATTTTTCCATTTATTTTATTTATCAAGGATATGGACTATCAACAATTCATAATTTGTTAAAATTATAAGTAGGCTTATTGTTCACCTTTAAAAGTTTTTAAAAAAATTTTTATTGATTAATTTAAGTGAAGAGAGAAGAAGGAAGAGAGAGAGAAAGACAGAAACAACCATCCGTCTTGTATGTGCCCTGACCGTGGATCAAACCAGCACCTTCTGTTTCAGGTTGACACTTGAGCCAACTGAGTTAGCTTGCCAGGGCTAAAGATATTTTTATTGATTCATTTTAGAGAGAGAGAGAAAAAAAAGAGAAAGATCAATTTGTTTTCCTACTTATTTATGCATTTATTGGTTGATTCTAGTTTGTGCCCTGAATGAGTATTGAACCCGTAACCTTAACATATCGAGATGACAAGTTAACCAACTGAGCTACCCTCCTTGGACCTGTTTACCTTTTAGAGAAAATACATTTTAGAGAGATGAAGTTACCTTGCTCAAGGTCACAGGTAAGTAAGTAAAGAGGCAAGTCTAGAACTGAGGTCTGAAGTTACTAAACTACACAATGAGAAATAAAAATATTAATTTTTATCAAAAGTATGCCAACAATCTGCTTGAGAATGCAGCTATGCTTTATTTCCTTAAGGAAGGCAAAATAAGAACATGGCAGATGGAATATCATCACTCATCCATACTGGAATCAAGCCAGGACACCAGGATGTAAGCTCACCCACTTGCCAAAAGTATCAATTGATAACAAATAAATGGCTCAAACATCGATATTATTGCAGACTGGCCCACAAGAGGTTCCAAAAATGAAATTTTAAGAGTTAGCATGTCCTTTCACATTGTGTATCAATGAGTTCTTCCCCATCTATTCAGGTTACCACAGGGTGGCAAATTTGAAGGGCATTGAGATATTTTTAACATTATGCAATTTTTACTCACTTTAGATGTAAAAAACCTTTGAGTGAGTGCAAAAGGTACTATACTCAATTCCCAAATTATTTTCGTACTTCCTGATTCATTTTATAAAAGATCAAATTTCTAGCTTGTAGCCCTGAGTGGCAGGCTTCCTCTTGCAGCTACAAATCTTCTGTGATCCAAATTGTAGAAAAATTCTTGCTCTATATCTCCCATTTATACTCACAGTTAGATATTACAATTATAAATAAGAGTTTTATTTACATGAGCTCAAATCCATTAGTTTTTTAAATTTTTACTTATTTCTTTTCTCTGAAAGGTATCCCAATATTATCATCCTTGAGTACACAAATACATAAATCTGTGAATACATAATGAGATCTTCCTATTCTTTTTAGAATAGATTCTGTTTTGATTAAATGTCCAAATTGCCTCCACTTAGATGCTTTCTAAATTTGAACAAATATCTGATCTTTCTTAAAAAAAAAAAAAAAAAAAGCCATCCTTTAATGGCTGACCTCCTGGCCAAGTACACATATTAATGTTTACTCCAGGGAACAACTTGGTTCACAACCTAACTTGGGCTCCTTGACCTGATGCCAGCAGAGGGAGAATGTGTTAATGCTCTTCTCCAAAGTGAGAATTCCCGTGCCCTTCCATTCCAGCTCAGTGTGCTGGCCAGATGACAGCACAGCTAGCAGTATGAATAGAGAGGGCCGTCTTCCTTCCTCTCAGCCAGTGGTACCCCATGTGATGAGGAGGACAAGAAAGAGAGAAGGTGCTAGACACTCCAACAGGGACAGATCTGACTCAGAAAGAAAAACAGAGTTCTACAGCTGCCATTGTACCCAACTCTTTAACCAGACAGAACTGACACACTCCCAGGACCTTTCTTTTTACAAGAGGAGAGGAAAGTTGCAAAATGTGTCTTCACATGTTCACGTTGTGCTCTTGCCCAGGCCTATGAAACTCTCCTGTCAACAGTGCATTTTCCCTCACCTTTGTCTCCTCTTCAGAATTTCTCTCCAAATACCCACAGACTTAGGGCAGTGATCTCAGATGTATTTGCAGAGCCATTGCAAATTCTGTTTGTTTGCCTCCTGATGAGGGGATGGCAAAGAAAAAAAAGTGGAAAACCCCCAAAGTGGCAGCTAAAACTAAAACAGCTAATGAAAGCTCATGACATATTTCACTAGTTTGCTATGTAAATGCCCCCCTTGCTAATTTGGAAAAGACTTTGTGGTTTATAACATTAAAATGTAAATTAGCTATGCCCCTATGCTGATGGTCATGAACTGGAGATGAAATTATACTTTACCAGTTAAAAATCAGAAATGAGCAGACCAAATACCTTATAGAGCATGAACTGCTAATAAGATGATAATCTATAAATCCATTTTGCATTGTTTATGGGTCACATTTCAACATGAAAAGACTCATTCCCTTTTCCAGCCACAGTACCATCATATGTTAAATGCAAACTGTTTGATAACTGATATCTTGTTTGGATAAACTAACATTTAATATTGTAATGCTTTTTACAACACAAAGCCATTATTCCTAATTAGAAGCAAAAATCATGAACCACCCCCCCCACCAAATTCTATGTTCTGAAAACAAAACCTCACAAATTAACCCTTCCACTGACATATTAAAGACTGAATGGATAAAGATGGTAAGAACTACATACCAATTGGTGGATTAGGCTGGTAAACTTTGTCTTATCCTACAGCTCTTGGCCCAAGCTGAAACTGCAGAATAAAATAGTATTCAGGCCACCTCTACAAATGGGACACCCTTCCTGGTCCTCATATTAGTGTCACGGAAAGTTCAACCTATCTCTGAGGGCTAAGTCAAATTAAATATATTGTTGAGCAATAGCTACAACGTACTTTGTTAGATGATGTGGAGAAAACAAAGTCATTAAAACTTATTAATAAAGAAGCTGTGATCTAACTACTTCAAAGTTGGAAAAGTCATTAGCACAGGAAGAAGTAAAATGAGGAACGCATTCCAGAATGTCAGGAAAGGGATTGTTACCACAAAACATATGTTTGGTGTGTTAAGATACAAAATAATTAAATAAGACCTAACATATAATAAAGTCAAAAATCAGAGAAAACTCATCTTAGACATTGGCAATCCTTGGGTCAGACGGAGGGGCGGAGGGGGGGGGAGCAGCGCTGAGGGAAGCGGTGGGTGGTCTCCCCAGGCACTGAGAGGGAGGGCTGAAGAACCTGAAGAACAGGGCCTGCTGGCAGGTCCACGCAGGAACAGGGCAGCCTCTGATTTGTGGAAGGAGCCAGAGATAACAGCGTCTCAGGGGTTCTAACAATCAGGTCTTCAGCATCCATAGCTTATTCTGCCCGGTTTTTGTTTTTGTGTTTTGTTTTTGTTTCTTTTCTTCTCAGTGTTGGTCATGTGTCTTTCAACTGACAGATCTTGGACTAGCGCATGTAGAATACTTCTGAATCTCCACCTTACACCCCGTCCCCTCTGCAGGCAACTCAGGCAGATTTCAGTGGCCAGACCGCCACTCCTCAGTAAATGTCTCCCTGCTGAAAACATCTGAAATCTCTTTGTCAAATAGCCTGTCTTCAGAGCCACAGAAAGCTGTGAAAGTTCTCAAAGGAGATGGATCTGAATAAAGTAACATGGTGACTGAAACACAGCCTTAGGAAAGCAAATCTAGTCACTGCACTAGCATGTAATGATTTCAGGTAAGCATTCCTGTCCCGATTTGGTAAAAGAGCTGAGAGTACACGAGGAAGGAGAGGCACTGAGTGTCTGAAGAGGACTGCTACTGGAGATACATAAATAAGGTCTATACAGTATACAGGCTATTTTTATTTTGAGCATTGATACTCAAATAGTTTAACAAAAATGCTCTAATTATAGCAAAGCAGTTATTAACATAAACTCTGGAGTTTATGCTGAGTTGAATCTATCAGGGTGATTGGGGATAAATTACTTAATGTCTAAACCTGGGTCTTATCTATAAATTAAAAATATTACTTATCAGAGTAATTATTATTCAGCATCTTATTCAGAAAACATGCTTCCCTTATTCTCAGACTTTATGGATCAAATGGGGTTGGCCAATACCCTCACTTGAACTTTAGGCATGACTGCTAAGGCCTGAGTACTTTTTGACCAGTTCTATGTGGGGAGTTCCATCCCCCCAACAACTACTAAAAATATTTTGCCATCTCTCTCTCTTTTTATCTCTCTCTGCCCTCCATTCTTCTTTCCCTCCCTCCCTCATCTCTTTGTGATTCAAGTTACTGAGGACCATTCAAACCTGAAGAAAGCAAAGCTTAGACATGGGACAACAGAGTAAGAGATGGATGCCTGGAGATACCCTGTGACCTTAAACTCTATTTTCTGTTAGAGTACCACTATACTCCCTTTCTGGCTTCAACTCATTTGAGACAGGTTTTTGTCTAACCTACTACATGGAGATTCTTGTGTGTATGTGAGGAAGAAATAAGAGAATACCCATAAAGCAATTGTTACTCTGTTGGGCATATAGCAAATGCTTAATAATTTTTTTTAAAATTTATGAGCTATTTTTATGCCCAGAATGAGAGATTCTTTAAACTTCCCTTTCCAAGATGATGATATGAAAGGAAAAAAAAAAGATTTTTTTTCATGGGACTCACAAAAATATACAAAATATTTATTTTTAAGAAGTTTATAATCAATAATTGAAAAATGTTAATAATAGCTCAAAAACATAGAATAGAAAAAGTTTTAAAAGGCAGATGATTGAACAACGAATGAACTGAATAAAAAATAGCACTTTAAGTCATCAAAGGAAAGAAGAGAGAGAAAACATCTTGAGGCAGGCTTGTCACCAAAAAGCTTCATAGACATAATATTTTATGAGTTTTGAGGAACAGGCAAGATCAGGGCAGTTAGAGGGAAGAGAAAACACCATTCCAGGGAAGAGTCTAGAAAAACATGGTGGTGGTGTGAGAGCCCAGGACACTCTGACCTATGACGGTGTGTCTGCAAGGAGAAGCCATTCCAGAATGGCTGGAATAAATTGTTCAGTGCAGATGACAGCTCTTAAGGGAACATTTAATCACATTTCACAAAAGTTGGTTTCCAATGAATTCATCTAGAGGTACAAAGCAATGACATTAGGTTGCTCATTCAATTCACACTCAGTGAAATTTTAAAAATAATAAAAATTAGAGAAATAGTTTGATTTTTATTACCATATCACACATCTTTAGATATTGAATACATTAATACAGTTTTTTTCTATTTTTTTACTCCAACTATAATTGCTCATTATTTCACTGATGCTCTAAAGCGAAACAAATGATTATATATATAATACAAATATATATAATATATAATATATATATTGAATATATACACAAATAAACTGTAAGGCATAATGTAATAGATACTGTAGTTTTCTCCTAAATATCCCTTCCTCAGCATGTAGGAGCTGTGTAGTTTGAGGGAGTGAACCCAACCTCTGATGTAGGTCCTGCTAAATTTAAGATGATCATGACAATTTCATCCTTGTTGCAGTGATTGGTTGGTGAACCCAGGACTTCACCAATTGATAAACAGAAGTGTGTTTGGATCCAGGAATGGGCTTATGATGCCATAT
Organism: Saccopteryx bilineata; assembly: GCF_036850765.1. Lineage (NCBI taxonomy): Eukaryota > Metazoa > Chordata > Mammalia > Chiroptera > Emballonuridae > Saccopteryx > Saccopteryx bilineata. The sequence continues at coordinate 124,305,781 of NC_089490.1, forward strand.
AGACCAACAAAACATGAGTGAGATTTGCTTCTGGGAAAATATTTCCTCATTGTTAAGAGAGAACCCCTCAAAGGTCTCTTCCTCAAACTCTATAGTTATCAAAGCTGGAACTACAGATCTGCAGATACCACCTACTTGCAACAAAGAATAAAGCTGACAGATGGGGTTATGAACTGCAGAGAGAAGATGCTGAAAGCACAGAACAAAGTCAGCCCAATAACCTATCCTATCTCTCACATCTAGCTATTTGAGATATTATTTCTTTATGAGTAAATCTGGTTGAATTTTTTTTTTCAAAAACTACCCTAATTTCTTATTAAAATACTCTAGTGACCCAATATTTTTGTATCATTTGTTAACGGTTACATTCAATAATATATCTAATCTCATGGCCCTCTGGTAAGTCTTAGTGTCTCCAGAAGACCACAAAAAGTGGATTACAGACAGGTAAACACATGGAATAGAGGATCCAGATGTACTTGAAAACACAGTCTAGGTGATCCATTTCAGATAAGCAAATACCATCCTCTAGTAGGTGAAGTAGTCAATTGTCAGTCACCTAGACCGGTCGAGGCATTTTTTTCAAACAAAGCATTCCAAAATTATACCTAAACAGAGTTCTAATAAATGCAAAACCTTTAGAACCCACAGCTCCACCCTTCTTCTTTTCTCCTACACAGCTGCTATAAGTATGGACATTTTATTCTGGGGTCATATTAGTGTAAAGGGTCCTTTATAGATGAGGCTCAGCCAAAAGTGTTTTCTGAAGAAGCAATTATTATTGACTGTGACATTCTGTTTCATTGCCAAATGATGCACTGGGTTGTAATCTACAGGAGTGCAATTAACCATTTCAGCTAACTATGATACAGGCTATATCAGTTTGGTAAAATGATAATTCTGCTAGTGTTTATTCCCTTATTTTTAAAAAAATAACTTTAAATGTTTAACTAAAGAAATGTGTAAGTAATATATATGACAACTTCTGAAGAAATTACTATAGCAGATAAATATTGGTAAATAGTGATCAAGATAAAGCAATCATGCTAAAAAATAAAAGTAGAACTCAATGCATAAGAGGCTGTCGAGACAGTAACTTGTAGCAGATTTGATCACTACTAACCAAAAGAGAGCCAGCTATAAATACAAACTTGAAAAAAGCTTTGCTCACAATATTAAGCCAAAGAAATTCTTATATCAGAAACATTTTGGCCCTGGCTGGTTGGCTCAGTGGTAGAGCATCAGCCAGTGGGTAGAAGTCCCAGGTTTGATTTCTGGTCAGGTTACACAGGAGAAACAACTGTCTGCTTCCCCACCTCCCCTCTCTTCTCCCACAGTCATGGCTCAAATGAGCAAGTGGGCCCTGAGTGCTCAGGGTGGCTCCATGGCTTCACTTCAGCTGCCAAAATGACTTGGTTGCCAAGCAACGGAGCAGCAGCCCCAGAGGGGCAGAACATCAGCCCTAGATAGGGGGTTGCTGGGTGGATCCCAGTTGGAAAACATGTGGAAGTCTGTCTCTCCACCTCCCTGCCTCTCAAATGATTAAAAAATAAAGAAAGAAAAGAAACATGTTAAAATGTAAACCTTATGGTGATAGCTAGATGACACTCTTCTGTGGCTGAAATATGGTTCTTTAAAAATATTAGTAATGTTTCTGATATACCTTATATACATTAAAATGATTTTAAATGCCTTCCTTTACTTTGACATGAAATGTAATACCTCCTAATAATACTTGAATACTGAAGATGAAATTTCTAAGCATATAAAATGGCACTGTCTATTTAGGCCTATAAATAGGGACTGATCCAGTAGCAATGAGCACACCTCGTTTTCCACAAACAAGGTGTTTTGGATAAGTGGATCAGGACAGGGTATGTACAACATGGACCTAACACATCCTGACATGCTGGATCCCAACAGAGCTCTCACAGATACCACAGTGCTGTCAAAGTGTAGTCAGGAGCTGCCTGAAAGGTTTCCATTGGTCAAAGATGAGGCAACATGAGCTTCAAAAAGAGGTAAGAATTGTAATAGATCAAACTCATCAAATATTCCTTAAATTCATGATTTCATGATGATATTTAAAGCAATTACTTGAATACTTTCTGAGATGACAGGAAGTTGTTACACTTAAGTGATAAAAATACACCCTCCGCCTTCCTTCATTGTCAAACATATCCCAGTTCTCTTGTTTACTGTGCAAAGAAGTTAAACAGGATACAAACTTTTTGTTACTGGACAAACACCTACTAGCGGTAAGTATTCCTTTTTGTTTAAAGAGATAAAAGGGCATTCATTACACTAAAAGTGTGCTCTTTTCTTTGTAGATTCTATCAGAATGACTGAGAGAATATACTGATTTTAATGTTTTCTTATTCTGCAAATTGAATTTTTTCCAACCTGAGAAATTGTAAACTGAACTTAATGTCACCAACCCTTATCAAACCTGGACAATGAATATTCTTCTGCGATGTTTATCATTATCACGCATTGGTTGCAGCTACAATTTAAAAGCTCACTATAACCCCATCTGTAAAGATTGACTGCACAGTGACCTTAGTCAAGGTATCTGTTCCTTAAAACCCAAGAATAGCAAGGTCCATGAACATCTAGACAAGTGGGTGTATTAATGAATAGAAAGAAAATGCTATTGTTTTTAATGAAAATCATTTATCACACTTCTTGCTATAGTTCCACTATACATCATGAGTGGTATTTCACATTTCAAAGGTATCCTCAATAAGTAGAATAAATCAATTCTGGATATAACCAGTATTACTGATATTAATTAATATCTAGTTCTCTTATCTATTTTCCACCCCAATGAAATTAGGAGTGACCATGTAATTAGAAGAACCACAAGAAGTACTGTTTGTCACTTTGGTAATAAAATATTTAATTGCTAGTACTCAGCACTCCAGCCCTCTCTTCCCCAGCCTGGGAAAGAGGCATATATGGAGATTCAATGAATTCAAAGTCTGGAAAGCTAAACAAGCATGTGAAAGATAGTTGATCTGCTGAACCACCCAAATTCACAATAGAGCTTGTAAGTGAGATTTTAGGATTGTTTATAACAGCAGCATAACTTATTCTAAACCAAATGATATGCTAGAATTCTACATTTTTCTCAGAAATACTTTCCACAGAGATCTAATAAAACTACTCACATATAGATTTATTGAAATCAACCAAATTACACTAGTTAAAATATAGAAATGTAAGAAATTAGAATTAATATCTGCAGAATTGTGAATTGTTTAAAAATGTCAACTGTATTTGATAAAGCATCCTAATATCAATGAAATAATAAATCTCTACTCACACAAAGAGAAATTAATTCTATGATTTCTCTACTGAACAGAGAATGGTATAAGTATAACATGTAGTAGCCACTCAGAGCCTAGTTCCACCTTAAGAACTATGGAAGGACATAAGGTAAAAAGCCACTGTTGATGACATTTATAAAATCTCTCAAGTCTCAACTGATTTTGAAACAAACTGATAAGGCTTATATTTTCTTGACCTCCTAATCCTTGGTACCAAAAATACTTAGTAAATCAAATTTGTCTTTCATTGCTCCTTCCAATCTACTAGCTCTGATTAATCTGGTATATGGTATCAAAGAGTGTTGAAACTATAAAATGTCCATTGTGAGATTTCAGTAAGACAAATTCCAAGACTTTTGATTTGATGCCTTTTCTATGTAGAACTACAAGAGAATTTGTAAAGTGGAACTTAGTATCTTTCTTTATACAGACAGCATTCCATACAGCAAGCAATGTGTAAAAATCATACCACATTCCCAGTAAACATAATCGCCTTACCTAAAGCCTCAGCAATCAACAATTTGAAATACCATTTCCTGCTGAACACACAGGTATTTACCTGGGTCATGAACTAAAATGGCAATTGTCCCTAACGGTTCTATTCATTTGATGGGTGCCATTGGAGCTGAAATAGATGTGGTGATCACGGCAATGTATGGACTATTGATTTGAGTAGGACTGAGGATTAATGAAGTCTCGTCGTCAGTCACAAAGGTGTCCTAGGAGGTCTGCTAGCCCAAATAACCTGGTGGCTTTTGAGATGTGCAGGTACCATCTGACACTACAGAACAGTGATAGAGCTGCATGGGAAGTGGAGATAAGAGCTCGAGCATGCATTTTTGGCAAGAATATTCACATTACATTAAAGAAAAGAGAGAGACAGTAAGCAATAATTATACAGTTTAATTATTCCTTTGGGTTCCATAAAGAGCTAAAAAATATAAAATCACCAGTCACCAATCTGCTACCTGTAGCAGCTAAAAAATATTATAGTGGAATTTTAGGGCAAATATTGAAATAAGCATGTCCAAATTGTTTAGAAAAGGATCTTCAGTCCAAGGAGAATTGACAGCATAGCTTTGAGAACAGATAAAGAACTGCCTCAAGGATCTGTCTTGCTTCCTTACTTTTTAAAAGTAATACCTTCATTTGCATAGTAATAACCCAATTATTGTAAGATTAGGTGACTGGAATCTCATTATTGCTATTTCTACAAAACAGTCAATATTCTATTCAATATCTTTTAATGTTACGCACCTTAAAACATAATTATTTCAATATACCTTCATTCATCTTTAATGTAATTTTCTTTTAAAAAAATCTTGCCATTAATTGTTGTTTTTTTGGGAATATATTAGTGTTCAAACAAGCGCTTTTTTCCTCAGGCTGCTATGAGAAAAAGCAGAAGCAACCAGTATCTTGGGGGCATTTCTGGCTCCCCACTCTCTAAGAGAAAGTCCACCAAAAGATTAAAAGCCCAGACACAGCTACTGACAACTTACTGTAACAACCTCGATAGTCTTCCTAACACCATGGTTTCCCTCCTCTTTCACTTCATGCTCCACAAAAGATGCTTCCATAATGAATTGTGGTCTCAGGCAACTTTGAAAGTGTCAGCAAATACAATCTGTTAAATTTCAAATTGTAATCTGGGCTCTTTAGTGTTTTTATTTTTCTCCCAGACCACAATGTAGAACCAAAAACAAACAAACAAACAAACAAAAAAACCCCACACATAAACAGAAAACCACACACAAAACCCAACATCCAAGACAGTTGACATAGTGGGAAGACATCTGCCTACCTTAGGTTTACTTGCTATAGACTTTTACAGTTTTAATTACAAGATGATCAGTGCAGTAAGTGGCTGGTTACCAGATTAACGGTGGAAACAAAGCAAGGACAATACTGTACAAAGGAGAGAGATAGCACTGTCTACATTAAGAGACTACACAGTCATATGTGCTATTACTCCAAAATGGTATCAAAATTAATGTACAGTGAAAATAGCAGTTAGATTTTGTCATGAGAGGAAGTAATATCAAAGGGCTATGGTTTAGAATCCAGAGTTAACACTCCTTGACTGAAGACTTACTACATATTCTTCAGGATGTTAATTTCTCTGGACTTTGTGAATGAACACTCATTATTCACGAGTATGACAATTTTTAGAAAGAAGCACTATGTTCCTTAGTCAACACCAACTAAATTTTCTCAAGATGTAAACTTCATCAATCATTAACTTGCTTCACTGGCATTTTTACATGTTATGGTGCACAGAATCTCACCAGGTAGTAGATGCTCCTGAGAGCCACCTCACTACAATCTCACCATCGCACACACAGACCATCAAGATGCACCTCACAATTCCCATTCTTGATCTTTGAAGAAAATATCAAGACTAGCCAAACACCCCTCTGCTTGACTAATGAATTTTATAGATACTGCATTTTGTCATTTTTTACAACAATGAGTAACCACCATTTTTTTAAAATGAGTTTAGCAGCTGGAAGACCATCACCCCTCCCCAAACAGAAAATATTTTAGCAAATTTCTGACTTAGTAAGCCTTTACTGGAATTAAGTTGTATGGTTAATTTTTTTCAAGCCACTTGTCTGCTCCTCAGTTACTACTCATAGCAACAAGGACATGAGTCAGTCATGCAGTACCACCCCAATCCCCCTCAGTGAAGAATAAACTCACAGGGCACACTTTGAGTCAAGATCACCAGTCTCACTTTACGGTTAAGGAAGAATTAGAATTCAGGTCTCCAAACTCCCATTCCAGAATTCTTTCTATTTCCTGTCCCACATATTTAAATCCCAGGTTATAGTATGTTGATTGAGTGTAGTTTGTTTTTATCCCTCAGTGAGAAACACTACCAAAAAGATGGTCACCCCAAAAAAACCAAAAACAAAAACCAAGGAGCAATAATTAAACACTAGGTAATTTTACACTAGAGATCAGACAATGTATTGATATTATATTAAATATCAGAACAGCCATTTACTGTTAAAAAATTGAAGTCTGGGAGAGTTAGAAAATTGTTTAAGATTACAGAATAAGTTCCAAAGCCAGGATTCAAAACCAGGTCTGTCTTCCAAAGAAAGCATATAAGTTGCTGTCATAAAAACAAAGATTTCATATACAACTTACTTTACTTCTGGCCTGAACTCTAGTAATGCTCTGTCTTTGCTAAACACTTCAGGCATCCTCCCACAGTGCAGAGAGATGTATGGGATGAGGGCAACCCCAGACAATTCAGTTTCCAATAAACCACAAAGTCTCACGCTGCCTTATCACTGAGCACGATATTCCCTTCCCTTTACTGTAATGCCCTCTCCTTCTTCTATTTGTTGCCTTCATCCCTCATTATTTACCTACTAACTTTCCATTCATGCCTAAAAATCCTGGTCATTAATTACCTATTCCTTGCCCTACCCAATGCCTTCCAGGAGATTCATCTTCCCTTCCTCTGCTTCTTCTGAATGTTTAAACTATATATTCAATGACTGAATATAATTATTAGTTTACACGCCAATTTCCCTGAGGAAAGTTTCTCAAGGGTTGGGCTTAATTCATCTTGCTATCCATGGTAACTGCTAGCAGTATACGCAAAGCAGAGGTGTCGTTTTACAAATATTCAACTGTTATTGAATTAAAGATATGTCAGAATTCACTTATAGAAATTGTTACATTCTAACTTGCATGGAAAATTTCTTCTTATGGCTTTTTTATATAAGAAATAGTTCGTTTCTGCCTGACCAAGAGGTGGCTCAGTGGATAGAGCGTCGGACTGGGACGCAGAGGACCCAGGTTCAAAACCCCGAGGTCGCCAGCTTGAGTGTGGGCTCATCTGGTTTGAGCAAGGCTCACCAGCTTGAGCCCATGGTCGCTGGCTTGAGCAATGGGTCACTTGCTCTGCTGGAGCTCCCTCACCCCTGCCCCATCAAGGCACATAAGAGAAAGCAGTCAATGAGAAACTAAGGGGCTGCAATGAAGAATTGATGCTTCTCATCTCTCTCCCTTCCTGTCTGTCTGTCCCATCTGTCCCTTTCTCAGCCTCTCTTTGTCTTTGTCTCACATGCACACACACACACACACATGCACACACACACAAAGAAATAGTTCATTTCTTGTTCTCTCACCACACCAAGAAAAGTGTCTTATACATAATAGGTGTTCTAAGAATGTTTGTAGATTTGAAATGCCTACCAGATTTAAAAGGGGGGGAGGATAAAAAGTGGGGGGATAAAGGCAAATAATTAAAATATTACAGATTGCTTTAAACCTAGTTGAAGATATAATAGCAAATTTCTCCCTTCTTGAGTCACCCTCAAAGCATGAAATTTCATCACATGAGGGTGAAGAATAAGTGAACTGTAGCTAGAAATTCAATGACTGCGTCCATGGCTAAAATTCTACTTTTCATGAGAATTAATTGAATGTAATCATTTATCTGTTTCTATTCAGCATATGTACTATATATCTGCTATGCATTGACGACAGCTGCCATTCTATTTATAGCATTATCTTAAAATGGCAACATTAAATCCATCTTCCATCTCTTTGAGATCTTTTTCAACCACAGAATCATCTTAGATATTCTGGTTTTAGAGCAAAATATATGAGGTGCAAATGTATGTAACAGTAAAAGACTAATAGGCAGAAATCCACAATGGTGGAATTATTCACTGGGGGTTGATAAAACTTTCCTTCATTTCCTATCTTAAGAAAAGCTAGGACAAGCAAACTAGAAAACATCAGAGGGCAAATTAAAAAGGTAGAAAACTCTCCCCTTTCAGGAGTCTAAGAGCCTAAATATTGATTTTTCAGAGCTTTGCTGCTGACTTAAGAAATTTTGATCACAGACTAGGAAACAAACAGCAGAGGTGTGTGCTTGAGAAACCTTCCAAAAATCTATTATATTCCAGATTTTTTTGAGAAAGTTAAAATTAATCTTTCAGCTATTGTGAGGGTTGGGGAGTGGAAGCTGTGACTAGCTGATTATATATTTTAACTGTCTATATTATACATCTTAACACAAATCCTCTGTTAACTACACTGACACCTATTATCAAAGAAGATGCAAAAACCAATTTTACACAAGAACATATAGTGGTGACCATCCTGACCAATCTGCACAACTTGGGAAAGTTCACAATCCTTTAATTGCTGCTCTTCTGAAATCAATGTGGCAATGAGACATGACAGACAAAAGAGCAGTGATTTCAAGGTGAGGATCAACTAGACCTGGAAAAAATTGAAAGTCTATTTAACTCCTTCCTTTAAGAAACTTATTAGCCCATCCTCTCATTGTTCTTATAAGTAAATAAAGAAGCTATCATTCTAAAAATATTTTGCAACTTGGAAACAGTGCAGTGAACTGGTTAATAGTGTATATGGGGGTGGGATTTCTGGAGCCAGGCTGCGTGGGTTCAAATACCAATGCTACCATTTACTAACTGTGTGATTGGACGAGATAAATAACCTTCTGTGCTTTATTTACACGGTTTTGAAGAATAATTGAGTTAGTCTGTGTAAAACTGTTGGGTGAGTACGTGCCATGTAATGAAAAAGATGTTACTTACTTTTCATGTTAGAATAGACCTCAACATTTACTGAATACTCAAAACTTAAATTAATTGATTTTAACATTTTCAAATGGGATGGGGTGGAAAAGATATGTAAAAGAAGAGCTTCTACAAAAGTAATTACAAGAATTTATTCACTAGTTGTTGCTTTCTTAGTTAGCTATTGTCTTGGAACATGATATATACATATATACATACATACACATATATATGAATTTTACATGGAGATAAAGTTGTCCCCTTTGAAATCTGAATTATTAAGATGAGGAATTTTTTGTAAATCATTTAACATGTTCTTTAAAATGTCTAAGACAGTTAAATACAGGAATGTTTTCTTATTAGTCAACCTCTAAATTATTTTTATTTTATTAAATAAGGAAAAAATCTAAAGGATCATCAGAATAACATCCAGCACAACAGGTTACACACACACACACACACACACACACACTGACAAATGGCAACTCAAAAAAGCAGACAAGTATCATAATGAAGCACGGACACCATACATTTGTTATTAGCATTTTTACCTATTCTATAAGTTAGCCCAAGTAAACCTAATTGCTAGTTACCCAATTTTCACTAATATGAAATTCAAATTTTTAAAAGAAAAATCAATGTTACCCCAGAAAGACAAATCCATTAATATCAGTTTTGTTTTCTTTTTATACCATGTGTTTTACTCTAAAATTTACATTATCATCATTCATCAAATCATTTTTGTAAATTTTGGAGGGGCAATGTTAAGTACACACCAAGAATCTATTTGAAACATGACCTAAAAGTTAAATAACTGAAAGTGGAAAATGCAGGTTATGTCTCTTTAAAGAAAACCTAATGCATAATTTTTGCAAGATGCCAAAATCATCAAATCATTCATGTTATTAATCTTGGGTGTTTGCTGACTAGAAAGGCTTCTAGAAAGTCTGTCTCTAAAGAACTATAAAGCTTTCAAAACGCAGTTATATAAAGTGGTAAATCCACACTTTTATTACCACTAAGACAAGAAGGTATGTTTTCAAAAACTAGTATAAAAATTTAACTGCAACAAAATTATATTAAAGGAAATTCTAATGCACATATATATTTATGAGTATGTGTGTATTTAATAGGTAAAATGAATGAAACTTGATTGTCAATAAAATTAAAACAAATATCTATTCTATGAGGTAAAACAGAAAAAAAGTACTACATACATATATATGCAGCTATAATTTTTTGATGAGGACAATTGTGCTTCATTTCAAAGGTCACAGTGCTAGGAGATAAAAGATCATTTTCTCTCTTTATTGTATTCTCTTCATTGATGTATTTAGCAACTACATTTCCAAGACTTGGATTTTCATTTGGATTTCACAGGAGAATTTTGTATATAACTTACATTCAAGGACCATTCATACAGTAAAATTTCTTAAAGTTTATCTTCTTTGTCAGCCATCAATAATAACTTTATTAATTATACAAAGTTATTGGACAAGATGGTAGAGTCTAAGGTCTATTTTGTTTTGTTTTGGACAGAGACAGAGTCAAAGAGAGGGATAGACAGGGACAGACAGACAGAAAGGGAGAGAGATGAGAAGCATCAATTCTTCACTGCGGCTCTTTAGTTGTTCATTGATTGCTTGCTCATATGTGCCTTGACCGGGGGAGGGGGTGGCTACAGCAGAGTGAGTGATGCCTTTGCTCAAGCTAGTGACCTTGAGCTCAAGCCAGTGACCTAGGCTTCAAGCCAGTGACCTTTAGGTTCAAGCCTGTGACCATGGGGTCGACTATGATCCTACTAGGATCTGCTATTTAATCAGCTTATTTCTGAGCCTCAAATCTACTCATCTTTATAAGCAGAGCACTGAACTGATTATATCTGAGGTCTCTTTATATCTGAACTTTTTATAATTAAGTTTTACTTTTCCAAATAAGAATATAACCAAAATTCAACTTCACTGCAGAAGGGATGGTCAAAATATATTCCCTATCCCATAGAGGAGCAAATATAAAGCAAAAACTTTTCTTAGTATTTTTAAAGAAAGATTTCATCAAAGTTGATCGTCTACTGTAGACCAGACAGTGTTCATCTATCTAGCTCTCTATATAAATCTACATCTCAGATGATAAAACAGAAGGCCAGAGAGATTATTCAAAATGCCAAAGATCATAGAACTAGTAAGTGACAAAGTTGGTGTTGGAATTCAGACCTTCCTGACTGTGAAGCTTGTATGCTTCCCAGCTCAGCAACAAGTTCATTAAGAACCATGATACTTGAAAGGTAACTCTATCATTAAATCTATTAAATAATTCACTGATGCTAAAGTCTTCATTTTATTATGCAAGTTCTAGCCATTGTTTGGTATCCAAGAAAGGAGTTTTTCTCTTTAACCAGGAAGTAAACTTCAACTATTCAAAGCAAGCTACTGATGGCTGGCTAGAGAGGCGGGAGTTAAGGTAAATGATCTGGCAATTAATATTCCACTTCCTGATGATAATAGCACTTCTTGAAAATTAGAGAGGTGTATGGGCTTTGGTTTGGCATAGAGAAAAAACAGAACAACAGAAAGGGCTTTTTAAATAGGACTTCAGGATCGTTCTCTGAATTACCAGGGGAAAATCATTCCACCCTTACCACTTGCTTGGGGTTCCCTTACAGCCTTGTGGCAATGTTACCCCACATCAGGAATCTTAAAAATTGGCAGATTGAGGACTCTGGGAGAGCAAGCACATCCAACATGATATCTTACCATATACATTCTAAGTGCCCTCACTACACCATGCTGTAGTTTTCAGCACAGATTAGTAGGGCCCAAAGACCTGGGTTTGAATTTTGGTTCTACCAATTTTACTAGTACTATAAGTTTGGCCAAAATAATAAATCTCTCTGGGCTTCAGGTTCTCTCCAGTAAAGACAGATACTGCTAATAAGCTCATAGAATTGTAGTGAGGACTCAAAGAATATATGTAAACACTGCACAGTGCTTGTCACATGAGAAGTAAGCTGTTGTATACTAGGTACTGAAACAAAATAATATTGAATGTAAACTATAATTTAAGAATAAAATTTAAATTAAAAAAAGAAAAAGGTTAGTGGTTATTATTATCAAAAAGCAACAGAATATGAGAAGTCATCTTTTTTATAACAGTTATAATAGTTAGGATACTATTTCTAGTAGTAATTTTCTGAGATGATAGGAAAATGTTACACTTGAGCAAAATCAAGGAGATACATGATATTTTATTAAAGGGAGAAAATACACACACACACACAAACACACATACACGTGTCTGGTCTGTTTGTTATTTTTTTGTAATTTATTTTTTTATTAATTTTAATGGGGTGACATTAATAAATCAGAGTACATATGTTCAGAGAATACATCTCCAGGTTATTTTGACATTTAATTATGTTGCATACCCATGCTTGTTATTTTTTTTTAAAGTTATATTTCAAAAAACAAGCTTGGAAGGTCTATATCCATTTAGCAGTGGTTACTTGTGAATAAAATTTTATTTGCTTCTTTGTGCTCATTAGTGTCTCTTAAATCTCCTATAATAACCAGGTATTTTGTAATAAATACTTCATTTTTAATTTTCTTAAAGTGAGAACTATATTTATGCTTCAAAATTAAAATAAAATAGAAACCTACCTATATAACGACAGAATGTTAGGTCGTAAAATATCAGAAGGTGATGCCCTGATAGGTGATACAGTGTATGACTTACTATAGAAGTAAAGGAGTTCTCAACATTAAGGCGATTGTTCTCAGATGGTTAAAATGATACTTAAGACTTTGTCTTAAGCAACATAGTCATAAAACAACACTAGCAATAAATATTTTTAATATTATGGACAAATCCTTAATTTATATTCAACATTCATTCATATTTAATGATCTTCACTTAAGTGAAATATTACAAACATCTTTTAGCACCAAAACATATTTTTGACTTATAATATGGCTTATTATCTATTCAAAACAGTTGACCCTGGTGATATGTGATGTTTCTACAAAAATTAACTGGAACAATTACTAAAGTTCTTCTCAATTGGACTGAAGAAACTATTATATGGACCTTTGAAACATGCTTTCGAAGCAGTCAACCAGTGATATTCTTTTGACAAAAACAGTGGAAGTTAATTTGATAAGAGCACCCAGTTGACTAAAGATAAAATATATTTGCCTTAATCTGGCAACCATAAAGTGCTAAGGAGAGGCATTTATTTAAAAGTAGCAATGTGATCAGCAATATTTAATTCTTGGTTGTTTTAAACATAAGGATTCTCAGGCAGAGAAAACCGAGGGAGAATATAGCAATGGAAACAAAAGTCTATTTTATAGCCACAGGCTTGAAAATATAGCAGTGCTTTCTGTCATTTTTCTGACTCAGCATGACCTGTCTATAGTTATGTCTGCATTAGGCCTTCTCAATAAAGTATACAAACCAAATTTGCTTCTTTTATTACAAGGATATTTTTCTTAGTACATAAACTCAAACTAAACCTGAAATACTAGTTTTTTGTCCTTGACATGGGGACAAGGACATGGTCTACCATGTCCAATGTCACTAACAATATGGGAATATTCAAGGATGCCAGATGGAATTCAGGATTGAGGCCTCAATAGGCTTTGGAGTAACATTAAATCTTTCTCGATTATTGACTAGATATATATTATAAATTAAATGTCGGGGTGATAGCAGTGAGAATAGCAAGAACAGAAAAGATACCAAAATGTCATAAGGGAAATGTTCAATTTGTGATCCTTCTGTGTTCCGGAGTTTGGGATACGCAGTGAGGGGTCAGAACTCTGGCATGGCTAACCAGTATATATCAGCATGGAGGTGATCACAGGTGCCATGAGAATAAATCGGATCCATCAGTAAAGAACATGCACAATGGGAAGAGAACTAGACTTGAGCTCTGGGAGATGGAGACATTAAGGAGAGGTCAGAAACAAAGGGGCCAGCAGAAGTGACTCAAACAGAGTGCACCAGTAGACAGATAAGTACCAGGAAAGAGCAGTGTCTCCAGAAGAAAGGAGAGGGGAAATTTTCCAGAAGATGTGAATCATAGTGTAAAACACTCGGAGATATTAAATCAGACAGAGCTGCAAAGAGGCAACAGGACTTGCAGATTAGAAAGTCACCAATAACCTTTTGCAGGACAGTTGAAATGATATACTATGAATGGAATGGTGATCATAGTGGAAAGGGAAGGAAAAGGAAGAAATTGAGAAAAATATTACAGAGAATGGATTGCCTTCAAGATGCTAGGACCTACAGAGAAAGAGAGTCATAGGGCATTGCTTGAAATTTTGAGCTTTGTAAATATCATGAATTGTCTCCTCTGCCTAAAAGGGAAGCCTTCCTCTCTGTCTCATCAAACTCTCTATTAAAATTTCAAAAGCTCAGCTATTACTGCCACTATTTCTTGTGCATCTTCATCAATCACAAGAAAGATACCCCCTGTTCTCTGTACTGTCCCTCAACCAACTAATGGAGATATGGTTTTGGCTTGCGTTATTTCCCTACTACTCTCTCCTGGTAAAAGACCACCCTTCCTTTTGGAGGATATAGTACAAGTAATTTGTCTGGAAACAGGCCCCTCTACTTCCAAAGAGGGAGGCATTTAATCATGGGAAGGATTTAACCAAGGGCAGGTCGATGCAAGCACTCCATATCCCTGGGCACAGTGAGTGGTTCAGAAAGGTCAGAGAATGCAAAGTGGGCCAATCACAAGAAACCTTCTGGGTGTATAGAAAAAAAACAAAACAAAACATAGGCACTCTTTTCTCTGGATATACTCATTAAAAGAGTGGCACAGCCTACTGCTGCTCTGTAAGAAGCTGCCTGTGCATGAAGCTAATACAGAGATGAGCAGACTAATGAGAAGAGGGAAGTGTGTCCTGTTCTGATGATATCAGTTGTACTGGAAGTCAGTATCATTCCCTGTATTGTCTAATTATTGAGGCCAATAAATCTCTTCTTTAGCTAAGTTACTTTGAATGGTGTCTTTATCATCTGCAATAAAAGATTCCTGAAACCACTCATATCTCACTAATCATACACTTCTGAATATTGCAGTCATCTGCACTAATGCAATCTCTATACTCCACTAGATTTTATCTTTCTTGAGGACAGGAAAGACATAAGTCTCTCATAATGTCTTACACATAGTACTGGTTCAATAAACATTTACTAAAGAAGAAAATGAGCAAAAGAAACTCTTTTACCTTATAACATCAAGAGTTAAAATTAAACAACTCAGCAATCAAAGGAGAAGAGCAAAACGAATAGTAGTACATAGTCATCTGGTCTGCTGCCCTACTTCTCTGTCGAAGGAAGCTGTCCTCAGCAGGCTTGTTCCTGCCTAGTCTTCTCAGCTCCACTGCATCTTACCTTGTTCTCGCAAGTGGAAGTAGAATATTCATATTACAAACTATGTTCACAGATCTAGAAATTATCTATGCAAATGTCAAATTTGTTTTAAGAAGACAAAATCTGCATTAAGAACAAGATTAAGGAAAAACTAATTATTCAACTTATTCCTTGAGGTCATGAAATAAATACATGTTAGTATGATGCTTTGCACATACTACCTGCTCAATAAATATTTACTAAGTAAGTGAATATTTTAGTTGAGGACAGTTTGAAACTTTTTGTCAGTAGAAATTTGAGTCAAATTTTGACTGCTGTCTGAATAGAGGATGAGGAGGACAGGAAGAATTAAGGTCTTTCTTGGCTGGGACACTCATTCTGCCATCTGCCAATGCCCCACTGCTGGCTCTTTCTTGTAGTCTGTGTTTTTACAGGTTCCTCCGAGAGCTGCCTTGCTGAGGTCCTCAGAATGACATTCTTGGGCTCTGGTAATGCCATAAATGCTGACTGAAGAACGCCTTCAGCTTCAACATCAGATCATGAAACTCTAGTCTGTTTCTGCGGAGACTGTCTTCCTCCTGATAGGGAATCCTTCATTGTGTGGCTGGGGTTGGAGAGGGAAGCAGTGGCGGAAAAGGTCATAATTGGCTCCCTTTAAAGGATCCACATGTGACCTCCAGGAAACCACATCTTTCTCTGACAAGTTGTGGAAATGGGGCTTCTTCCTACTGCATCCCTGTCTCTTTGACATCCCTGTCTTCTGACCTATGAATGTTTATATCAGATATCAGAACCTATGTCCCCAAAGACCAGGCTGCACCCATCAAGCTCCCTGAGTGATTCTTTGACTTCCCATTCACAAGTACTTTTGGGGGATGGAGGAAAGGGTAAGGGCAAAATGAGAGAAACACCTCAGCACTCTTAATTCTCTCCACAGGAATTTTTATTGCCACACTCTTCATTAATCTTCAAGTCTTCTTGTTCCTCCCCTCACACACCCTCAGCAGGTAAATGAGAGACAAACGGTAAAACAAATAGAAAAAAATGAGATTTCTCAATCTCCTAGCCAACCCCGAATACATGGTTTGACCCACATTATTCTTGGTCCTTTGCAACCCTGCTGTACCTCTGATGTAGCACAGTGAGTCAAATGCAACAACAGAGGACATTACTGAAAAATATGACTTGGCTGTGACTTGAACCACATCCTACAACACAGTTGATGACTCCTCCTGTTACCAAATAATCACCTGACGCTATAAATCAGGTCCCATTCACTTTTATTCACTGGTAGGGCTGGATGAGAGCCAAGATTTAATTCTCAATCCAGAGCCCTTCTAATGACACTTTGATAGTAGGAACAATAATTTTCTAATATAACCCTGTAAACAGAGAAATAATCATAAATGCAAAAAAAAATATCCTCCTCCTGTATTCCTGCATAAAACACCCCATCTCCTATTGCGTGTGTGATGAAAGGCTCGCTCCGTCCTCTCTTTATCACATTTGGTATTTATGCAATCCTCTCCTCCTACAGTTACCTAATCTCATGAAACATAATTCTTCTCTCTCTTCCTCCTCCCTACACAAACTTCATTCCTGATTCTCCTGAAGTATGTGCAAACTAGTGCACTAACCTTCTTTGAAAGCAGGCATCATATTTCAGGCTAAAACAGCAACTGGACAAGCGTGTCTTCTATTTTATATTGTCTGAACTTGCTTTTAGCACCTTTTACAACAAAAGTGTTGATTTGTTTTCCCTTTTATAAAGTGGCTGCGGCATTCTGTGGCGGCATGTTACAGGCCCAAGTTCATGGTAAGTTCAGAGGAAAGGAATGTTCAAAGAAAACCGAACCCAAAGCATTGTGGGTAGTGATATGGAAAGTTGACCAAATAATGATAAACAATGGGAGGGAGGGAATAATTAAGTGTTCTGAAGCACTGTATCAGCATTTTATGCATTGTTAACTTTTTTTAAAATATTTTTATTTTTTAGGAAACTGTTTTATTGTATGTGGTTTCATGGAGAGAACTGTCTGTTGGAACATCGTTCTGTATATATAAGGATTATAAAACATTTTTAAAATAAAAAAGAAAATGGGAAAATAAGTCTGCCTGAGATAAGGTTTTCTGAACAAAATATAATACATGGAAATCCTTTCTTGAAGTGCTTTGTGGATTTAAGGAGGTAGGAAACTTAAAACAGTAGACACATAAGTCTAATCAAGGTGTAAAAAATTAGATTGTTTGCCCCAACAGCCAAAGTAAGGAAAAGAGAAGCAGCTAATAAAAAAGTGTAAATGCTTTATAGATAAGTCTTCTAAAGGTAACTCTGAAAAACAATTTTAGTGCTGAGATTTGTAAAAGAGACAAGATTTTATATTGTTAGAATGTAATACTGTCTCCATCACAGTTCAGCCTACATTTGATGTCTAGTTAGGTCCATTTCAATATAGAGCGTGTCCTTTCATTTGAAGTCTTGCATTTATTCAACAAAGATGTATTTCATTTCGGGAGTTATTTTAGGCCTAAAAATACATGAGTGGACAGACCACACAAAACTCTCTGCACTCACGAGCGTTATGTTCTAGTGAGCAGAGAAGATAAGAAAAAAATAAATAAACATGGTATATTAGATGGTGAAAAATAAAGACAAGAGATAGATTTTTGTAAGGTCAAAGGGTAGTGTGGTCTGCTATTTTAGACTTGAAAAGTTATGAGAAGAGATTTAATGAGAAGTCTGGTCACATTTGCTCAGGCTTGAAGAAGGTAAGGAAGCAAGTCATTCACCTAACCTAGGAGTACACAGGAAATAGCAAATTCAAAAGCCCCGAGGTGGGAGCTGTCCTGGAGGTTAGACAAATACTGTATGAAGGAAGCCAGTGTGGCTGGTAGAAGTGAGCAAGAGGTGAGATAGTTCATCATGAATTAAAGAAGTAACCAGAGAACCAAAATGTGTTCAGGGTGTCATAGGCATCGTAACGGCAATAGTTCTATTCTGAGGGAGATGGGAAGTCACAGGAGTATTCTACAAAATGACATGATCAAAAATATCACATGCTAACCATTTCTTTCCAGAAGCAGTTACAATGTGTAAGTTTTTTAAAACATTTAGTTTAAGGGATGTTTTTTAAACACCATTTCAGCCTCAAACTCTAAAATGATAAGATAGACCCAGGAAGGTTGAAATGCAAGTATTCTGACATAGTTACCATCACTTTTCTTTCATTCACTGAACACCTGAGTTGCTGTATGAATCCAGTGATTTCTATCATACCCTGTTGAAAAGCCACTGATTGAATTTGTGGTGCCCGTCAATAATGTAAACTGTTCAGCATAACAAACCAATTTGATTCTGTCGTATCTTAGAGAGACAATTTACTTCTTTACATAAACCAGATTCCCACAAAGAAAAAAGGGACATTCATTGTTGACATCAGTCGAATTTCTGTCTGTTTTGTTCGCCACAGAGGAGCAGAAATGAGTTGTCACAGGTCTAGATATATTTGATAAAGAGGCGCTGAGACCGGTTAGCTGGAGAAAGGGTACCAGCTCCGCAGACCAGGCTGCACAATGATCAGTATTGACTCAAATCAGATGTCATTGTGCATTATCAATGTAACAGGTTGAGATTAAGTTTTCTTTGCAGAAAAAATGTTTTGAAAGGACAAGTAATGAATCTTTATCGAGACACATCTAGAATAGTACTATATAATAGCTGCAAAAAAAAAAGCACTGCCTTTTTGTCAACTATTACTCATTAAATGCTAATATTCAGAAGTTTAAGAAGCTTCCAGAAACCTGCAGTTTTTAAACCAGTGGCTTTCAACCTTTTTACACTTTAGGACTGGTGAAAATAGAATTATTTTGGGGACCACTAAGGCAGAAATCACCCTGAGCATAAGCGAATTTGAATAAGATCATTGGGTCTGTAATCTTCATACAACATCAGGGTGGTTAACTCTTTCGCAGATAGGCAGGACATTTCCAGCAGACTGGTCTGTGGACTGGAGATGGATAAACACTATTTTAAACTAGCATTTCACAGAGACAAATGTGGGGAAGGAGGGAGGAGTTGGATTAGTTCTGGATAGGGGATTGCTGATTTCTTAAGGTTCTCTAAACATATTTTATATTTCAATACTACATCCTTCTTGAAATGCCTACGGGATCCAAGAAGAAGGAATGATTCTACTTCAAAGTAGAAAATCAGTGTCTCTGAAACCTAATTGTTAGAGTTTTAGCCATTAGTCAAAGATACATTTTAAAGCCAAACAGGAAAAAAACTAATACCTATTAAGCATTCAACTATGTGGTAAGCCCTGTACTTGTGTGCATGAGGGTGCATGCGTATGCTCTTATCCCCATTCTATAGATGAGGAAACTGAAGAAAGAGACACTCAGGGTAGAGATAGAATCTTGGGGTAAGAGCAAGTGTATCATAATTTGAGAGTAAAAGCAAATGGCACAGAAGTAGGAAGTTAGGAGGGACACACAAAATTTATTTGAACACTCCTGTAGGATATGCTGTTGTGTACTGTCCACGCAACTGAAAACCTTCCTTTTGGTATGGCAACGTTCACCGCTCCAGCTGCCAGCAGTACAGTAGTCCCCCCTTATCTGTGGTTTCATTTTCCACAACTTCAGTTACCTGCAGTCCAGCCTGTCCAAAAATATTAAGTGGAAAATTCCAAAAATAAACAATTTTTAAGTTTTAGGTTCTGTGTTATTTGGAATAGAGGGATGAAATCTCACACGACCTACTCCACGCTGCCCAGGACATGAGTCATCCTTTTGTCTAGCCTGTCCAAGCAGTATACACTCCTCGCCTTAGTCACTTAGTAGTTATCAGCTGTCACATGGACATAACCCAGGACTTGTGTTCAAGTAAACCTTACTGTACTAAATAAAGGCCCCAAAGCACAAGAGTAGTGATGCTAGTGATTCAAATACTGTATACCAAAGAGGAGCTGTGAAGTGCTTTCATTAAGGGAAAAAGTGGAAGTTCTCAACCTGATAAGGAAATTTAAAAAAAATGCTGAGGTTGCTAAGACCTATTTGTAAGAACAAATCTATCCCTGACATTGTGATTAAAAAAAAAAAGAAAAGAAAAAGAAACTCATGCTAGTATTGCTGTTGCAGCTCAAACTGCAAAAGGTATGGCCACAGTGCATGGTAAGTACTTAGTTAAATTGGAAAAGGCATTAAATTTGTGGAAGTCATGACACCCTCATGGCTCAAGAGGGTTCTGTTGATACTTCCTTGTGAAGTATCAACAGAATGTCAACAGTAGCCTAAGGCTCTGTGGCCATGCCTGTGTCATTTACCCCACTTCCTCTCATCACGTTGAATAGTATAATCTCACATTATAACAAGGGTGAGCGCAGTACAGGAAGATATCTTCAAAGAAAGAGAACTACATCCACATAACTTTCATTACAGTATGTTGTACGAATTGTTCTATTCATACTATTGTTTTTAATCTCTTACTGAGCCTAAATTCTAAATGAAACTTTATTGTACATATGCAAGTACAGGAAAAAAACATTGCATATGTAAGGTTCAGTACTCTCCACAGTTTTAGACATCCACTGGGGATCTTGGAACATAGTCCCTGCAGATAAGGGGGACAACAGTACAAATGTTAAGTCACAGCTGAGCCCCTCTCTGGGCACTGGCTGGCTGAAGGGAGACAACTAGCTAGAGGCTACATTCCTCCCCAGGGGCAGTGAAAGTCTAGTGACTGCTAAATAAGGAAGTCCAAAGGACAGCCCCTTGCTTCAATTCAGGGTAGCTCTGAAAAGCCATCACAGCTCTAGAATTCCCCAAAGCATTGGCTGAGACCTCTGTTGCAAATGCGTCCCAATTCAGTCTCTCCATCTGCCCATCCTGCTTCCATTACCCCTCATAATTACTGTTCCCCAAAGTTCACAATAATAAACCTTGTAGATGGAAGGTTTATCAGAGGTTCAGAGTGTGTTTCCAAAGGAACCTGACCAAAGATACTACAGCAAGAAAAAATAATAGATGATCCATTTCACAGCATTTCAAAGAACTGAGATAAAAGGTAACTGAGATAACTGATTCTATCGGGTACCTCTGTAAGCTAATGTTAGTTACTAATGAAATTCCCATTATAACTGGAAGCAAGTCACAAGTATTCACTGTTATGAAGTGCTTATCTTTAAGTTAGTTAAAACACTAATGAATCATTGGATCAAGTGCAGAATTATCAATTAGTGATTTTATAGTGGTTATAAAGTGCTATAAAGCTCATGTAGACTACCTGTTGTCAAATCTGTATTGTATCAGATACGTCTAGTTAACAGCACACTCCTTAACATGGTAAAACATTATGCTTGCATGAGAAGCTTGTTAAGTTTTTTAAATTATGTAATTGTGCACAAGTGCAAGGAGAATAAAAAAGTGGCAAAAGGACAAAATAATTTTTTTTTATTAAGTGCGAGGTGGGAAGGCAGAGACAGACTCCCACATATGCCCTGACCAGGATCCACCTGACATGCCCACTAGGGAGCAATGCTCTGCCCATCTGGGGCTGTTGCTCTGTTGCTCAGCAATTGAGCTATTTTAGTGCCTGAGGTGAGGTCATGTAGCCATCTTCATCACCCAGAGCCAACTTTGCTCAAACCACTCAAGCCATGGCTGCAAGAGGGGAAGAGAGAAAGATAGAGGGGGGCAGGGGTAGAGAAGCAGATGGCGCTTAGCCTATGTACCCTGACTGGGAATCAAACTCAAGACTTCCATATGCAGAGCCAACCGGCCAGTGACTGGAGAAAGTAAATTTAATAACAACAGACTGTTGAGTTTCATGTAGATACAAAGAGAGATTCCAAAATGGATTATTAAAGAGATGGCTTTTGAACATTAAAACCACAAAATAGACATTTTACATTTACCAACCCAAGAGAATGGGTTACAGTAATAACACACATAACGGAATACACATATCGTTCCTGGGCTTCAGTTAAGTTACTGACCTCATGCTGATTTTGTTGAGGTTAAGACAAAGATATAAGCTGGATAATAATAGAAATAACTAAGGTTATAAAATGTTGAACAACCATATCCAATAAGCACCATTAGCTGAACTGATGTTAATCAAAAGGAAAAATGTTGGTGGCTCCAAGTTCTACCTCTAGCTTTCTTATCTTGCCCTGGTGATCTACAAAGGAATCATAGGGAGGGCTTGGTCAAGCTAGAAGCAAATGTTTATGTGAACAGGTTTAGCTTTATTTTTATAAGAAGAAAAATTACCATAACAGGCACAACATGTTATCTGAATAATTATTGTATAACCCTAATCACAATCATATAAGACAATCTTGTAAAAAACAGTAACATGAGGTAACAAAGTATCACAACACAAGGGCTAACAGATTATGGAGACCCCAGACATAAATGTTAGAAGAAATAACTGGGACTTTAACAATTAACATTTAAGAGCTATTTATGGGGCATCTCTTATATTCCAGGAATTGCTTTATGCAATAGAGAAACAGCTGTGAACAAGAGATACAAGACCCTGTTACATTCTAATGGTGGGAGGACCAGAAACATAATAAATAGCTAATAAATTATTAAAATATTCCATTAGGATGTTTGCTATAAAAAAAAACAAAACATGGCCATATAATAGGGAGAGACTGAGGCTACCCTAGATTGGATTAATGAAAAGGCCTCTCTAACATGATGTCATTTGAGTTAAGATCAGAACAGCAAGGAAAACGCAGCCACTTGAAGGAATGAGGGAAGAAGATTTAGAAAAGCCTCATGTGTACAAGCTTGCCAATAGTGCTAAAGAACATAAAGGATAATCATGTAGCTAAAATATACTGAAAGAAAGCTATGAAGGTTAAGAGTTGAGAACAGAGAGGTAAGCGAGAGTCAGATCATGTAGAGCTTTATGCACTGATATGATAAAGAGTGACATTATTGATTTGTTTAGAAAGATTACTCTGTTGCTATTCAAAGAACTGAACACAGTGTAGACGGGAGTAGATAGAATGGAAGTTCAGAGACCAGGTAAGAGGCTATTGCTACTGTCATCAAGCGATGATGGATGACTCTAAGAAGAAAATTTAGTAAGGGTAATTACAAGACTTGTTTTTATACCCACAATCCCCCTAAAATAATAGCATAGTGCAAGATTAGAGATTCATGAGTTATAAGTAGCACAAATCTTAAAAGCAAAGGGAAAAACAAAATGATTGGGCTATGTCAAAAAGACATAAGCACCAACCTGAAAAAGCTAGCAATGGCCAAAGCTGGAACAATTTGAGCAGCAAATAAATAATGTACTATTGGATTACAATCCTAAGTATCAATAAATATCCACAAGTCCATACTGATATGAATAAATAAGTAAATAGAAGAATAAATGGGGGAAAGAGAAAAATCTTCCACATAGAATTCCAAATAATTTATGTAAATAATTTATTTAATTTTTGCCTCTTGAGTATGGGCTGCTCTTCCAAGGAGTACAGTATGGAAAGGGAGAATAAAGTATATTTACAATGGGAAACCTCAGCCAGGTGATCATGGTTAGTGTCATCAGTAAGAAGTCAACTTGACCACATGTACCCTTGACATGATGTGATGGCAATGGCACCTCATGTTTGTGATCTTTCTCCTGCAAACACACACCCCAAGTCCAACCATGAGAAAAACTGATGACTATTTTACAGAAGACCTGAATGTCAAGGTCATAGAACATGGAAAATCTGAGAAACTGATCTAGAAGAAGCTAATGAGACCCAATGACTACATGTAATATGTACCCTGGATGGGGTCCTAGAATACGAAAAGGACATTTTCACCAAAAACTAAGGAAATTCAAATAAAGTATAGAGTTTAGATAAATAGAAACCTACCAATGTTGGTTCATTAGTTGTGAAAAACATGTCACAGAAATAGAAAATGTCAACAATAGGGGAGACAATGGAGAGTACATGGGAACTCTCTATACTATACTTCAACAGTGTAATTTAAAACTATTGTAAAATTAAAGGTTTATTTTTTAAAAAGGAAAAAAAAAAACATAGGGCTTTGGATTGGTTCCCATCAACAGAAGTATGGCATCTAGAAACTGGAAACTAAATTCACCTCCACTCAGTCTCGTTGAAACAGAGCATAGTACTGTGGGAAATGTAGAACTGCCAGGCACCAGGCTTGGAGAGGGATGCAGAAAAGTGCTCTGGGAAGAAGAGAAACCATATGGACAGAGAGTTTAAAGCCGTGTCCCATGAGAGGCAACTAAAAGTACTAGGTGACCGGAACCTAGAGAACATGAAAGATAACTATATCAAAATATATGAAGAGTTCTTATAAATATTGAGAATTTGACCTTCTTTTAATCCCACATTGTAGAATTTTGTAAAATGGAGGGAGGATTATGAGTAGGAAAATATCTATCCAAGAAAAGGAAGAACTTACTATAAACCTAGAATAGCCTGTCCTGGGAGGCAACAATGTGCCCTTCCAAACACAAGCGTCCAGGCTTCTGTTGGAAAGACATTGTCCAGACATTATAGAGGAGACAGAGATTTGAACTCCAGGAGATATTCTAGGTAAAAAATACTAAAATTTAGTATTATCCTGTTTCTCTACCAGCATTTAATAAATGATGAGAAAACTGGTTATGTCCACAATCCTTATTACACTATCATAATTTGTCTACTGCATTCACTTTTTATAAATTATTAACAAAAATATTCATTTTTTCATTCATTCATTTATCTTTTTATTTTCCATTTTAAGGTGCATTTTAACTGTGATAAACTTTCTTGACTCTATTAAATGAATATAGAATACCATATTCCTTTTTGTTCAGCCCAAACAATACTCTTTAATTTAAGGCTCACCAATACAATTGCTTATTAGACCTCTCCACTTGAATATCTAATAGGCATTCCCAACTTAATGTCTTCAAAGTAAACTTCTATTTTCCACTCATACTTGCATCTCCCTCAGTATAGCTTATCAGAAAATATCAACCTAAACCTAAGTTCCTTCTGTCCACTCCCACATCCATTTCATTAGCACATCCTTAAAGCCTATATGTCCAATTGTCCACTTCTCGACATCATAGCCACCAACCCTCATGCAAATTAGTTCTTCTTAGACTACTGCAATCACTTCCAAACTGGCCCCTTGCTCCTACTCTTTCCCCTTACAATTTATTCATAACAAAGTAGCCAGTGAGATATCTCACAGACACGCGCGCGTAGTCAAGCCCCTTCTTATATCTCTCCAATAGTTAACCATCACATGTAAGAAAAAAATCTAAGTTCTTCCTCTGTGGTCTGGTTCTTTCTATCTCTCTGAACTCTTACCATTTTCCTCCTTGCTATGCTCCAACTACATTAGCCTTTTCTCTACTCCTCAGTAACCTCAAGTTTGTGGCTCCTTTAGGAATATTGTACCAGCTGCTCTATCTGCCTGATATATTTTCCTCATGAACTTCAAATGTCTGTTTCATTCTTGTTATTCTAAATAGCCATTAAGACATTCTTCCTCACCTCAGCCTCTTTTATCTCTCTGCATAGTACTTATCACGAGTTAGCATTTTCTTTGTTGACTTGTTTATGCTTGTGTTGCATTTGTCTGCAAGTTGTCTGAGAGCAGAAACCTTGCATATCTTATTTGTAGCTGTAGTCTCAGAACCTCAAACAGGGCCTGGAATATTATAAGCAGTCAATAAATATTTGTTCATTGAATTGGTGATTTTAATAATACACATAAAGATGACACCATCATTTCCATTAAAATCATCTTAACATGAGCTTTTCTAATGTTTAAAGAAATAAGACCAATCTTTTAAAATATAATTAACAGTAAGGTTTATGATGAACACCAACTGACACTTACCCTACCAATCTTCTACATTACCCAAATTCACCCTTATGCCTTCCCATCACTGTGTCTATGTCGGTACTGTTCCTCTGACTGAAAAGAATTCTCCTGGGGTCTTCTCTAATCCCCAACACCATTTGTAAATTTCATCATCTCTGAAAATATCATCCATTTTTAAGACCCAATCCCAAATGCTACCTTCCCTTTGATGCACTATCTGATCTTAAAAGTAATACCTATTTTGTAGGCACCCCAACTACTTTGCTCCTTAATGACAACACTTACCTCAGTTCAGGGGGCTGGTTATTGGAGATAAGTTCCTTAAAGCGCTAGGACTTCAGATAATTTGTAAAATTCATAGTAGCTTGGAAAACACTGCAAAATATATACATACCATTTGGAGATTCACAATATGCAATAATAGTAAAGGCTCTGAAAAGTAAAGTGCTAAGTAATGTGTGGAATTTAACAACTTGTAATTCAAATTTTGTTTTGGATTATTTGATATACATTCATTAATTGTCTTTAAGAAAAAAAGACATATGCTGCTCATAAAAATTAGGGGATATTTCAAAATGAATATAAAGCTATAAAATACCCCCTAACTTTTGTGAGCAGTGAATATTTACAGAAGATAGTTTAGATATATCTGATTAATGGCTAAGAATATGGGGTTTAGAAGTTGGCAAGTTAGAGGATTTCAATGTTTTTATTGATTTTGAGAGAAAGAGGAAGGGGAGGGGGAAGAGAGGGAAAGAAAAAAGAGAAAGAGAGAGACAGAGAGAGAAAGAAAGAGAGTGAAGTATTAATTTATTATTCTATTTAATTGTGCATTCATTGGTTACTTCTCATATGTACCTTGACCGGGGATCGAATCAGCAACCCTAGAGTTTCAGGACATCACTCGTATTGAGTGAGCTAATTGGCGTGGGCCTAGGACTTCTTTTTTTTTTTTTTTTTTTTTTTTTTTTTTTATAATTTTATTTTTTTAATGGGGTGACATCAATAAATCAGGATACATATATTCAAAGATAACAAGTCCAGGTTATCTTGTCGTTCAATTATGTTGCATACCCACCACCCAAAGTCAGATTGTCCTCTGTCACCTTCTATCTTGTTTTCTTTGTGCCCCTCCCACCCCCTATCCCTCTCCCATTCCCCCCTCCCCCCCGTAACCACCACACTCTTATCAATGTCTCTTAGTTTCACTATTATGTCCCACCTACGTATGGAATAATACAGTTCCTGTTTTTTTCTGATTTACTTATTTCGCTTCGTATCATGTTATCAAGATCCCACCATTTTGCTGTAAATGTTCCGATGTCATCATTTCTTATGGCTGAGTAGTATTCCATAGTGTATATGTGCCACATCTTCTTTATCCAGTCATCTATTGATGGGCTTTTTGGTTGTTTCCATGTCCTGGCCACTGTGAACAATGCTGCAATAAACATGGGGCTGCATGTGTCTTTACGTATCAATGTTTCTGAGTTTTTGGGATATATACCCAGTAGAGGGATTGCTGGGTCATAAGGTAGTTCTATTTTCAGTTTTTTGAGGAACCACCATACTTTCTTCCATAATGGTTGTACTACTTTACATTCCCACCAACAGTGTATGAGGGTTCCTTTTTCTCCACAGCCTCTCCAACATTTGCTATTACCTGACTTGCTAATAACAGCTAATCGAACAGGTGTGAGGTGGTATCTCATTGCCGTTTTGATTTGCATTTCTCTAATAGCTAAAGAAGATGAGCATCTTTTCATATATCTGTTGGCCATTTGTATTTCTTCCTGGGAGAAGTGTCTATTCATATCCTCTTCCCATTTTTTTATTGGATTGTTTGTTTGTTTGTTGTTGAGTTTTATGAGTTCTTTGTATATTTTGGATATTAGGCCCTTATCTGAGCTGTTGTTTGAAAATATCATTTCCCATTTAGTTGGCTTTCTGTTTATTTTGTTATCAGTTTCCCTTGCTGAGCAAAAACTTCTTAGTCTGATGTAGTCCCATTCATTAATTTTTGCCTTCACTTCTCTTGCCATTGGAGTCAAATTCATAAAATGCTCTTTAAAACCCAGGTCCATGAGTTGAGTACCTATGTCTTCTTCTATGTACTTAATTGTTTCAGGTCTTATGTTTAGATCTTTGATCCATTTTGAGTTAATTTTTGTACAGGGGGAGAGACTGTAGTCCAGTTTCATTCTTTTGCATGTGGCTTTCCAGTTTTAGGACTTCAGTTTTAACCTAGGCTCCAATAAGTATTAGAAGAATGATCACAAGTAAGTAACTGATCCTTTCTGAGTCTCCACATCTCAATCTTGAGAATTGAACATGACTACCACATAGGATTAATATGAGTACTGAATAATGGTGGCATGGTGTCTGGGAGTAGCAGCCACTACTCTATAAATGGTAGCTGACATTAGAATAGTCATAACTTTGATTATTGTGTCACCTTTGTGAAGTCATAAATTTTACGTGTTCATTTGTAAATCTCCCACAAAATCTAGCAAATATCATGCAAAGAGACTTAAGGCTTTGCAAATTGAATACTTCCAGCTGAATATGGCCCAAACACCTATTTTGATTGGTTAGCACAAGGTCTTAAATGTTTCAGGCCTCACATCATCCCTATTGCCTTATAGGTAAGGCTCAATTCATAGATTTATGTTATCCCTTGCCCTCTGAGGCATTCACGTTTGCAACTGCTTAGGAGTCCTCAGTGAACGTTTATTGAATTGCTTGCTCTCAGTAGATTCTGACTTCTTAAAAACTCTCACCCAATAGATACTCCACTCTCCTGCAAAAACAATACCTAGTTATTTCACATAGATCTCTTTCAAAAGATTTGCTCATTAAGGCAATGATTTATATGCTTAAAATCTAAGTTAAGAAGAAGGTAAAAATCCACAGTTTAAAAAATTGTCTAATGTGTACCTCCTTCTCCCACTCGGTCAGTGAGATGGTGCACAGGGCTGAAGAGGTCCAGAGAAAGAAGAGGCCCCTCGGAACTGTCTTTTAATGCCAACTTCCAGAAGGTAGGAGGCATTCTTACATGGAGGAAGTGCCTCGGATGACCTTCAGAGGTCCATTTTACCCTTGAGTTTCTGGGAAATCATTAGAATTTAAAATAGTGCACTAAAAAAAACTTTGAGATCATCAAGGCCATCCCCTGCCTGTTATAATATTTTTATATTTTCAGGTTCAATGTTGAACTATGAAGGCTCAAGCTACAAGAGAAATCGATGGGTTAGAAGGCAGGGAAGCTTAGGGGAAAGAAGAGAAAAGAAAAGAGAAATTTGAAGATAAAGGAATTTATGCCCTCCCAATTAACCTTACCAAGGACCTCAAAATTCCCAAGGCAACCTTGATTCTACCTTTCTTTCTTTTGTTTTCATATATGGAATTTTCCCCAGGACTAATGTTAGAATTGAGCATATTCTTCCTTTGATTTATGAGAACATTCAGGGAATATAAGGTCATGAAAGTTACCAAACCAGCTGGCTTCACTGCAAAGTAATTAAATAGAAAGTCTTAAAAACTTAAAATCCTTACTAGACTTGTTTCAGAAGGCTGTTACATTTATTTCCTGTACACTTAAAGGACCCACTTCTTGTATTTTAAAAATACTTATTCTAGATTTCCATTAACCATCTCCTTGATGATAGGAATGGACCTAATTCAAAAAAAAAAACCTATAAAAGAATAGAAATGAGAGCATCTGCATTTGTGGTTAAAAACTACTAGTGGACAAGCACAATTCAGGAAATAGTGGTTAAAGTAATTAGATAACCAAAAATGCTTGTTAGTTCTGAAAAACAAAGTTAAATGCTGGAGTTTTTTCTTCTAAAAAAAAATAGCAACTATAATTTCAAATAACAAAAAAAAAGCCAAAGTAATTTCTTAATAAGTTGAGCAAAAGTGCACGCTTAAGTGGTTATGCTCTAGACATGAAAGCATTCTAATCAGAATAGCATTAAGATGTCAGTTTAAAAGCTATCCACATATTAGGTAAAATACCTTTACCAAACATTGGGCTGTACTATTTATTTTGCAGTTCCTTTGATTCTATCTTTAAATTGTCCTTAATAATACCTTATAGATCAGAGCCCACCCAGAGGCTTTCAGGATCCCTGTATTCCAATATGGTCTCTAGGAAAAGTCAGACTCTGAAAAGCATCTCATCCTCTAGTTTGGTGATTCCTTTGCAGTATGCATATTCAGATACACATGGTTAGTGGGTTTTATTTTTAAAAAATGATGTTTGAAACTACACCCTTACAAGTGTAATCCTGAGCACACTCATACAAATAAGTCACTCCAACAGCTCGAAAGTGGAGTCAATGTCTGCCAATAAACACGATAGCCAATGAAAGGGAACCAACCGGTAGCAAGTTAAGATGACAAAGTATAAGCCAGAGTTCTGTGGCTTTTCCTTGTGGTGCCAAAATATGCTTTTATATAATGCAGTGGTTCTCAACCTGTGGGTCGCGACCCCGGCGATGGCTTTAGGCGACCCCAGTGTTTTGAGCCTTCGACCCCCGCCGGGGTCCCGACCCACAGGTTGAGAATTGCTGATATAATGGTTCCAGGTGCTCAGACTCTATCAAGGTCTACACCTTTCTGAATGAACATAACATAATAGTTCATTTTTGAAAGCCAGTGTTTCCATTTTTCTCATATCCTATATGTATCTACATATATATCCAAGAGCAATGAGAGTTGCCACATCACATTTCTACAAATAAAACCATAGGAGGCTAAAATTAATCTAATTATAAGTGACCTAATTTGATAACACTGTTGAAAGCAATGTTAGAGAGGACCCCTTCTCTAGATTTACGCTCTTTCTCATTCATACTCACATTTTATTAATTTGGCTGAGAAAATACCCTTTCTCACCTGTTGGTCAAATAAGTTTGTAAATATGATATATATGTTTGCTCACTTGTGATTTATATTGGGTGTGGGGGACAGGCTATAAGCAGGCAGGGTGGTTATAGCCTAAGGTTTAGTTTTAAGACTAAGCTTTTCCCCACACCCTTGACTGATTGTATGATCTGGGTGGTGCACTCTCAAGAGAAATCCAATTATGCCTCAGATAAGTGACTTTGTATCAAAGACTTCCTTATTTGTATATTGGATGAAGGGTTTTTGGTTTTCTACACTATAAAGTGGGATAGACCAAGAGCTTGCTCACACAGTTCCTGCTATCACGATTGCAGGGCTTCCCTGATCCCTTGCCCTTCATGAGAAAAGCTGGTTTTCTGCTTTCCCTTGTCTTCTTTTGTGGTTTGCCTGTCTTGGTGAGACACCAATAAATAGATGGCCCACCATCCTCCGACTCCGCCATTTCTTTACTGTCTGCCCGAATCCAATGGGAACCTGCTTGTGAATGGCCACGATGGCGGCTCCTGGCCTTACATCACCCAAAATACATCTGTTTAGAGATCTCATGCATATACTTGAACTACTGAAACAGTGTGCTCTGTCTACTGGCATTTGGAAAGTGTTAATAATAGAGTCAAAATTGTCATAAGTCTCAGTAGAGGTCTGAAAAATTCTAAAAATTGATCCAGTGTCATTTTCACATGTAGCAATCCCACTCTAGAAAGTAATTGCTGACTACTAAAACAGGTTTGACTAGTGGGCTCATCAAAGATCAGAAATATCACTTGTTTATAGATGTTTCCATGAAGTTGGGCACAGCATGAGTTTCCTCGTGCTGCTTTCTTAACTCACTTTTTTTTCCTCACTCTCAACAGAGTTCACTTTGGTCTCTGTCTCACAGATACAAGCATGTGACAGGTTATGGTATTTTAGAAAATTTTTGCATTCCATAAGTAACAGATGAACAATTCTTTATGGGAATCATTTTCATTCTATTTTTTCCAGTTACAAATTTACATTGAACTTCCATCTTTGGAAGCAAAAGACAATTCAAAAACCTTTGTGTTTTTAAATTTCTTCTCCAAAACACAGTCATTCAGATTTTTAATGTTTATAATAAGCAAAATAATATGCTTGGATTGCACCCTTCAATATAATGGTATTAAAACTAAATTTGTATTAAAATATGTTTATGGTAATAATAACTAATATTGTTTCCATGACATAGGTTAAAAGTATGTGGCCCCTAATTTGACAGGAACTCTATTATCACTTTCTGCAAAATTAGACAGGAAATAATATTCAGACATCTAAAATCTGACACAAATAGAAATCGCTTTCTCTCACTCTTTTTTTTTTAATAAGAAAGATAATTAAGAGAAATGGCGGCATTATACTCCCAACCTCTCCCCTTGAAATTTCAACAAATCCAACAAATAAACACAGAAAAAAAACCTTTGGAGCACCCGAAATTTACACACACCAGACACAGGTATGATTGGCTGAAAAGGTGGCTGAATATATAAGACAGAGGACCGGGCATTTTGCTTTCCAGCTGATCTGAGGTAGGGGCACTTTTGTTTAGAGTGGTACAAAGAGGAGAGACTGAACTAGTGGGGATGGAGATAAAAATTAGGGTGAGTGCCCAAACAAAGGAAAGAACACATCAGCCCTGCCTGAGATGGTGGACACTGGGCACACACACGGTGGGTGGGGTCCTACAATTACCAGCACAGGGTGCCTGCGTGGGTGGCACCAGCATCTTTGTGCATTCCCAGCTCCAGGATCACGGGTGCTACACTAGTGGCTCCACCTAGCATCACTAGCACGGGGAGCGAGTAGGCGCGCATGCAGGACAAGGTGCTTAGCCCAAGATTAACAATGTTGGGCACCAGCATTTTTGAGGACTCCTGGCTCTGCGATCCCCAGCACAAGGAATGCGCAGGGTCTGGGGTGTTTAGCCTGAGACTGTCAACGCTGGGCACCTACAGGGGTACCGTTGTCTTTGGGCATTTCTGGCTCCACCATCTCCAGCACCATGCATGCATGGGCCAAGACCCTTGGCCTAAGAATGCCGGGGCTGGGTACCTGAACAGCAGCTGCAACCGTTTATGTACATTGCTGGAGTCATGGGAGCTGGATGCACACGGGGCCTGTCCTGACTACCAAGCAGCGCAAGTGGGTAAAGCCTGTAGAGATGAAAACTGCCACCCACAGAGGCATGCCAGATATGCCCGCCTGCCCATAGCATTTTGCCTGTGCATAACAGAATACTTGGTCCTTGGTCTGTGCCCTGCCTGGCCTGCTCACGCTGGTGGCTCTGGTTCCCACTGCCTTCCCCAGAACTGTGCTTTGAGCGGAACTGGAGGGGGGACCTGGCTATGCATAGATTCCCTTGCTGCAAGGACAGTAGCTGAGGCAGACCCCACAGCTAAATCTCCAGGCTTCTAGCTATTGTGGGAGGGACATGCAGAGAGGCGCCTAGAAAACTGAGACTCCAATTACTAGAGCCAGATAATTGTAAAGCCCTAACAAGCCCCGCCTGCCAACGGGACTGAGGCCCAGCCTATGTCATTGCCACAGCAATATACCAGCAGACCTCTGTCTAAGAGCCACACAGAGGCAAAACTCATAGTAAAGTGCCACCTGCCAAAAAAAAGGAAGGAGGTACCTCTCAAAACCAGGAAAAAATTTACATTTTTAACATTTTGTCATTTTCTCATTTTTACTTCTTTTCCTTTTTCTTTTCTCTTTTTTTATTATTTTCCTTTTGAACTAAATTATCCATAGTTGTTACATTTTTTATTTTTGTTTTTTTTGTGAGGGTTTTATTTCAGAAAACCTTACTTCTATTTTTTTATTTCTTCTTTTTCTTTCTCTTTGTTTTGTATTTTTTGTCCTTTCTTTCTCTTTATTATCCCATTAATCTAATTTATCTTTTTTCTTCTGCTGCTTCTTTTTTTTGCTATCATCCAATCCTCATTTATCATCAAATTATTATATTTTGAATTCATATTTTTCTTTGTGACATTTTGCTTGTTTTTACTTTATTTTTTCTCTATTTTGTCATCTCTCTTCAGTTCCTGCTCCTTGTTCCCTGTAGTTATTTTTCCACTTATCATTACAGAATTTTTATTTTTTCACTGTATTTTTTCAACTTTTATTTTACTTTCTTAATTATCTCTTATTAGTATTATTAACAATACAACTCTCAAATGCCATTAAGGAAAAAGAACTCAAATATCATGAGTACAAAAGACAGAGCCGTAGCTCAGATAGATGATGAAAATCTCTAGAAAACAATATTTAATTATTTGGAAAACTTGGAGTTAAATGACAGGGAATTCAAAATTGAAGTCCTAAATATACTCAGTGAAATACAAGAAGGCTCTAAAAGGCAATTTAGTGAGCTCAAAAGACAATTTAATGAACAAAAAGAATACTTCATTAAGGAAATTGAAACTATAACAAGGAATCAGATAGAGATGAAAAACTCAATACATGAAATTAAAAATGAGGTAACAAGCTTAGCTAATAGAACAGGTCAGATAGAAGAGAGAATTAGTTACATAGAAGACAGGCAACTAGAGATACTATAGAGGGAAGAAGAGAGAGACTTCTGAATTTAAAAAAAAATGAGAAAGGCCTACAAGAATTGTCAGACTCCATCAGAAAGAGCAATATAAGAATAATGGGTATATTAGAAGAAGAGAGAAAAAGGAATGGAGAATATATTCAAACAAGTTTTCAATGAGATTTCCCCAAGCCTGTGGAAAGAATTAGAGCCTCAAATCCAAGAAGCAAACAGAACACCGAGTTACCTTAACCCAAAGAGACCTACTCCAAGGCACATTGTAATGAAATTATCACAAATCAATGACAAAAAAAAAAATCCTCAAGGCAGCCAGGGAAAAAAAGACTACAACATATAAAGGAAGGCCCATTAGGTTATCATCAGATTTCTCAGCAGAAACTCTGCAAGTCAGAAGAGAGTGGACTCCAATATTTAAAGTACTGAAAGAGAGGAACTTCCATCCAGGAATACTATGTCAATCAAAGTTTTCCTTCAAATTTGAAGAAAAAATAAAAACATTCACAGATATAGAGAAAATTAGAAAATTTATCATCAGAAAACCCCCACTTCTGGAAATATTAAAGGGAGTTTTCCGAACAGATACAAAATACAAAACGAAACAAAATCACAAGTAAAAGGCCCAACAAGATCACAATAAAAACAAGAATAATGGGTAACAACAAAAACAAAAAAGGGGAGAAGACAAAAATTAGCAGTAACAAAGTAAAATAGAGTGCAGAAGCACTCATGAGATAATGGACTACAATGAATATGATATATATTCTTTTAATTACCTAATGGTAACCAGCCTTGAAAATACCACTACTGAAACACATGGCTTAAAAAAAGAAGAAACAGAGGAAAGAAGTATGGAGTACAACCAAACAAAAATAAACGACAGAAAAACAAAAGAGAAGAACTGAACAAGAAATATAACTATTAGAAAGCATTATTTAAAATGGCAATAGGGGCCCTGGCCGGTTGGCTCAGTGGTGGAGTATCAGCCTGGTGTGCAGGAGTCCCGGGTTCGATTCCCGGCCAAGGAACACAGGAGAAGCACTCGTCTGCTTCTCCACCCCTCCCCTTCTCCTTCCTCTCTGTCTCTCTCTTCCCCTCCCACAGCCAAGGCTCCATTGGAGCAAAGTTGGCCCAGGCACTGAAGATGGCTCCATGGCCTCTGCCTCAGGCACTAGAACGGCCCTGGTTGCAACAAAGCAACACCTCAGATGGGCAGAGCATCACCCCTTGGTGGGCATGCCAGGTGGATCCTGGTCAGGCATATGCAAGAGTCTGTCTGACTGCCTCCCCATTTCCAACTGCAGAAAAATACAAAAAAAAAAAATTAAAAATAAAATGGTAATAGGAAACCCTTGAGTGTCAATAATTACATTAAACATAAATGGATTGAACTCACCAATAAAAAGACACAGAGTAGCATAGCAGATCAAAAAAGAAAATTCAACTGTATGCTGCCTTCAAGAAACACATCTAAGCTACAAGGATAAAAACAGACAAAGTGAAAGGCTGGAAAACGATTCTCCAAGCAAATAATATCCAAAGAAAAGCAGGTGTAGCTCATATCTAGCAATGCTGACTACAAGACAACAAAGGTAAGCAGAGACAAAAATGGTCATTTCATAATGATAAAAGAGACAGTGAATCATGAAGACATAACACTTCTTAACATATATGCACCAAACCAAGGAGCACCAAAGTATATAAGATATCTACTAACTGATCTAAAAATAAAAACCTATAAAAATGCAATCATATTTGGAGACCTCAATACACCACTGACAGCTCTAGATTGTTCATTCAAACAGAAAACTAATAAAGAAATATTCACCTAAAACAAAACACTGGAACAATTGGATATGATAGTCATCTACAGTATGCTTCATCCCAAAACATCAGAGTATACATTTTTCTCCAGTGTACACAGCACATTCTCAAGAATTGACAATATGTTGGGACACAAAACTAGCATCAACAAATTCAGAAAGATTAAAAGTATATCAAGCATATTCTCTGACCACAAAGCTTTGAAACTAGAATTCAACTTCAAAAAAGAAGTACAGAAACCACAAAAATTTCTAAAAAAAAAGACTGTATCAAAGAAAAAATAAAAACAGAGATCAAAAGAGATATAGAGCCCTGGACGGTTGGCTCAGTGGTAGAGCATCGGCCCAGCGTATGGAAGTCCCAGGTTTGATTCTCAATCAGAAGAGAAGTGCACATCTGTTTCTTCAACCTTCCCCCTCTCCTTCCTCTCTATCACTCTCTTGCCCTTGTGCAGCCAAGGCTCCATTGGAGCAAAGTTGGCTTGAGCACTGAGGACGGCTCTATGGCCTCTGCCTCAGGTGCTAGAATGGCTGGGGCAGAAATGAAGCAATGCCCCAGATGGGCAGAGCATCACCCCCTGGTGGGCATGCTAGGTGGATCCCAGTCAGGCACATGCGGGAGTCTGTCTGACCCTGCTTCTAGCATTGGAAAAATACAAAAAAAAAAAAAAAAAAAGATATATACAGACAAATGAAAATGACAACTCGACATATCAGAATCTCTGGGATGCAGTAAAAATAGTAATAAGAGGAAAGTTCATATCATTACAGGCTTATATGAACAAACAAGAGAGAGCCCAAGTAAACCACTTAACTTTACATCTTAAGGAACTAGAAAAGAACAAAGGCAATCCAAAACTAGCAGAAGAAAGGAAATAATAAAAATTAGAGCAGAAATAAATGAAACAGAGAAGAGAAAAACTATAGAAAGAATCAATAAAACAAGGAGCTGATTCTTTGAAAAGATCAACAAAATTGACAAAACCTTGGCAAGACTCACTAACAAAAAAAGAGAAAGGACTCATATAAACAAAATCCAAAATGAAAGAGGAGAAATTACCACAGATATCATAGCTATACAAAGAATTATTGTAGAATACTATGAAAAACTATATGCCACCAAATTTAACAATATAGAAGAAATGGATAAATTCCTAGAACAATACAATCTTCCTAGACTGAGTCATGAAGAAGCAGAAAGCCTAAACAGACCCATAAGCAGGGAGGAAATAGAAACAATTATCAAAAACCTCCCCCCAAAATAGAAATCCAAGGCCAGATGGCTATACTAGTGAATTCTATGAAACATTCAAAGATTTGGTTTCTATCCTACTCAAAGTCTTCTAAAAAATTGAAGAAGAAACATTACTTCCAAACACATTTTATGAGGCCAACATAACCCTCATACCAAAACCTGGCAAGGACAACACAAAAAAAGAAAACTACAGACCAATATCTCTAATGAATACAGATGCTAAAATACTAAACAAAATACTAGCAAACCAAATACAACAATACATCAAAAAAATAATCCACCATGATCAAGTGGGATTCATCCCAGAATCACAAGGATGGTTCAAAGTACATAAAATAATTAACGTAATACACCATATCAACAAAACAAAGAACAAAACCATATGATCCTATCAATAGATGCTGAAAAGGCATTCGATAAAATACATCATTTTATGTTTAAAACATTTAACAAAATGGGTATAGAAGGAAAATATCTCAACATAATAAAAGCCATTTCTGACAAACCATAAGCTAACATCATATTAAAGGGCAAAAAACTGAAAACTTTTCCTCTAAAATCAGGAACAAGACAAGGTTGTCCACTCTCTCCACTCCTATTCAACGTAGTGCTGAAAGTTCTAGCCAGATCAATCAGACAAAGAGAAAGAAATAAAAGTCATTCATATCGAGAAAGAAGTAAAGGTATCACTTTTTGCTGATGATACAATCCTGTATATAGAAAACCCCAAAGACTCCACCACAGAAAGGCTATTAGAAACAATAAATAAATGCAATAAGGTCTCAGGACACAAAATTAACATACAGAAGTCAATTGCTTTCTTATATGCCTACAATGAAATTTCAGAAAATGAACTAAGAAAAAAAATCCCTTTTACGATTGCAACAAAAAAAATAAATTCCTAGGAATAAACATAACAAAGAATGTAAAGGACCTATATAATGAAAACTATAAAGCATTGTTAAAGGAAATCAAAAAAGACACAATGAAATGAAAAAATATTCCTTGTTCTACCCCCATTCTGGCAAAATATTATATAATTAAAATGACCATATTTCCCAAAGCAATATACAATTTTTTTTTCTGTATTTTTCTGAAGCCGGAAACGGGGAGAGACAGTCAGACAGACTCCCGCATGCGCCTGACCAGGATCCACCCGGCACGCCCACCAGGGGGCGATGCTCTGCCCCTCGGGGGCGTCGCTCTGTTGCAACCAGAGCCACTCCAGCGCCTGGGACAGAGGCTGAGGAGCCATCCCCAGTGCCTGGGCCATCTTTGCTCCAGTGGAGCCTCGGCTGCGGGAGGGGAAGAGAGAGACAGAGAGAAAGGAGAGGGGGAAGGGTGGAGAAGCAGATGGGCGCCTCTCCTGTGTGCCCTGGCTGGGAATCGAACCCGGGACCTCTGCACGCCAGGCCAATGCTCCACCACTGAGCCAACCGGCCAGGGCCAACAGTATACAAATTTAAAGCACCTACCCACCTTAGAGAGAATCCTGATTACAAGTGCCATTTTAACAGTCAGTTTGTTGAGTTCAACAAAAAATTAGGTACTGCTTCTACCTAAGCGGTGTAAACCAGCTGAATGCCCCATTGTGCCTGACCTTGGAAGAGGCTCTGAGCGGCCTCTCTGCATCAGGTACACTTCCTTGCCTCCCAGGGCCAAGGGCTCATCCTCCACAGGATAGCAGTCTTTCTTGGAGTGCTGTCTTTTTCACAGATGTTTTGGGGAAATGCTAAACTTTAGAATTTCTGAGTGTACTTGGGAGTGTTATTTTCAGCATAGTCTCAGCTTAGGCATTTTCTGAACTGAAATTAATTCAAATATATACTTTGAGGTGAAATCTTTGCTGAATTTTGAAGGACAGACTAGTTCTGAGGGATCTCTTTCATAAAAATGAAATCACAAATTTACATTCCTTACTCTTTTTTTTTTGAAATTTAAAAAAAATTATTAATTTTAATTTATTGTGTTAACATAGATTCAAGTGTCCCACTCAATATAACTCCCTTACCCTCCATGCCCCTGACCCCCATTACACCCCCTTTGCTCCCCCCCCCTTTCCCCTGGGATTTGCTGTCCTGTTATCGTTATCTCTGTGTTGTGTATATATAAATTCATTAATCCCTTTACCTTTTCTGATCCGATTTCCTCATCCCCTTCCCTCTGACAGCTGTCCCTCTGCTCCCTGTGAACCCACCTCTGCCTCTATTCCGTTCTTCAGTTCCTTTTGTTTATGAGATTCCACATATAAGTGAGATCCTATGATATTTGTCTTTCTCTGCCTGGCTTATTTCACTGAGCATAATAATCTCCAGGCCCATCCATACCGTCGCAATCCTTACTCTTTTAATGTTCATCTTCGCAACAGCATATCTGAAGCACCCGCAGTGATGTTCATTCCGTCCAAGGGGAAGAAAATAGCAAGTGAGGACACCAATGAGTAGCAATATGGAAATCTCTTAAATAACAGTTTTATTGGTTTTTGTCAGGTATTGTTAAATATTTTTTCATTAGGAATTTTGCATACCTCTTTTATTGCTGTTGTTTATTAAATGCATGAAATAATAAACTATTTTTTGGTATATCATTTTTTCCTACTTAAAACGGTCATTAGGGCAGAGAACCAGTTGTTAAATTATTTGAATCCCACCACTGACCAGCCACTCATGATAGCTGCCAGGAGCCTGGTTGCTGATAACTTCCAAGTGATTCCTCCTCAGCATCTACCCCCAGGAGAAGGAGTGGGGCTAACTTGCCCACAGTTAAGCCTCTAAAAATGTTTTGGGGAGACAGAGGCCTGGCCGCAATCACTGAAATAACTAACAGGCCATGCAGTGCCCAAGCCCCCAGCATGATCCACTCAGGCCTGCACCTCAAGCCACCACCTCTACCCGCCTGCTCCTGGGGGCCTGGACTACCTAACCATGTGGATCCCAAGTGCATTTCCAATCCTCCAGCTCAGCACCTCCCTGAACCCAATCCATGACTCATTACTGCAAGTGGAGCTGGAGGGGAACAAAGAAATATCACAGTCTACTCTACTGGTTTTGTAAAAGTAAAGAAACCTCAGTCAAGAACAATGAACCAATATCCACTGAATCAAGTGTCTAGTTCGTTCCAGGACCAGATCCTCTATCTTTTGACTTGTCTGTAGCTGCTTTTTACTTTATTAGAAACTAGTTCCCTTAATGGATTTTAACTAGACTTCACCTAATAAAATTACATTTGAATTTAAATCTGACCAAGTAACAGCCAACAACTTCTCTCTTTTCCACATCCCACGTGCCATACTATATTTCTAAAAACACTGCCAAGGAAGGAGGATGGTCCCAATGGGTAGGGGGGATTTAGGGCATCAGGACGGTTTAGGTGGAAACTAACTTTGTTCTTAATATATCTTAGAAAACCATGCAAGGAGCTTTACATGTTATCTTAGTTAATCTTCACAGCAACCCAAAGAAGGAATATTCATTTTCTCATTTTACAAATGAAGGAAATGAGGTCCAGTTACATCATGTGAGATTTGACTGCGAAGCCACTGATGTGACCATTCACTCCAGTGCCTCACCAGGGCAACAAACACCCTCTATCCTACCTGGATTTACTATGTTTGCAAGTGCCAATATCATTTACATTCCTGATTCTCATTAATGAAGTACAGCTTCACAACATAATATACCTGTTAACTTGACTCACTATAAATAAAAGTCAATGGTACAGTTTTCAGAATGTTGATTAGAATTTATGATTTTATAGTAGCAAAGTAAATCATTTCATGTGAAAGACTTGTAAAACTCAGATACATTCTTATTGTGTTTCTACCAGTATAAAAAATTTACAATGACATCCCTTAAATAGGCACTTAAGAAATCATTTGGCAGTTTACTTTTTGCCAAATGCCATACATTGTTTTAATGTCAGATAGAAAGCAAGTTATTTATAGATTGAAATATAACACTATTAAAGCTCGATCTTATATACAGCAACACATTCCAAATAGAGTTCTCAACACTACATTTTAAAAAGCAAATCACTGCATTCAGTACCAGCATATAAATGTCTTCTTTCTTAATAGAGTACCAGATGTGTGGCAGAGACACCAAAAGGGGAGGCAGTTAAACAAAAAATGTAATAATGTCAATGATGTATTTTTTTTACCTTAACCTGAAAATTAATTTTTACGACTAAACTTTTATAGCCTGTTTTTCAATGTCTGTGATTGTTAGGAGACTGCTAGTCAATAGGAGCCAGGTTAAATGTGAGTGTACAATAATAGATGTCACTTTTAACTATGCCAGACTTTGACATTTTAGTTAATCTAAGTAATTTTGTAAAAGAATAGCATGTGTTATTTTGGGTATATAGACATAACATTTTTAACCCTGTGGGGCTGTGTTTTCATGGTAAGATTAGCCTTTGTATAATTCTCTTTCTGGGGAATTCTGGTATTTGTAGTTTTATGAGCACAACCGATCGTTACACTTGTAGTTATAGCAATGTGACTTTGAATTCCATGAATAAAAGGATTGTAAACTCAGTTGACAATTTTAAAACAAACTTAATAAAAATGGAAAATAATTTTTAATGTAAACTAATTATTGCCCTAAAAGTGGTACAGCTGTCTCCTATTTTTGCATGCACAGAACAATATGTCTTATTTATTTCCAATACACAGAATGACAGCTTGAGGTCTATGAGCTGGTTTTATGTTATGTTAGGTTTAAGACTCTGGAAGTATTACAGACATAGGAAGATGAGGTGAAATGAGAGGTAAGATATTAAGTGTTCTCTAAACTCTGAATACTACTTTCCATTTTTATTCTGTAATGAAATAAATGTTACTTCCTTCCTAAAAACTAAAGGTTGTGAGAAAAAACACAAGACACCCAGTAATTGTGAATTTCATATAAACAACAATTTTTAAAGTGTGTCCTGTGCAATATTTGCATTGTGCATATGAATCAGCTGAAAATCTTGTTAAAATGCAGATTCGGATTCAGCAGGTCAGTGCCTCAGAGTCTATTTTTATTTGCTAAGTCTGGCAACACATCCTAACTTATTTTTAAAAGAAGAAATTGCTAAAGATAATATAGTTCATTTGTGGACAGATATTTGCAGTTAATACATGAAATGATGAATTGGTTTTTAATTATATATTTGATTCAGTGCCTATTATAAAAACTCCAGATTAACAGCAAAAATAAATGAGAGTTTTGAAAATATCATTTTTACCATTATCATCTGTGGGTATTTCTTGCCAGACTTCACAGGTCCATTATCTCATCAGTGGTGTTCAACCTTGCCTGAACATGAAAATCCCCTAGAGTTTTTGAAACTCCAGTTACCTAGCCACAGTCTACTCAATTAAATACTAGTCACTGGGGTAGGAGGGGACCAGGAAGAAATATTTTTAGTCTTCCTTGGAGATTCCAAAGTGCAGCCAACATTGAGAACCTGCCCTAAGTCCATACTGAACAAAATACAGTCTGAGAATCAGGAATATTAGCCTCAGTTGGCAACCTGTAGAATCATAGACTTTCATGCCACAACTCCGGCCTTTTGAATCAGAACTTGCATTTTAACAAGATATCAAGATGATTCATACACACATTACAGTTTGACAAACACTGCTCTAAATCCTTTAGAGATAACTAAATAGAGCCATACTTATGACTCCCACTGTAGTATTAAATGAAAATCTAGAATATTCCAACATAGTAAAACTTGTCTAATTACTACAGCAGAGACCAAAAAGAAGTTGTCAGTAGAAATCACATGAACTATTCTACCATGGATAGAATGCTAGTATCATTCCCAAAAGACAACATACCTGATCCTGGCAATAACCCCACAAACCAAGAACGCAATATCTGAAGAGTAATTATTGCTTCCTTTTCCCCCTAGACATAAAACTACTATGGCTCTGTCAAGGTGCTTTGCCCCCAACGTGTTGGTATATCTTTAGTGATCAGTGACTTACTTTATTACCCCCTGTATAAGACACACCTTTTTCCAAAAAAATTTGGGGTCTAAAAACTGGGTGCATCTTATACAGTGGTTGTAGGTTTTTTTACTTATATTTCTCACTTTTTCATGCTTGTTTTTGCGCTCATTGTTGAAAACAGTGATTGTCATCAGACACAGATGAGGACAAGCTCATGGTTGGGAATTTTGACAGTGATGAGGAGTTGTATGAATTCTATGATGAATAAAATTTGAGTTCAATAACTTTATGTAATACATTTTATTTTCTAATTTCAGGTGCCAAAATTAAGGTGCATTTTATACATGAGAGTGTCTTATACATGGGGAATACAGTATATGATTTTCAGCCATGAATTCACAGGTTACCTGTACATGTTCCTTCAAACAATTGTTTTTTATTTTATTTTTTTATTTAATGGTACTTTTTATAAAGCCTAATAAATTAACTGCCTAAACACAGCAGAACCAAACAAATATTCACTTCAAGGCTGAACTCTAGGTGCTAGAATTTGAGAAGTGTCCAGAAGGCTTCCTGTCAAATTGTTTTCCTACATTTATAACTGCAGTTCTATTCAATATTAGCAGTAACCTTTTTGTGTTAAATAATGTCTTCTGCTTCAGTTCAATATAAATGCTGTATTCCTAAGATGTTAACTTACTTATTTTTTCAAATACTAGCGTTGAATTAATTTATCATTATTTTTTTTTATCTACAAGGGTAAATGGATGAATTAGGGTTACTGAAGACATTAAGATTCAGGTATGGGAATAGAAAAGGAGCAGACAGAGCACTATAGGGTCAAAAAAAAAACCAAAAAACCAAACCACTTCTATCTACAGCATCATTTTGCTTCTAACTTACCTTGACTACCTAAGGTTAACACTTCCAATTCATAT
This sequence comes from Saccopteryx bilineata, assembly GCF_036850765.1. NCBI lineage: Eukaryota > Metazoa > Chordata > Mammalia > Chiroptera > Emballonuridae > Saccopteryx > Saccopteryx bilineata. The sequence continues at coordinate 124,350,384 of NC_089490.1, forward strand.
GAGCAAGAATTAATGCTTCATCTTTGTATAATTTTGTTTCATAATTTATTTATAATTCATTGAACTTTCAAAATAGCCAACTGCTGAGTTAATCTAAAAAAAAATTAAAGGAAATCTAAAACATAGTAATTTTTAGTTTCCATATATTATACATTATACCTTTCAGGAGCCTGAAGCTGAAACAGGGAAAAGTTGAGGTTACATACAGTATGGTTTGGGGTGAATAAAAGTTTCTGAGCCTAATTTTAGTTTTATTCTATTTCATGAAGTGAGCAAGAGAAATTGTGTTTGCATCAATGTAGTGAAGGAGTGTCTCATCTCAAAAGCCTATCTGTGTTGATATCAGAAAAGGGTAGGGGTGCAAAATGACAGCAGCTGGCCTGCCCTTTCACCTTTCTAACAGGGCTGGTGGCAGCAATGAAGCTTAATCAATGCAGTGAAAGTGACATTTTGCAGTCAAATCAAATTAAATGGAAATGAAAGGAAAATCTGAGGTCCAACCTAAAGGCAGCTCCTCTTACCACTGAGGTCATCTCCATGGCAACCAAATGCTACAAATGTGTGGAGTAAATCCTTAACAAATCTGCAGAAAGCATGTCCAATTGAATATGATAGTGTCTGTCACTGTACTTTGTAGCTTTCTAAAAGCTTACATTAGAAGTAACAAAAGGGGCTTCAGTGAGCAAATAAGCAGGACAGCACAGTTAGTTTATCTGACCACTTCTCAATGACAGAGATGTTCAACAGAGAGAATGAACTTCTAAGTAAGTGGGCAACTTAAAGATGGACCAAGTTCAGTGGACTGGATTCAAACAGAAATGTTTTCCAGAATTGTTTTAACTTGGACAGACTCAATTTGGAAATCTCCTTCGTCCCTATAAAAGCATCTTCATATCATGAGGAATAATTTGTATGGGGCTACACCTTGACCATTCCATTTTTCTTTTCTCTTTCATTTTCCCCTCTTTCTAAGGAAGCATTTAGGCTTATGAGAAAACAGCACTGTGCTGGTACTAGCAGGAGAATAGCAGGGGTAAAAGCTCTTCACAGTATCTTCTGTCCCACAGATTCTTCTGGAAGACTCCAACCCACTCCTACATGCCCAGAGACATCTTGCTGTACCACATGGCCAGTCCAACTGAATTAAGTAACTTGGAATTGGTTTCCTATTAGAGCCTATTTTGTCAGAGAAAGTAAATTGATATTAGCAAATTACTATTCCCTGTAATTGAACAACCATTCATTTTGCTCTCCTGAGAACATGAACTCTCAGGTATCTGTGTATGTTTGCCTTTACATTTCAGCACCCTCTTCTAAAGGATGATACATATACAGAAGGAAGAATAGGATATATGTCTAAGTATACCAGGTCCGTCCAGTGAGGCATACTGAATTCACTGTCTCCTGTACAACAAAAAACATTATTTTTTAGGAGGATTTGTTGCACTTAGTTTGGCTCTAAACTGTCATTCAATTAAGTCATAAAAGTAGCCACTATGATTCTTGTTTTGAGCACACTGAATTTGAAGTTTCTAGTGACGCTGTCACTGTGCAGTATGAAAAATGTCAACAGATTTATATCTTAGATAAGATAAATGGAAGGATGGCAATTTGATATGAAGTAACTGACAGTGTATGCTCAAATGCATAGAACCATGAGTCATCATATTCTATCCCCATTAAAATAGCAATTCACATTAATTAATTGATATCTAGGAAGAAATTCCTGCTTTCTGAATGGTAGTGAAAACAGCAACAATATTGCTAACTTAATAATAACTTTTTACCATAAAGATATCAGAAATTATCATTTTTTACCATAATATATCAGACATATATTTTGGCATGGGTGGTCATGTCTAGGAATTTTTCAGAATCTACGTAATAAAAGACCTAACCTTTATTGAACACAGCTCTGGCAGTGATGACAGCCAAACAAAATAAAAGCCTGGGTTTTTTTTTCCTTTTTTTGTATTTTTCTGAAGTTGGAAACGGGGAGGCAGTCAGACAGACTCCCACATGCTTCCGACCAGGATCCACCCGGCATGCCCACTAGGGGGCGATGCTCTTCCCATCTGGGGCATTGCTCTGTCACAACCAGAGCCATTCTAGCGTCTGAGGCAGAGGCCACAGAGCCATCCTCAGTGCCCGGGACCAACTTTGCTCCAATGGAGCCTTGGCTGCAAGAGTTCGGGAAGAGAGAGAGACAGAGAGGAAGGAGAGGGGGAGGGGTGGAGAAGCAGATGGGCGCCTCTCCTGTGTGCCCTGGCCGGGAATCAAACCCGGGACTCCTGCATGCCAGGCCGACGTTCCACTACTGAGTCAACTGGCCAAGGCCTACTTTAGTTTAATACAATGGAACATTCTCAGGTCTTGCAGACTCTAATTCCAGCTCAGTTACTAATTAATAGTATTTGGGGTTACATCATTTCCTCTTTCATGACAATAACCTCAACTGCAAAATGAAGTTTATTCTACTGGCCCTTCTTCCTTCATAGGACTTCTGAGGATGCAATGAGACAATACACAATAAGATATCATCTCTAACTCTTGGAATGGCTATTATCAAAAAGATGATAAATAACAAGTGTTGGTGAGAATGGGGAGAAAGAGGGAATCCTTGTGGACTATTGGTAAAAATATAAACTGGTACAGCCACTACAGAAAACAGTATAGAGGCTTTTCAAAAATTAAAAATAAAGTCCTGGCCGGTTGGCTCAGCGATAGAGCGTCGGCCTAGCGTGCGGAGGACCCGGGTTTGATTCCTGGCCAGGGCACATAGGAGAAGCGCCCATTTGCTTCTCCACCCCTCCGCCACGCCTTCCTCTCTGTCTCTCTCTTCCCCTCCCGCAGCCAAGGCTCCATTGGAGCAAAGATGGCCCGGGCGCTGGGGATGGCTCTGTGGCCTCTGCCTCAGGCGCTAGAGTGGCTCTGGTCGCAACATGGCGATGCCCAGGATGGGCAGAGCATCGCCCCCTGGTGGGCAGAGCGTCGCCCCATGGTGGGCATGCCAAGTGGATCCCGGTCGGGCGCACGCGGGAGCCTGTCTGACTGTCTCTCCCTGTTTCCAGCTTCAGAAAAATGCAAAAAATAAAAAATAAATAAAAAATTAAAAATAAAACTACCATATGATCCAGCAATTCCACTTCTGGGTATTTACCAGAAGAAAACAAAAATGCTGACTCAGAAAGATATATGTACCCCATGTTCACTGCAGTAGTATTCATAATAGCCAGGATATGGAAGCAACCTAAGTGTCCATCAGTAAATGGATAACGAAAATGTGGTGTATACATTATATTCAATGGAATATTATTGGCCATAAAAATGAATAAAATCATGCCATTTGGGACAACATGGATGGACCTTGAGGATATTATGCTAAGTGAAATAAGTCACACAGAGTAGCACAAACACCATATAATTTCCCTTGTATGTGCAATCTAAAAACCACACAAATAAAAAACAAAAAATACTGAGCTCATAGATACAGAGAGCAGGTCAGTTAGTGGATGCCAGAGGCAGGGGCTGGGGGTAGGTGGGTCAGGGGAAAGGGCTAAGGGGCTTTAAAAGTACAAATGTCCAGCTATAAAATCAGGAAGTCATAGGATTAATGTACAACATGGGAGTACAGTTATAATACTGTATTGTATATTCAAAACTTAGGAGATCTTAAATGATTTCATCACAACAACAAAAACACCTGTGACAATGTACGGTGATACATATTAACAAGACTTATTATGCTGACCATTTCCCAAAATATATAAATACTGAATTAGCATATTATATACCTGAAACTAATGTTATATGTCAATTATATCTAAATTTAAAAATAAGGCTATATCCTTTCTTCCCTTTAAATATTTCCTGCCCCATTTTCTGCAACAAAACATCTGGGGCAATGGGGGGCATTTCATCAATTGTAGATTCTAAGTTTCTAGCATATCAATTGCTACGTTCTATGTACAACTGAATTTGAAAACAAAGAGAGGAAGCCCTGACATTGACTGTCACAAATCACACATTCTTAAGGAAACAGAATGACAAGATTTAAAAGTTACCGTGTCATATATTTACTTTGGAAATTGTCATTATAATTGAAATATGGTTTGACAGCACAATTTTTAACTTCTACATGCTCAGAGATTTTTATCTAACTAATAAACTTGTGGCTTCATAAACCCACAAAGCTCCTGTGATACTATCTTATTTGAAAAGGGTGTGTGCACTTGCCAGATGTAAGGAAGTAGATGCAATCTATGGATTGGTGAACCACAAAGTGTCTATTTTCAGAGATTATAGGGATGGAACTGGTGCTATTGGTTAAGGTAGCAAATTGATTTCTTCAATAAACTAGTGCTCTCATTCACTCACCACAATTTTCTAAAATTGCCCTTTTGATCTGAAACTTCCAATCCTGGTCTGGCATCATTTTTTTCTTTTTTTGAACACTGAAAATGAACACTATACTCTTCAGCTATTTTTTTCTTATATCACCAGAAACACAAACCTTTCTCTTTCTCTCCTCACTCACTCTGCTAAAATTGAAGAGTTCTCTTTAAGTTTTCTTTATTTGTTTCTTAAGAGAAATAAAATTTTTAAAATTAATCTCAAACTTTGTAAGTTTAAAAGTATGTCAGGTTACCTACTAGGCAGTCATGTACAAATGGTATCTACAACTGAATGAGAACCATGTGCCTGGAGTTGTGTTTTATATCTCATTTAATGCTCAGCAATGCTGGGAGGTAGGTAATATCTTCACCCTCTTCTTGATGGGAAAACTGAAGCTAAAACAGGCTAAATCACTGACACAGAGTCACACAACTAATAAATGACAAAGCCAGAGCTAAATACAAACTTTACTTCTGGCACCCTTATTTCTAATGATTACAGTGTTCTGCCTTCAAATTAATAATAATTGCTATCACTTAACTGGATATTTATGTGCTACATACTGTGCTAAATGCCTTTGCACATTATTTTATTTTCTAAGTTCTGTTATATTGCAATTTTAGAGATTTGTTTATTCATTCAATCAACCAATTTTTTGAGTACATCAACTAGTTCACGTTTTGTTTTGATTGCTAAAAATACAATAATGAGAGAGAGAGAAAAAAACAGACCCGTTCCTCTCCCTCTTACACTCACAGCCCAATGAGAAATTGAGGTCAGAGAGGACAGTTCACTTGCACAAGTCACCAAACAGGCAAATGGCACATCTGGGACCTGAACCCAGGCAGACTACTAATCTCGTGTCTTTTCTACACAGCTGTATCACAGTCAAAGAAGTGAAGGAAAACGAGACAAACAATTCAAGTGCAAAATGAAATACCAGTTAGGCCAGTGAGGGGTAAAATAAATTTAAGATACAGACCTATTTGACAAACAGGACCCAAAATTCTGGTGATACACATAACTGTTGACTGCAAATCACTCCTGGTCCATCCTCCCAACCCCATAGAAGCTTTAGAGGGCTTTCAGCAGAGTCTCCAATACAAAAGATTATGGAGGACAGACATGATATATTATAGCACTGCCCTACAGATGGGAAACATCCCTTGCCCTACCACTTCCTTATGCCCATAATACTATGATATCATAATGGCATTTACTTTAACAATGCTATTGTAATTATACCACACTCCAGGCAAAGTTTTGTTTCTTTTTATGTTTTAAATCTTGGATCTTTCTTTCATTCATTTTCTGTATATTGAGAGGGAGAGGAGGAGGGAAGATGTAATCAGTAATTAAGAGATCTTAGAACTTCTTACTTCAAAATACTTTATTTTTTATTTATTTATTCATTTTAGAGAGGAGAAGGAGAGACAGAGAGAGAGAGAGAGAGAGAGAGAGAGAGAGAGAGAGAGAGAGAGGAGAGACAGAGAGAGAGAAGGAGGGGAAGAGCTGGAAGCATCAACTCCCATATGTGCCTTGACCAGGCAAGCCCAGGGTTTCGAACCAAAGACCTCAGCATTTCCGGGTCGACGCTTTATCCACTGCGCCACCACAGGTCAGGCCTACTTCAAAATACTTTAAATAAGCCTTTTGGAATTATCCATCCTCCTTGAAATTCTCATTCATTAGGAAGTTATCTTGGTCTTCCAATGGTCCTCACATAGCCACAAGGTATAGATCAGACATAGTTAGTTTCTACTAGAGGTACAGATAGCCATGAAGTAACCTGCCCATTAAAAGGCATGGACCGTTACTAGTCTCTGTGGTCCCATGCCAAAGGTTTCCAACACACATTATACATTAGGTACCGTCCTGCTGCACCAGATAGCAAATGTTCCACACATACCCCCCCCCCTCAAGGACAAGCTCCCAGTCCTAACTGGACATCAGAATTACCCATGATACTTCTCAGAACACCTCATTGTGTCAGCCCCCACACAAAACCATTGAAATCCTTGAGGGTGAAGTCCAAGAAATCTATAAGTTTTATAGCTCCCTGAGTAATCTGACATACAGTTACAAGGAGACTTCGCTCAGGGATATTTCATAGCACTGGTTTTTCCACAAGCCAAAAGTAAATGTGTGTCCTCTCCTATTCTCACTGTTACTGATTTTTATAACCCTTATATGCCCAGTCTCTCAGTGTTTAAAGTCTTTATGTTTTTGTCTCTTATCTGTAGTATAAGCTGTTTTATTTTTAAATATTCATATTTCTCTCTCCATATTTTCAGTTTCCTGGTCTTCAGGGATTTTAATGATGTTTTCAAAAAAAGATGAATTATTTCTCTATTGAGCTTCATAGTACCTGGCCTGTTTCTGCCCTAAATTTTGCAACCTAAACTTTTCCCCCTTTATTTCTGCTTTGGCTCATCATTTACATTTGAGGGTTCTGCTCTTGGCTTTTCCTTTTCTATGGCTTATTCTTTCTGGATTCAGTTTCTGTCCCTTGTGTACTCATGTTCTAGGTTCACAATATTGTGATGCTTTTTATTTAACTCACTCCTTTAGAGCTGCAATTGTGTACAAAAACGTAGAAAGAACCACTTTCTGCGATGCCCCAAGTTAGTGAATTATGAGAATGTTAAACAAAAACAAAACAAAAATACCCTGACACAAGCAGCTTATGAATAGATGTCTATTCTCTGTGGAATGAAGAAATCTGGTTATGCTTTCTAAAGCTCAGTTTGTGGGTGCTCAATACACTATATACTATACTTTAAATTACTACACTGGGAATCCACAGGGGAGATAAATGCTGCATACCAAAAATCTTTACCTCCATCAAGCTGACTGATTACAATTGGAGTTTCCTCAAATGAGCTGGTTTGATAATTTGTCTCATTACTACTGAAAAGGAAATGGAAATCAAGGACTTGAGGGCAGGAAGCTGTAAGCAAACATGATCAAAGGTTATATTGTATGAGATGCTGATTTAGTGCAAAATAACAACAATAACAAAAAGACTAGTGCCATATCAAGTAATACACATAATAAGTATTTAAACTATTAATTAAGCTAGTATACACTAATATTATAAGTCATACAAAATAATGGCATGTAAAAAAGCTTGAAGTATCAAATACAGATGTCTTTAAATATAAACCAAAGTACACATGATCAAGAAAACCAACAGAGTGCCATTTGTTACTTTGCTACTAATTCTGGGTTTAGAATGCATTTTGAATTTGATTGCCCAGTTACCCACATCTATATTATCTCATCTCTAGGCATCATTACATTAGCTTCAGTCTTGTGGGAATGACTGTAAACAAAGACCAGTTGGCTAAAGATAGATTATCACTGACACATCAACAATAAGGGAGTAACTAGAAGTAATGAGCATAATCTTGAGAAGTAGATTTAGGTTAAATACCAAGAAAGAATGTTCAACAGCGAGGACAGATAAAGGCAGGAACCTTCCAAGACAAGGGATGAAGATTACTGACACACTGAAATCCACCAAGAACAACTCTTCATTCATAGGGGTGTTTGACAAAGGATTCCAAAGAGTGAGAGAGCCAGGGGTGGGAAGCTCTCTCTCTGGCTCTCTTGGAAAAAGTGAACATAAAGAAATAGGTTGAGGATGTGATTTTCTCACAAAATTGGAAAAAGTGCTTTTTCAAAATAAACTATTGTGACAAGGATTAGGAAACAGCGCTGTGGAAAAAGCACTTGTAGTCAGAATGACCTGGAGTTCAAATCTCACTTCTGTTACTTACTGGGTGAGTGAACTTTAGCCAGACACTGAAACGTTCCAAGCCTCAGTTTCCACAACTGCAAAGGAGTATAACAAAGTCTGGTTTGCAGGATAACTGTAACGTTTAAACATGATAATACATCATTGAATCCAAGTGTTAATTACTTGTTGAGCACAGCATACTTCCTGGAAAGCTGTAAATATTAAATAAATGGTAGCTGTTATTGTTAGATTTTTAAAACTCTCATCTAAGTAACATTTGAGAGGAATTTTGGTCCATTACCATCCATAAAGAAGCATATTATTTCCTTCAAAGTAGTCACCAAAATTTGTACCATTGCTGTTTTACAGGCCATCCAGGGCATGTGATTTGAATCCACAGGTTTCTCAGACATCTAGCAAAGTCAGATAAAATTTGGTGCTTCTATTTTAATGTAATTCACAGAATTCACACACATCCAGAGAGCTGGATCTTTTGTTGCCTGACACTCCATCAACCTCTTCTCTTTAATGTGAAAAATCAACTTCAATTTTAAATTTCAGTTAACCAAATATTAAAGAGCTGGGATGTTTCTGGTCAATTACATTGAATTTGATTTATTTTTTTCTGACTACTTGACTAGAAATTTAACTTTTGTCTAAGTCTTTGATATAAAAAATTTATATTAGTGTATATTGTTATAGCTTTCTGCCTTAGAAGTAGTATATCATGAACATAATTTAATCTTTTTCTTACAATACACCCATCATCATTATTCTGAACATTAATTATCAAGGTAAAGTGCTAAGGATGTTAAAGATAGATGAGACTGACTCATCTCATATAAATCCATGCTCCTGAAATTGTTTTATAATAAATACCTGAAATCTGTTTGTTTCTTCTACAGTAGAACGGGCACCCAGAGGGCTTACAATTTTAGATGTTTCTAGAGTTCCATTAAGTTGATAACTTTATACAGAAGACATGATAGTGTGTATTATTAATGGAATAAATGAGCATATTTTGTACTCCTGCTTATAAAATCATAAACAAACCAATTAGATGAAGATGGTGTAGCTTTCTAGCTTTCACACATCAGTTATATTAAGTTATCAAAAAAGTTTTAAAATAAGTTTATGCACTTTTAATAAGCAACAGCATTAGTCAGTAAAAAATAAGAACTCTGATGCATTCAGAGCCTATAGATCTAAACCAGACAAAACAAAGCCTCATAAATGTGTTTGTTCATTAATTTTTAAAAAGCTAGACTTTGAGTTATCATGTCAGCTGGCACCAAACCACACTCATTTAGTGCAACTACAAAGTGGAACCCATAGTCTACAATGGCAGGGCTTTTGATCACGCTAATTAAAAGCCATTTTTTTAAAAATAAACAGATACGACTCTAATTGCCTTTTTTACATAAGAAAGAGAAGATCTTAAAAGTAAAAACATGCAAAAGAAAAGATCAAACACCACTTACACAGATAAGCAAAGTGTGTGTGAAAAGGAACCCAGAGGAAGCCAGGGCTGCTCCTTGGAATGACAGCCCAGTGGAGCAAACAGAATTGGTCTCTCAGAGGTGAAAGGAATTGAGGGCTGCATGGCCTCAAACTACCTATTCCTTCATTGTGTCCCCTCACAAGTGAGGGCATCTCACTTTACAATGTGGTAAGCTGTAGCAAACCTGATCATTCTAATTAGGAGAGAACCTCTGATGATGGACAAATCATTCCTTTTACCCGAGAACCTTATTGTACATGGCCAGAAGAGGACATGGGTGCAACTGAAGTTTAAAGGTCAACTGTGGACTGTTTCATGAAGCTCCGGATGTTCTGCCTGAATTTTGTGTCCAAATAAACCCCTCAATCAGTATGGTCTATGTTTTCTAGCACTCCCAAATGGTCATTAATATAAAGATTGTGCTTGGAATCTATTTTGATTTACACAGCAGCACTTGGGTGTGTGTACATGTTGCATTTTGACCTCCCTTACCTATATATAAAAGCAATTCCTGGAGACATTTAAGTGCAGGCTTCAATCGCCAGAGCCATCAGTAAGAACATTATCATATATCAGATACACTGCTTGATTTTGATTCAGACATAATGTACTAATTATCCATATATACATGTACACACACATATATAATGCCATATGTAATATAAGATATGAACTAAATATACAATTTTAAAACAATATCTACTGTTAACCATTTTAATGCATAATCAATATAATAGGCATGTCACTCATTTGCATGCAGTACATAATACCAATGAGTATATAAAATATATATTTTTAAGTTATTACATGATTTTAACCTTGGCAACAGATATTTCCCCTTTAGTTACTCCGAGAATATTGACTACTCAAAAACTTTCATCTTTCTATTAATCTTTATACCCCTGTACCTAGACTAGTACCATACAGAGGAGGGTCTTTCTAAAGTGTCTGGAAGAACCACTTTTAAAAGTAAGTAAATATAATCAGCATACACTATTACCTGTATTCATAATAAGGTTAAAGTTAAAATCATTATATCATATGTTTAACAATCATATCTCCAGGAGGAAAATAAAGCCCTGATTTGTAGACTTTGTAAAGTTCACAGTGAAATAGCCCTGTTGGCTGATTTCAGTTGAGCCACCACTAACGTCACTGAATAGAGTTGGGAAGAGACATGCACGCACCGTGGGCTTACATAGGCAGCTGCAGGCCCTCAAGAGCCAGTTCTGTAACACCACTAGTTGAACTCAAAACCCTTTAAAAGTACAGTAACAACTTCTCCAAAGTACAATTGAAGTTGACTATGCCATTTTCAATGATGTACATCTGTGAAGTTTCACTATTTAAATTTAAAATATTTGAGGCCCTGGCCGGTTGGCTCAGCGGTAGAGCGTCGGCCTGGCGTGCGGGGAACCCGGATTCGATTCTCGGCCAGGGCACATAGGAGAAGCGCCCATTTGCTTCTCTACCCCCCCCCCTCCTTCCTCTCTGTCTCTCTCTTCCCCTCCCGCAGCCAAGGCTCCATTAGAGCAAAGATGGTCTGGGCGCTGGGGATGGCTCCTTGGCCTCTGCCCCAGGCGCTAGAGTGGCTCTGGTCGCGGCAGAGCATTACCCCCTGGTGGGCAGAGTGTCACCCCTGGTGGGCGTGCCTGGTGGATCCCGGTCGGGCGCATGCGGGAGTCTGTCTGACTGTCTCTCCCCGTTTCCAACTTCAGAAAAAATACAAAAAAAAAAAAATAAATAAATAATAAATAAATAAAATATTTGAATCTGTTGTCTTCAGATATCATAAAACCCTGGGAGTGTTTTTAGGTTTTCTTATCCATATCAAACAAACAAAAAATATAGTCTGATTGCTCTTGAACGAATCCAAATGATCCTCATCTTCATAAAGTGTGAGACAGCCTCCCAAGAATGACTAGAGTTGGCCCTCATTTAGAAAGGGTTCTGCAAAGGTCTATCTTCTCTAGTCTTTTTTTTTTTTTTTTTTTTAGTGAGAGGAGAGGAGGAAGAGACAGACTCCTACATGCACCTCAAATGGGATCCACCCAACAAGCCCACTAGGGGGCAATGCTCTGCCTATCTGGGGCCCTTGCTCAATGTAATGGGAGCCATTTTTAAGCAGCTGAGGTGGAGGCCATGGAGTCATTCAAAGTGCCCAGGGCCAACTCGCTCTAATCAAGTGATGGCTGCGGGAGGGGAAGAGAAGAGAGAGAAGCGAGAGGGGAAGGTGTGGAGAAGCAGATGGGCACTTCTCCTGTGTGCCCTGACCAGGAATCAAACCTGGGACATCCACAAGCAAGGCTGATGCTCTACCACTGATCCAACTGGCCAGGGCTAACATCTCTAGTCTCTATTGAATACCTTAATATATTCTCCAATATCTGAGATTTCAACAGACTTCTAACCTAAAAAGAAGTTAGGTAATTATAGTGTTAATTTATCAAGTTATTTTGCATATCTAACTGCTGTTTGTGAACATAAAATATGTAAAGCAAACATTGCTCAGAAAATCAGAAAATTATTTCATGTGATAAAAATCTTGATTAGTCAAAAAATTGCCTTGTTAAAGTAACCATTTTATAGCATACTAAACTTTTAAAGAAACATTTACATAAATATGTCTTATTTGTATAAAGGAGGTTATAAATTATTGTAATCTAAGGGACTAAATGACTAGAAGACATCAAGCAGATATGAGAAAAAAAAGTTACCAGATTTGAAGGATCATTTTTAATTTCAAATAAATCAGTGAGTTTTTATATATATATTTTATTAAATAATGATACTATATAAAGATGTTTAACTTTGGCTTAGACAAAAACTTGGTTTAACAAGATTTATTAGACAGAATCTTTTTAAAATGACTTCTCTAACAAAAATAACTTGGCTTACAAACTAAGAAAATTGGTTGCCTATATTTGGTGACTTAAAATCATAACTGAATAACTCCATCTGCATGACACACCCATTGTAATGTTATTTTAAGTCTTGACATTTAAATCATGGGGAAATTTGATCTATAATAAAAATTTAGATACTAGTATATCATCATTTTAAATGACTTTAGATAATTTTACTATGAAAATTAATAACGATAATTCAATATAGACTAATTGATATTGTCATATGATTTATATATACATTTTTAAAAAATTCTACTACTCATTTGAAATACAAAGTAGTAAAATGCAAGAAACTATCAAGTTAATAATGTTTAGGTCCTATGTGTGATAGTGTATTAAAATTTATTATATTAAACGTACATAAAAAGAGCTGTTGGTCAGAGGCTCTCCCATAGAAATGAAAACCCTTTGAAGGTAGGAATTGTGTACTGCATCTTCACATCCCCAGCACCTCACATAGAATCTGGCAAAAAGTCAGGACACTGACGTGAACTGAGCTGAAGACATTAGTGATGAGCATGATACGGAAAGAAAGAGAAGCACTCAGAACAGACTGTGGGGACCAGCGCTGTCACCTCTCCTTGTTTTCTTGGCTCTGGCCATCCTGCGTATTATCAGTGTCCTGGAACAATGAGTGCCTGGCAAGAGATGCACTGCATTTCAGGAAGAACAAAAAGAATGAATTGTTATTAAAATCAACAGGCTAATTCTAAACATTAAGGAGAAGAAGAGAAACTTTTCCGATCAGGCTCCCTGGAAAGACAGCCTAACAACTGCTGAGCAGTGCTACCTGTGTATGTTCTGAGAGCCACTGTCCCTCACAAACAGTTCGTTACTGGTTTGCAGAAACGGGAGTACAGCATCTAAGAGTAAGACAGAGGGACGTAATTTCACAGAGTACTTTCATGTCTGTTGAATCTAACAGTGAAAAATCAGGGCTAAGATTTCATACATCTTCGCATTTATTTTTTCCATCTTTAAAATCTATTCCTATTTTGCTTCTTCTTCTTCTTTTTTTTTTTTTTTTTTTTTTACAGCATTGGCCAAGACAGATTAGAACAAAAAAAAAAGCTGGTTTATCACAGTTTGCAAATCACTGGTATGGAGTATATTGCTACTCTGAGGAATTCAACTAGCACCCATAAATAGATATTCCAAGGTAGTCAATTTTGGGTCAACCATTAAAACAAAACAAATAAAGCAAAGAGACTTTACCAATGAAAACTAACCAACAGGAAAAATCGCTGACCTAAAACATAGTGAACCGACCATTGTTGTAATTGTTCAAAAGGAAGGTGAAAGAATGAACGAGGAGTCAGGTTCCTCCTACATGGGACTCACAGCTAGCTCTCTGCTTCCCACTTCTCAGTGATCAGACTGTGTACTGCATGCAACTCTGTGTACTGGCCTCCCCCATTAGACAGAGACCTCCTTGAGTTCATGGATATATTTTATTTATCTTTGTTGGGTCTCAGAAAATAATGGAGGCTTATAAAATTTACTGTGAAAATAAATCTCTGACATCAAGATCAAATAAAATGATATTGGAAATCTATCTACTCCGTGACTAAGGGATTGGTAAGAATGAGAATTCCAATCTGAAGAAAATTTCATGACATATATCAAAATAAGGTTAACATCCCAAAATTAAAGAGTTAACAGCCTTCCAACATCATTTCTGTTTATATACTCAGACTCAAGTTCTAGGATGGAAAGTTAAATATTATATATCAGTATGTATTAGATTTAGTGAAAGAATTTTATAACCCATGTACAATCACAATTTCACCATTTGAATGTTGAAAATGATCATTGTTCAGCAGTTTTTAGATCATTAAATATTCTGGATAAGAGGGACACATTGAAAAGATAAATTCTTCACTACTGTATATGAATGACACTCTCAGTTTAATCATCAGAGAAGTGCAAATTAAAACCACAATGAGATATCACCTCACACCTGTCAGAATGGCACTCATTAACAAAACAACACAGAATAAGTGCTGGTGAGGATGTGGAGAAAAGGGAACCCTCCTGCACTGCTGGTGGGAATGCAGACTGGTGCAGCCACTGTGGAAAACAGTGTGGAGTTTTCTCAAAAAAAATTAAAAATGGAACTGCTTTTTGACCCAGCTATCCCACTTTTAGGAATATATCCTAAGAATACCAAATCACTGATTCAAAAAAAGATATGCACCCCAATGTTTATTGCAGCATTGTTTACAATAGCCAAGATCTGGAAACAGCCCAAGTGTCTGTCAGTGGACAAGTGGATTAAAAAGCTGTGGTACATATCCACAATGTAGTATTACACGGCTGTGAAAAAGAAGAAAATCTTACCTTTTGCAACAACATGAATAGACCTGGAGATTATTATGCTAAGTGAAATAAGTCAGGCATAGAAAGAAAAATATCATATGAACTAACTTATACATGGAACCTAATGAACAAAGTGAACTGAGGAATGGAATAGAGGCAGAGGTGGGGAGCAGAGGGACAGCTGTCAGAGGGAAAGGGAATGTGGGGATGGGATCAGAGAAGGTGAAGGGATTAGTGAAATTATATATACATAATACAGAGATACAGATAACAGGACAGCAAATCCCAGAGGGAAGGGGAGACAAAGTTAGGGGGAGGGGAGCAAAGGGGAAGTAATTGGGGTCAAGGGGGGGTGAGGGTGTTATATTGAGTAGGACACTTGAATCTATGTTAACACAGTAAATTAAAATTAATAAAAATTAAAAAAAAAGAAAAAGCAAAGAACTATATGATTGATTCCATACATAGGTGGGACACAAAATTGAGACTCGTGGACATAGATAGAGTGCAGTGGTTACCAGGAAGAAAAAGAAGAGGGAAGAGGGAGGGGGTTGGGGAAGGGATGAAGAGGAACAAATATGTATAAGGTGATGAGGAATGATTTGACTTTGGATTATGGGTATACAACACAATCAACTGTTTAAATGATGTGAAGATGTTTGCCCCAAATCTGTGTACTCTAATTGATCAGTGTCACCCCATTAAATTTAATCATCTAAATAAAAAATAATAAATAAGATTAGGAGCAAAAAAAAAACCCTACTTTAAAAAAATTAGACAAATTTCTTCAGTTTTCTGGGTTTTAGAATCTCTTTGGAATGAGATAAATATTGTCATAACTTGCACCAAACACTATTGTAAATTCAAGAGCTTGGTAAATACTGCTTAGCTATCAATACTTATCTATTATGTATTATTTGTAGTATTATACTATGTATATTTAGTTATAAAATTAATCATTTAGATTCTAATTGGTACAGTTGTCTTTCTCTTGAAGCCTATTAAAACAAAACAAAACAAAACAAAAAGCCAAATAAAGTTACCTTTAATGGAAGCTACAAGTTAATAAAATAGCTTGCTCCAATAAGAAACACAAATCCCTGACAATAAACTGACAATAAACATAATTAAACACTTAAAAAAGTGAATTTTTCAATACCTAGGAAATCAAGAATCAAGCACTATTTTGGCACACCCAAAATAATGTGTTTGGTTTTTAAATTACTACTAAAATGTTAGAAATAATTTTGAATTTTCCTCTTTCACTTGTCTTATCATAAAACCTTACCACTGTTTAAATATAGATTATTGTATATATTTGGTATTAAAACTCAAGTCCATAAAGGATCAGATTCCCATTTACCCATTAAGATAACTGAGGAACACATCTACATCTTCCTCTTTGTACTTCTCTCATTTTATTATTTTCCTGAGAGAAACAAAGGTGTTCCTCTATTACACTATAACTCAATAGTTTTATCAGATCACTATTTACCTTCCACCCAAAGATTTCACAGTTTGTAAAGGAACTGTATTCCTTCCCACTTGCTTAAAAACCTCTCCAACCAGATGACTGGGATGGAGACTAATATGAAGGTGATCAATCGTCCTCCTTTAGGGAGGACAGTCCTTCTTTTGTAAGTTCTATCCTCCCTTGAAAAGTGTCCTCCTACATGTCCTCCTTTTTGATATTGGAAGACTAATCTGTAAATGTCCATATTAGATCAATGCAGAGTTGATTCATTGTGTGTGAGGTGACATATTTGTATCTAAATGAGTACTTTTTTCTTACAATTATTAAAAATTAATAGGCATGTGAGCATAATTAAAATATAAATGTTACAAACGTATTGGGTTTTTTGTTTTGTTTTGTTTGTATTTTTCTGAAGTTGGAAACAGGGAGGCAGACAGACTCCCGCATGCACCCAACCAGGATCCACCCGGCATGCCCATCAGGGGGCGATGCTCTGCCCATCTGGGGCATCGCTCTGTTGCAACCAGAGCCATTCTAGTGCCTGAGGCAAAGGCCACAGAGCCATCCTCAGCGCCCGGGCCAACTTTGCTCCAATGGAGCCTTGGCTGCAGGAGGGGAAGAGAGAGACAGAGAGGAAAGAGAAGGGGAAGGTGGGGGGGAGAAGCAGATGGGTGCTTCTCCTGTGTGCCCTGGCCAGGAATCGAACCCGGGACTCCTGCACGCCAGGCTGACGCTCTACCACTGAGGCAACCAGCCAGGGCCATATTACAAATGTTTTTATTATGTATTTATCATATTATAGTGTATTATTGTTGCAATGAATAAAATGTTTCTTTTCTTTAAGATATTGTTTTCTTCCATTTATTTTTGTCTTCCTTTTCATTGTAAAAAAGTTGGTCACCTTAATAATATCTAAAGCTCAATGAATTCTAAATAAAGCTCATTACTGTTTTTATTCCTATCCAACCTACTCCATGTCCTGTGTTCCCCATTACTGCTAACAGCAGCATCAATTTCTTAGTTGCCTGAAAGGAAAAATCTTGAAGCAGTATTTGTCCATCCTCGTGCTTTTCTTCCACATCCAGTTGCCAAGTCCTGCATTTTTTTCCATGGAAATCTCTTTTTTAGTTCATTCCTTCCATTGTAGTCTCACTTATACCACTAGCTTAGGACTTCATTATCTCTTGCTTGAACCATCACCAACTCCCTCCCCATTCCATCTTACTGTTCAATGCCTCTGTTTTCAGCACTTTCATCTCTATTCCATTCTATTTATAAATGCCAAATAAAATTTTCCTGCATTGTTCAGGTAAGTTTCAATTACATCATTACCTTGCTCAGAAATCTTAAAAATCTTTCAAATGCTTGACAAATAACACCCAACTTATTCAAGAATTTCTAATCAGGTTCCAATCTATATTTCCAATTCTATTCTCACTATTTTCCCTATTGATCATATGAATGGATATCTCCTTTAATCTAAGCATGCTGAACTTCTCACTGTTCCCATTATGCACCTGCTATTTAACTGTGATTCTTCATTTCTATAATCCCATCTACCTGAAATGCCATTTCGCTGCACAGAGAAAGCCTAAACTCCATGGATTCTTCAATGGAGAGGACAGATACCAACTCCTCCTAATTTCCCTTGACCTCTCCTTTCCATTCCCCACTGCTGCCCCTTGAAAATATGTAAAACTAACACAGAAATCCCTCTTATTATGTCATTTTCTACCCTGCATATTTGTTTTATACATGTTCTACCTCCCATACTAGAAAAATGCAAATATCTATTAAATGTTTACTATGACTAGTTACTAGCTAAGTATTCTCTATACATACATCTATACATATAGGGTCTCATTTACTCTTTTTTTTATTTTATTTATTCATTTTTAGAGAGGAGAGAGAAAGGGAGAGAGAGAGACAGAGAGGGAGAGAGAGAGAAGAGAGAGACAGAGAGAGAAGGTGGGGAGGAGCTGGAAGCATCAACTCCCATATGTGCCTTGACCAGGCAAGCCCAGGGTTTTGAACCGGCAACCTCAGCATTTCCAGGTCGACGCTTTATCCACCGCGCCACCACAGGTCAAGCGGGTCTCATTTACTCTTTGCAAACAATCTTTTTACAGTTGAAAAAAATGAGCTAAAAAAAAGTTAAAGAACTTTCCCAAGAGCATGTGTAATGTATCTTCAACTTTGAAGTGCTTATGACAATACCTGCACATATTATGATTTCAGTTAAAGATATATTAAAGAAAAAATAAATGCTATAAAACTTTACAATGTAAAATATTTAAGAGATATCCAGGTATATATTCAACTTTGTGTGCATTTACTTACTATGAGATTACCTAAAATGAGATAGGTCCATACTAGATGCTAGAGAATTTAGGAAGAAATGTAATAACTAATGCTTATTGGGTACCTACCATAGGCAGAATTCTAAGAACTTGGCCAGTATCAACTCATTTAATTCTTTTTTTTTTTTTTTTTTCTCATTTTTCTAAAGCTGGAAACAGGGAGAGACAGTCTGACAGACTCCCGCATGCGCCCGACCGGGATCCACCCGGCACGCCCACCAGGGGCGATGCTCTGCCCACCAGGGGGCGATGCTCTGCCCATCCTGGGCGTCGCCATGTTGCGACCAGAGCCACTCTAGCGCCTGGGGCAGAGGCCACAGAGCCATCCCCAGCGCCCGGGCCATCTTTGCTCCAATGGAGCCTTGGCTGCGGGAGAGGAAGAGAGAGACAGTGAGGGAAAGCGCGGCGGAGGGGTGGAGAAGCAAATGGGCGCTTCTCCTGTGTGCCCTGGCTGGAAATCGAACCCGGGTCCTCCGCACGCTAGGCCGACGCTCTACCACTGAGCCAACCAGCCAGGGCAACTCATTTAATTCTGAGAGAAAAAGCATTCCTATCTTTAGGAGCTGATAACTGAGGTACAAAGACACAGCTAAGTAGCTAAATGGCCCAAGTTTCCACAGCTGGCTAAGATCCAGAGGATGAACTTGAACTGAGGTTGTCTGGTCCTAGATCCTGCATGCTGGACCACAGTGCCACACTGCTTTCTCAACACAGACCTTCCATCTACCCTCAAGGATCTTAGTACACTCTGGATCAGGTGTGAGTATGGATCATTTACCTAAATTCAGATATATTTTTAAAAGTTATTCTTTAAAATATCTTTTGGTAAATCTGTTTAATGTGAACTGGGATATATATGTATGTATGTATGTATGTGTGTGTGTGTGTATATATATATAGTTATATAACTAGATATATAACTATATATAACTATAACTATATATAACTATTTTTAGTTATATATAACTATATATACAACTATACATATATACATATATATATAATAGTTAATATAGTCATCAAATAACTTATTGGTTGAGAGATTTAAGTAGAATCACAAAGCCCATGAACAAAACTATTTTTAACTTCAGACATTAGAAGAAAATTGAGAAGAAAATTGTTCTTCCCTTTTATTGATCCTACCCAGCACCTCTCAACAGCAACTACTCCTAAGACAACAGGACAAGTAGCTAGTGCTGCTGTTTATGCATGAATAAACTGAACACACACATGCTAAGAAAGATTCCCTTATGGGAAAAGAAAGAACATAAACAAAAGATATATGCTAGCATAGGAACAGAAATTGCCCTTAAATAACAGCTTCTCATGACACAGAATGAAAGATAAGTATAATTCCCCAGAGAAGAAAATGGGGAAATCAGGACAGCTTTCATTTGGCAATGATAACATATTAAGAATAATTTTACTCATAGATTTTTCAGTCTTTGAAATGCTGACACTTACCAGAAATGACATTCTTCCCACTATTACTATTATACATATCAATATATACCAGAGTGAAGATACAAGTAATCCTTGACCCATGTGGAATGTTAGATCTCCTAAGAAATAAAAAGCTTCACACTTTCTCATTGAAATTCAATTTCAGTCTATCCAATGCTTCTACAAATAGTATATTTATAAACAAGTGTATCAAAAAGGTAGACATTCCAAAGTTCTTCATTTTCAAAAACTTACATTTTGGAATAATTTTTTATCTTGTGATATTTTTATGATACTACTTTTAAATTTGTACAAAATGTATCTTTAAAGGACCACACAGAACAGAGGAACCAAGTAAATGTGCATTACTGATACATTGTGTATGCATACTTAAAAATTTACAATAAGAGTATTATAAATGAAATGTTGCTCTAAATTATTACATTGATATAATGTTACTTCTGTAGATAGTTGTTCTTTAATAAAAAGTCTATTTGGGATGTTTTTGTTACTTAATGTGCATGTAGGGGAATATAAAAAATATATACACTATATAAATGTATATGTAAACATATTCCCCCACCATCTCCACACCAGTGTGGCAGCTAGACTAAAAATGTAGAGAACAAAGTAAAAAATGCAGTTAAAACAATGTGTAGGACAACTCTAATTCAATTAGAATGATACTTATTTTCTCAGTTTGTGTACTAATGAGAGACATTTTAGATAGACTCCTCAATTTTCCTTTAGAAAAGCATCAGGGTTTTTTAATCTTCAAAAATAAAACTGTTTGTACAAAATAGTACTTCTTTTTCTTTTACACAAAACAAAACAAAACAAAAGAGAATAACAACATGTAGGCTTTTCCTGGATCGTGAAAACACCACGTGAATTAACAGCTCTACAGCTATTTTTTCTTTCAGTGAAAGTTCTTATGGGCTTCCCTGAATCACTCACCACAGAAACTAAACCTTGTTTTGGGCATCCCCATTCTTTGTCACTTTAGTTATTTAAATGCACAATAAGTTTCCCTCTCAGATGAGATGCTAATCATGGGAGCAGTCTTCTGAGTCAAAACTGAAAAGCAAATGAGTTCTTGTGTATTTTACTGTCATTCCAGTTTGCAACAGTAAAGGAACTCCTTTGTTTCAAGGATGATCTATAGTCTCTCAGCCTTTTGTAACAAAGACATTGGGCATTTTACAATAATGTGGTAGGTAATGGGAACAACACCTAAATTATCTACACATTCTTTTAGCTACCAGTTGATTGAAAGAAAATTGTCAGCCCTGGCCCAATAGCTCAGTTGGTTAGAGCAGTGTCCCAAAGCACAGAGGTTGCTAGTTCAATCCCTGGTCAGCGCAGCTATAAGAACATGTCAATGTTCCTGTCTCTCTATCACTCTCCCTTTTTCTTTCTCTAAAATCAATAAAATAAACATTTTTTAATGGCCAGAATGAGACTAATTTGGCTAAAAATTTATTTTCTAAGACTTTTTCATATTTTAAGCTCCACACAAAACTCATTTTACAATTAATCATTTGTATGTTCTTCATTAGTTCTATATCTAAATAACACAGGAAGTCCTCAAAGTGCTCTTCCTAAATTTTAAAACAATAATTTATTCTCTATGTAAGAAAAGTGTGCTGAACCAGATATACACTATGCCACATATGCAGAGATGGATTCTATTTGTATTGTCCATTGCATTTCAAGTTTGTATATGCTGCTGATGTCAAAGGGCTGCAAGAAATGTATGGCATTTCTAGAATTGATAAACATCATCTTGCCTGTAGAGAGACTTTGGTCTCAAAAGCCTTACACAGGAGTAAAATTGGCTACTTATCATGACTCTTACCACAGTGCTCATTTAGTCAAGCTAAACATATTTAGTTCTTCTAATCTTTTCTCATAAGTCACTCTGTTCAACTCATTAATCTTTCTTGCTCCTTGTCTCTAATTTGATGCCATTAGGTTTATTAAGAAAGTAACATTTTACTAAAGACTTCCCTTTCTTCTTAAATTTCACTTCAAAGGAACATAAACTTCTTGAGAGCAAACACTAGGTTTTCTTGAATTAAAATGAGTTACAGAAATAAGATGCCTTATAGGAGATAATCTTGCATCACCTGGCCTTTTGCTAGCTGACAATGTTTTAAATCATATCAATTAGGAATACTCCATTTGTTATTCCTTTTAGGAAAGAATGAATCAAAGCCAAGATCTTCAGACTAGAGGTGAGTTGTGTGTGTGTGTGTGTGTGTGTGTGTGTGTGTGTAGGTAGAGCGCAGAGCATTTACCTGGCAGCTGTGGCTGATGCTATGCTGTGAGAACACTCCAGCAAGGATAAACCTTCCACGGCACACCCCAGAGGGAGCTCGCCCGCTATACGGAAATGACGTGGCGCTAGCCAGGCAGCCTCCTGACCTTTTTTGGCCATTTGTCCTAGTATAACATCCTATAGGCTGAACCCATATATATAAGCTAGCTTACTTCCTGAATAAAGCAGATCTGCGTCACTGAACCTGGTCCCCAGAGTCGGGTATCTGCGTCTCCATCATCCTCACCCCCTGGTAGGACTTGTCTATAACTGGCGCCTCAAACAGGGACCTAACCAGCATCCAAGGGACAGGTGAGTGACCTTTTGCAATGGGAAACCTTCTCCCCCACTCCCGAGCCCCACAGGCTTGAGCCCTGCATGCCCTATTGTAGAGTAGGCGAGTTAAAGTTAGTGAAAAGGATCTTTGTACCTACTGGGAAATCCTCGCAGGTTTCAACCCTTGGCTCCGAGATGCACCTCTTTGGGACCCCGATACTTGGGCCTGAGCTTTCCGGGTGCGTCCATTTGGCCAAAGTGCATAAAGGACAAACCTTCCCTCTCTCATTCCTGCCCTGCTAGCAATACATGCTTGTCTGACCAGTGCTCCTCCTGTGGACGCTCCGCCAGTGCCAAAAATATTAGAGGCTACCCTGCCCCTACCTCCCTATTCACCCCCCTCCACTGAGGAGGAAAGTAGTTTAGCCTCTGAGTTTAACTCTGAGTTTAAGCCTCCTGGCCTTCTCCACACCAACTACAGCCTAAGGGGAGGAGGTCCTCAGCGCTCCAGAAAAAGACCTCACAGCCAGCATGCATGCCCCATCACCTGGGGGGATGTGGAGGCTTTTGTGGGGCGAGCCCAGAGAATGGCCCCTGATGAACCCCCCAGGTCCTGGCCCTCTGTTCCTCCTCATGTGTGCCATTATCACAGCGAACTCCCAGGTGCGAGGAGATCCTCACGTCTGGGTGGCTGTTCCCCACCCTGGCATAATTATGCCTGTTGAAGTTAATAGCCCATAGTTTCCAGCAGTATATTCAGTAACTGCTCCCTTAGTCTCCCTTGTTTCAACAGTGGAAGGGCACTATATAGGATAACCTCAGTGACCCAATGCTACTTAAGTTTACTCTGAATAATAACACCATCCCCTCGAAGAGATGGGTCTTCCTTCGAAATCATACTACGGGGGACTTTGCTGAAAATGGTACTACCAACCAAGGCTCAGTACTTGGCCTACAAGCCCTCCTCCCCCTAGCTACCAACAGCTGGGCCTGCCCCACTAACCTTGCCTTCCCAGGGTCTCCTCTTTGCCCGTTCCTGTATGAAGAACATCTAAGAACACTCCTGAGAGAAGGAATTCCCTGGAGAGAATGCTGTGTTGCCTCTGGCCTAGATGCACAGACCATCAACCTCGGAGTTTGGCATCAGAAGCTGACAGACGGAATGCAACCATATGCAGTACACAGCCCATGGCAAGCCATTCATTCCGTGTTTGGATGCTGGGACCTTTGTGGTAAGGGGGTGTGCATGGACCTACGTCTATTTTTTACAATCAAAATGGAACTGTGTTTAATGGCACCTGGAAGGTCTCTGTAACACAATGGGAGGGAAATGACATCCCGACCCCTAGGAGGAATCCCCTGTTTAAGACTCCCGTTCTATTTCCTAACTCGTCAAACATTACAGAAACTTGCCTCATTGTTTAATCCAGCTAATCTATTAGCATATAGTATAATAGGTATTATAGTTGTTTTAGTTCTACTAGGGTTCTGTTGCATAATGTGTAGCATTCAGAAGCTACAACAGCAACAAGCAGTCATCAAGCAAGTTCATCTGGCCTTAATTAAAAGAGAAGGGGGAGATGTTGGTAGAGTGCCAAGCATTTACCTGGCAGCTGTGGCTGATGCTATGTTGTGAGAACACTCCAGCAAGGATAAACCCTCCCCGGCACACCCTGGAGGGAGCTTACCCGCTATATGAAAATGATTCAGCACTAGCCAGGCAGCCTCCAGATCTTTTTGTCTATTTGTCCTAATATAACATCCTATTGGCTGAACCCATGTATATAAACTAGTTTACTTTCTGAATAAAGTGGATCTGCATCACTGAACCTGGTCCCCGGAGTCGGGTCTCTGCGTCTCCCTTGTCCTCACTCCCAGCAAAACTTGTCCGTGTGTGTGTGTGTGTGTGTGTGTGTGTGTGTGTGTGTGTGTTGGGATTACTTACTTCTACTGAATGCCTCTGATAAAAGAATTTCTTAAAGAAATTGAACTACATTGTCCCAGTGGGAATTTACATTGCATATGCACCATAACAAACAGTCCTTGTTTTTCTTTAAAAAACCATTTGTGTCAAAACATTTCTGAATTCAGTTTCCTATGAAGATTCAGGACCTTTATTCCCCAATAGAGAGCATTCTGTCCACCAAATAATTATAACCATATTTAACATCTATTCTTCTCAACTCACTGCTTTGTCTAAGATTGAATCCTAAAATTTAAATCTGGGGGGTGTAAAAAAATAAGCAAATGATAAAATTAATTATAAGGCCCTTCTCTTGACTGGGTAGCACAGTTGGTTAAAGCACTGTCCCAATAGGCCAAGGTTGAGGGTTCGATCCCTAGTCAGGGCACATACAAGAATCAACCAATGAATATTAAACAAATAGAACAAATCTATCTCTCTCTCTCTCTCTCTCTCTCTCTCTCTCTCTCTCTCTCTCCCCCTTCCTCTTGCCCTAAAATCAATTTACATAAATAAATAAGTGGCCCTTCACTGAGAAAAATTTAAAAAACCTATGGAGAACAAAAATTGTTCTTGCAATTCTGACAGGTGGGAAACTCTGGGGGGGGTGTAGAAAATTTTAAAGTATATTCAGGAATTGTCATTTACAGGAGGATTCACAAGATCCTGACAGAAGGAAAAGGATATGGATGGCTTTAGGTATTGGGGAAAACAGCCTGGAAAGAAAAATCAAGATGGGTTTAAGTGATACTGTAGAAGGAAGTAGATGTGAGATAGTCAAGAGAACACTAATCATATATCACAGCGAAATGAAGACTGCAAACTGTGAATACCAAATCCCAACAAGTAATCATGAGCACATAGGCCAGATAAGTAAGTAACATTTAGGGGTTTCTTGGCTTCACATGGTATAAATGGTTTCCAGATTTTTCCAGTCCTCATAATCAAAACTTGGAGGCTATGAAAGAATAACTTTACCAGTAGTTCAGATTAGAAAATAAGTAGTTCAGAATTGTCATTGCAAGCACAGAATTGTCCAAAAAAATGTTAGAGAGACGTTTTTAGTGGTGCAGTGGGAAGAGCATACTGGACCAGAACAACTTCACTGCCATTCCACCACCGGCTTTCCGTGTGGCAACCATTGTGCACTTGGTTTTTTCATTTCTGTAAAATGTATATAACAAGTACCCTTCCCATTTCTTGTTATGACTAGAAAAATGTATCAAAAAGCACTTATTAAATATGTCTGACATATGATAGGTAGAAATAATTGGTAACTATTACTATTATATACCTTCCCACACTAAGTCTTCTTTGTATAATATGTTTAAAGGTTTTTGTCACCCCTGCCCTCAACCCTGAAATGCTTGTCTTCCCTCCTTTACCTGTCAAAAGCATGAGTCTTTCAAGCAGCTATTTTAATACTTTCATACACAATGCAACACATTTTATACATATCTACTACATGCCTCCTGATATCTGTTTTCTAAGGGCTCTTTCAATTTTTATACTTAGGTTTTGAGATGCAACATATATAATAGCTAGATTAACTGACCAATCATATCCCTTTTGATCAGTAATTTGAAACTCAAGAATCTCCAGATCTAAAGGAGACTTAGAAGTGACCTGTTCCAACCATTGCCGAATGTATGAGTTTCATCTCAAACATCCTAAAATAATTAAGCTTCTCAGGCCTATGTCCAGGAAGTCCACTCTTTCTAATGAAAGCCCACTCCAATCTGAAGCAGTTACATAAAAGGCTTTTTCTTTGACTAAGCCTACACACATCACCTCATAATAGCAGAAGAAGAAAGAAATCTAAGCACACTTGTGTCCAAAGGTCTTTAGCATTTGAGAGCTACTTTTCTCCTTTATCTTCCTCAAGTCCCCTCATTCTAGTTGCTATCTCCTGTAATCCTTTTTAAGGTATGACTTAAAATTAGTTAAAATAAGACTCCTAGAATGTTAGAGTAGTTTTAGTTCTGTAGCAGTGTTAGAGCTCTTGAACAGTAGCTCAACATCTGCACAATACCACACTAGTTTGGGACACAGTCCAAATAATGTAAATAATATCACAATGTTAACTCACACTGAGTCCCCTAAAGCCATTAAGCTTTTCCCTAGCAGTACAAGGAAATCACTTCTTTACTATCTCCTTGAGCATAGGGACTTTGTGATGATTCCAACAACATAGTTGATCTCAAAAGACCTATTCCATCTTGCTGAGATGAGTGTGAACCCTGATACTATCAACCAACACACTGTAAATTTGTTACAGTCCTGAAGGCTCTTCATATTTGACCATTCAACCAGCAGGGCACTCATTGAGAAAGTGAATTATATACCATGGTCAAGGACAGAGCCCCCTGCCAAAATGTTAGAAGTTTTCACTATTACATATGCGTTTCTGTAATCAGCATTCTTTAGCTCTAATGCCATTAACAAACTCCTTACTGACCTCTAAATACATTACATCTCATTTATTCCATTCATCAACCATGTCTGTTTTTTTTTTAAAGAAATAAAACATTTTGTACGATGCTTTGGCATCTAAATAAAATACAGTGATTATAGTTGCCTGCATGCCACCTAGAAAAGAAAAAACAGTAAACAAACTACTGGGCCACAGGGATTTGCTAAACTCAGAAGTTGATCAACAGAGACATGGACAAGAGTGTGGTGGTTAGGGGGGGGAGGAGAAGGAGGGGGTTGGGGGAGGTGAGGGGCACAAAGAAAACTAGTTAGAAGGTGATGGAAGACAATTTGACTTTGGGTGATGGGAATGCAGCATAATCAAATGTCAAAATAACCTGGAGATGTTCTCTCTGAACATATGTACCCTGATTTATCAATGTCACCCCATTAAAATTAAAAAAATAAAATAAAAGTTTATAATAAATAAACAAAATAGAAACAATAAAAAAATAAAAGTATCCACAAATATAAAAAAAGAAGTTGATCAAAATAGCTAATCAAATTTTATCATTGACCAGCCTAGTTCCCTACAGCTCACCAGTAATAGAAATCATAAATTATTCCTACAGATCTAGAATTAGAACCAAAAGAAGATTTATGCTTTGCTTCACTTATCTAAAAAAAAAATTTTAATTAAAAAAATTTTAGAAAATCTTTTAATATTTTATATATTTTACAGTTTTATATATTTTATATAAATGTTTGTTTATATTTTAACTTTTCAAAACCCAAGTGCATTCTCTAAATATGATCAATGTTTCTTTTACAAAAATCAAAACGTAAATACTACAGCCCTGGCTGGAGAGCTCAGTTGGTAGA
Organism: Saccopteryx bilineata; assembly: GCF_036850765.1. Taxonomy (NCBI): domain Eukaryota; kingdom Metazoa; phylum Chordata; class Mammalia; order Chiroptera; family Emballonuridae; genus Saccopteryx; species Saccopteryx bilineata. The sequence goes on from NC_089490.1 coordinate 124,378,380, forward strand.
GCATCATCCCAAAGCACAGAGGTTGTCGGTTCCATCCCCAGTCAGGGCACAGACAGGAGCAGATCGATGTTCCTGTCTGTCTCTCCCTCTCTTCCTTCCTCTCTCTCTAAAATCAATACAATAAACATTTAAAAAAAAGGGAAATATTAAAGACTATAAATCCAAACACAGAATATTTAGACTATTCACTAAAAGGGACAAAAAACAGGTTTACAAGGAGACTGGATTTGCAAGTAAAAGCCAGATGTTTCCCTATTTCTTTGAATATTTTGCATACCCTATATCTTCATTTTTTAAAAAATAGGCAATCCTCCTTAACACTGCATTTAAGACAGGAAGTTACTCCAGAGCAACAAAAGTTAACCTCTGCAATTACCCCCATTTTACTTATAAGAGATATTTCTCCGAAGGAAAGATAATAAATACTTAGTTCAGGATCCCATTATTATAGGTTGCTATCATCACAAATTTGATGTCTGCTCTCCTAAAGAAGCAGTTTAGGAGACAGGAGACAAGCAGTTTAGTTGTCAGGGGACAAACAAATACCTCTGTCAGGTTCATGGTTGCCAGTGTCTTTCAATAGACTTTCAATAGAGTTTTAGAGTCAGGATGACACTAGACTTCAGTGCATTTCCTGCCCAGGGCCAGGAAGATAATAGAGTCTGGCTCTTGTCTTTCTCCCATAGCAGGATTGGGGAACACATTCATCTCCAAATTACAACACAGCACAGGAAAACTATATAAGCATTATCCCCCTGGAACAAAACTAAAGTATTTATTTTTTAATTCTGTCAAACTGTCAAAGGAATAGATTTTAAAAAGGAAAATGCAGATAATTAAATAATTCATCATGGATATATCCACAAAGGACTTAAAGCGCTTGCTTTTACTTAAGGTTAAAAAATTTCCTTGGTCACTTATTCCATAGGTCACATCCCATTATTTATCTGTTACAAGTAATCAAGTTCCCAGATACAATGCATGTCTGCTCAATGCGTTACAAAAAGACCTATAATATCACTAAATCCACAGTTTGATCTGACTAGAGAATTTTGCATTTAATTTTGAAGATGCTCAATGTTAAATCTTTCATTTTGCCATAAGTAAGAACTGTTAATACTTAAAAATTATCCTGGAACCCCAACTCTGTTCTGACTGAGCCCTTTTTAAAGTGTATCCACTCTGAATTATCCAGTCTGGGACACGTTCAGAAGCATAGAGGTGATCCAAGACGATTTCCATGTAGTGGCATTATCCTAAATTCTCCCCAGAATTCAAAAAGTAAAGTCTCACAATTAATTTTAATCCATTGGGGATTTAAGGATGTTGTAATTTTAAAATATACTAATAGAAAGTTAAAGCCAAGATGGGCTAAGATCCCAGTGAACTATATTTATTGTGTTTATATACCATTTGTCTTCTGGGCAAGTAACTAAAGGTCATTTGTTCTTCATGGCAAGTGTTGAAAATAGTTTACATTGAAGGTCTGACTTAAAAGAACAATGTGAAACCCCTCCGGCCTGAAATGACCTTTGTATGCCAACACAGATATCCAAATCTCTTAAAGAGCAGTCAGTGATGTTTGCACTCTGATTCCCAGTTACTTCAACTCCCTTTTCCTAAATGCCTCTGCTGGAGTAATTAAAGAATAATTTTCTGCTTGTAGACCTCAGTGTACTTGATGACTCTCAGAGCCAGATATCAAAGCTGAATGTCGAACTGAAGAGGAGAAAGCTCCCAAGTCTGCATTGGTCACACAAGAGGGAGGCTGTAGGAGAAAGGAGCATGTGGTAGCATCTGTCCCGGGGAAGGGGGTGCTGCCGTTCCCCCGGGTTTGAGTGGGCCCTGGGATGTGCATCCTCATCCCACACGAGGCCTGGCAGAAACCCAGCGAAGCCTGCGCAGACCATGCCTCCTTCACAAAAGCAAAAGGATGAGGAAGAGGAATAAAGAGAACAGGAGAGGGGCCCACAGTTAAGGTAGCAAGTTATTTCACTTCACAAAAAAGTATTCAGGCTTCCAAATACCTGGGGGCTTTAAGGAATTCTTGCTTCCGGATCTTTCACTAAAACTCAGAATTGTCAAGTGGTAAAAAAACAAAACAAAGAAACAAAAATACATCTGTTCAATTCACATTTCCCCATAATTCAGGAGACAAGTTGGCCATATTCCTTGCTGTCACAGAAAAGGGTCACTGGGACATCTCTTAACAGAATACAAGGCTCTAGTGGAGACAGAGGGATGTGTTTTCATTTCTCTTCTGTTGGGCTAATGGTTTCCCTCAGGCTTTTCTAACCACACATTGGGGCTCCTGCCTCTGAAAAATTAGAAACCTATACAGTATATGTACCTAAAACATTTTCTCACTTTTCATGTGATGTATAAGGACTCCTAAATTTGAGTTTATTCCACACTGCTCACGGAGGCAGAAGGCAAAATTGATGTTGAAGCCCTAACAGCAAACCTCACTGGAGCCCACCAGCCCTCCTGCAGTCTATGGCAGATGTCACACAGGTCACACATTCGTCATGATGTTTTGTCACATTTGGTGGCAAAACAGTGGCACAGAGCACATGTGTCAAAGAAGAGCAGAGGCCGTTTGTCCTGCAGCACAGTTTCCTGCAGGTTACCCACTCCATCAGTATGCAGGACAAGAAAAACACCCCTAGCACCTAGAATTTGTATGGAGTTCTTAATTAAAGAATTGTTTCCTGGAGTTTTGCCCTCTGGTTTCCCAAGAATGTTCTAGAAATGGGCAATGAACATTCAGGGACAAAAAAAAAAAAAAGGAAAGAGCAAGACTGCTTTAATAGTACTTGTAGCATCATTTCCCTCATACCTCTTATAAAGTAAATTGGCCTGTCATCCTTTTTTTATGAGGCATGTTCTTTAAAGATAATCATTAGCACTACACAAGCAAATCCTGAAACAGGTATGAAGCCAGTATGTCCAAGTGTGGCTGAAACCAGAACAGCTCTTTTTTTCCACTTACACAGGAAAATTCAGGGAAAAATTGGTTGCATGGGCAACTCACAGTTTCTTTTGGAATACTTTCATGGAAATTCAGGCTGTATTTGATACACTCACCATACATTTTTAATGGTGTCGTGTGGGTGGGTTGAAGGCACATGAAGAGCTCCAAAATCCATATAAATATCCAAAATGGGCATGGAGAAACTCCCTCATTTCCTTTTTATTGTCTATTGCTCATTTACTAACTTACTGGTAGCATGATACTCTAATATTCCTTTATGCATATTTCAACTTAACTATTAATACCACATGGCTGAAAATCCTATCGCCCACTCAAAGAAGATTTTAATAATAACAACGCACCAAAAGAGCTGCTAGATTTAAAATAAAAAGTAAAACGAACTTTTCCCTATCCTTTTCAGCCCAAAGCCAATCAAGATAGCCAAATCAACAAACAATAAAACTAACATCACTTTCTTTCTTCCTCTCTTTATACCAGGGTTGCTGTCTGGGTGGCAGCCATTCATTCTGGCTTGCATACGCTTGGAGTGAAGGGGCTAGTTAATGGGGAAATTACAGATGACTCTGTGTGGTGGGTTCTCTTATTTACATTTGTGGTAAAACCCAAGGCAACTGATCTGTAACCCTGACTTGAATCGAGCCCTTACATGGAAATTTTTCCAGCCTGTGGCAGCACCTAAACAGGCTTTCTGGGAAGAGTACAAGAACCTACTCTTCCTACCGTAGCCTTTGCCAGAGTACTTTATTATACTAATCATGATCGTACTGAACAGCCCTCCCACACCCATCCCCAAAGCAATGCTCACTGGAGTCACAAGCTGGTGTCTGGGTAAAAAAAAGAAAAAAATCTCTCAGGCAATGCAAGTTGACAAAGTTTTGGTTCTTAATGTTAGAAATAATATTTGAATTAGAAAGTGAAGATATACAAAAGTCTTTTTGAAATAGGGCAGTAACCAAAGCCTACTAAATTGACCAATGTAGGTATCCATAAAAAAGAACAGAGGAATAAGGGACTGGGAAAGGACCAAAGAAATGGCTGTATGAAGTTCAGATCAACACTGGAAGCACACTTCAAACCCAAGACTGTCCACTGCTACGAACACTTATTGGAAAAGTACACCATGGGACTCAGTCTACCTTCTTTGCACTGCATTCCCAGATGCCATGAGAAAGTGTTTTCCTTTACACCTATAAGGATTTGCTGTTTCACACTCCACATAGAATTTTTCTTAAAGTGAATTATGAGCTAGCAAGTCATTACATGTTCAGAACGCATTTGCCAAATTAGGCACCCAATATCTTCTCTCCAATTAATTGCCTTGAAGTGATAAAGGATAAAAAAAACTGGTTAAAGGAAACAACTACAAGCAGATGTACATGCTCGTCATATTTTTGGTCATAGTGAAATCCTCAAACTCAAACTAATCAAAAGAGGAAGGAAGAACTACCACCTGTCTTCCTTTTGTATTAGCCTATTAGCTTCAAACAGATCAGGATGGCTAAAAGGGGCTTCACAGTGCAAAGTGCAAGTGCAGCACCAGTGAGAGCTCACCATCTGAAGAAGCTGTTCATATCGAGATCTAGATGTCAGGAAGTAAAGGGACTATATGCCTTCTGATTGATTGCTTAGCCTCATCCCCCTCATCAAAAAATCCCTGAAAAGTTTCACCCTCTTTGGTGTGAAGCAAAGATAACAGCATTTCTCCCCATAGAAAAAAACTTGCCTAAAGTAAAATAAATTGTATAGTACAGTATATCTACCTCAGAAAGTTCAGTAAAACTGAACACCTGTAAAAGAGTGAAGAACGGGTTCTAGGCCATAGGGCACAAGACCAATAATGATCCTGAAATGATGAAAAGTAATCATTTTATAGACTTTGGTGAAGTTGTTTGAAAAGTCAATGATTCAATCCCCTCAAGTATTAATAGAAACAGAGACTCAAGGTTATAATAGACACTTAAGGCCATCTTGTCACTGGCAAGTGATGCTAAACAATGTTACCATAACTGAATTGCTTCTTGGAGCCTACAAGTAATACGTATGTATTTTGTTCTTGATACTTCTGATGACAATTGGCCTTTCGTGAAAGAGTAGGCTGTCAAATAGTTTAGATTTATTGCTCTACACAAGTTCTCAGGTGTTAGGTTTAAGATGTGAGGTTATGTGCATATTTATAAAGTTTTAAGCAAGACTACGTTGAAATAAAATTCAAATATCTGTGAATACTATTCAAGCATATCTGATGATGTCTTTCCCTCTTTCTACGTCATTAAGTAAAATTGTAATTGTCATGGGTACAATATGGCTTTTTTCATTGCTTAATCCCTTTATCTACTTTACAAGTTGGTTTGCTAAAAAGGCATGGTATTCCAAAAAAAAAAAAAAAAAAAAAAGCGTGGTGTTCCGAAGAAATTTCATCTCTTATTAGAGGTCCTTGTTTGGACCTTGTGAGCCTTGCCTAGCCTAATAGATAACCTTCTTCTAGTATGGGGTTTTATTTCTGTATGGTGGTAGTGTGTATACGGTGGTATCTATTACCATTTTCTTCTAATGGAATGTTTGGTATCTCTGATTGCAAGTCAGTATCAGTAGTACTCAAACTTGTCAAGATCATCAAAAATAAGGAAAGTCTAAGAAACATTCCTAGTCCAAAGAAGCTTAAAAAGATAGATTATTAAATGTAATGTGGTAGCCCTGAACAGAAAAAAAAAAGATATAAGAAAAAACTAAGCAAAAAAGAAAAAACTAAGGAATCAAAGTATAGACTTTAGTTAATAGTAATATATCAATGCTGGTTCTTCAATTGTAATGTAATTAATGTGCCATACTAATGTAGATACTGATAACAGAGGAAACTGAGTGGGGGTTATGTGTGGAGGTTGTTTGTACTGCTCTTTTTCCATAAATCTAAAATTCTTCTTTAAAAAGTGTTTTAAAAAGTTAGTATCAGTAATAATGCAACTGAACCCTCTTCAAATGTGGCAGTACTTGTACCATTTGATAACTTTGTCAATTGTAGAATGTAATGGTTGATATAAAAGAACTGAAGAAATCATCACAAGCTCTTTAGAAATAATGGTATCTATTGAGATCCTCTTCCCACAGTGAAAATGGCAGCAAGGTTGTCACGCTTTAAAAAAGAGAGGCAATTCTTAGGTAAATCATACTGATGTGTAGAATGCACACCTGAAGTACCTGGGTGGGTGAATAACTCCACACCCTTCATGTCCCCTACAGTAGTGGTCCCCAACCTTTTTTGGGCCACGGACCGGTTTAATGCCCGAAAATATTTACATGGACTGGCCTTTAGGGTGGGACAGATAAATGTATCACATGACTGAGACAAGCGTCAAGAGTGAGTCTTAGACGGATGTAACAGAGGGAATCTGGTCATTTAAAAAAAATAAAACATTGTTCAAACTTAAATATAAATAAAACAAAAATAATGTAAGTTATTTATTCTTTCTCTGTTGACTGGTATCAAATGGCCCACGGACCGGTACTGGTCCTCGGCCCGGGGGTTGGGGACCACTGCCCTACAGCACAAAGCACTAGGCCGGGAAATGAGAAACACATGCGTAGCTCCTCTTGCATTTATAAAGCATCCAAAGGCAAGATGATCGTGAGGCCTAATGAGTTTACTTCTCCCTAAAGTTCAGTTGCCAAGGCAAGACAAGGAAATATGTTTTCTAACCCAGGCCTTCCAATAAAAATGACAGTGGAATAATACCTTTGAAAACTTTAAAGTGTTTCACATTTATTATTTCATTTTATCCTTACAACTGTATGAATCAGAGAGCATAGATTATTATTATTATCATCATAATTTATGGAGAAAACAAAGACTTGAAAAGGTTATGAAATTGACCTAAAGTCAAATTATAAGTAAATGTCTGAATTCAAGCAAGGATCCAACTTGCCCTACTTCTACCTCCCACCTAATTCATACCTGGAAATGATGTGCTTTCAAAAAGAGAACTTTCTTATCTTAATATTGTTTTTTATAGTTTGATGCCCATCATTCTAAGTAGAACAGAAGTCTACGGTGAGGCAGTTTCAATATACCACAATTTTCTGCAAAACATTAATGCTAAACAAAATAAAAAGGCCATAATAGCATAAGAGAAAGTTGATGATTCTTTCCCTCAATAGCAGTGTAATAAAAACAAATACTGAAAAATAGTATTGCTTACAGAATTAAGTTCAGAATTAATTATTCACAGAATTCATCAGATTCATCTCCAAATATTATGACTGGAGTGCTATCAATGTTGGATCTGACTATTGCATATTATATCATCTTTGCTTTAAAAAAAAAGTAATTATAACCTCTGAAACCATGATAGCACGGCAACTGGTAATATTCACTCGCTAATCTGCCATTGAGAGCCACTTTTATTATAAAGTTTCTAACAGAAGAGCTAAAGTCCATCTTGTTTTTAATGAGCCATTGTCAAATTAAGGGTATCTAGTTATAAACCGGCATTAACCCAATAAACTAAAACTGAATTCTTGTTCAACTCGGCTACAACTAAAAAAGTAGCAGAGTGATTTAGTCATCCAGTGGCCATCCACTGGATGTCTCCCAGGGGCACTGCACCAGAATATGGACCTAATATGAATAAAGCATGGCCCTAGTGCATTGGCAACTGAAATCTAATCAAAAGGAAGCCAGTATAATTAGGTACAGAATCAGAAGACTTGAAAGCAATAATATTCTGATATTTCTCATTCTTGTTCTTTTTCCTTCCTTCACTTAGAACCATAAATGAGCCCAATAGGTAAAATACTAGGAAAGTAATTCAGAAAAGATGATTTGCAAAATGCTCCTCAGAAATGTAATGCTAGAGAACATTAACTTGGTTTCATTCAAAAGTATCAACCAGTAATGAATCAGGATACTGCTTTCTTTTCGGTTTGAGTTCACATTTGAGAACAATGGCTACTTGAAAGGTCAATTTCCAGAATAATGACATCAAAACGGCACTAGTCATTCTGATTTAGGTTCAAGAATCTGATTAAAGATGTGTTTTAGGTTGTGAAGTATATTTCATAACATACTAACATCTGAAATTGCTTCATTCCTAATTGCTTACTAACTAATATAGCCATAGAAGGTATAAATTCAAGACTAAACATTAAAAGAACCGTAGGGTTTAGGAGGGCATGGTAGGACAAAGAATGCAAACCTGCAACTAGAGTGAGGCTGCAAGACAGTCCTTTCCTAGCAAAGTAAAAGATAGGGCTGGGATTTTATTCTGGATCATTTCTGTCATAAATTAGTCTAAGGTTTTTAAACTATATTTGGGAATAAACATGAATTAAATCCCATAACCTTATTCTATGGTAATAAATTCAGTTGATCACATATGCCACAGTGATCTAAACTGTTCAAAAGAGAACAAACTTAAAACAGCCTAATCTCAACAAAAAAGGATTTGAAATTGAAGAACAGTATTCTCTACATTGTTTGATCCAAAAAGTATGGGGTTTGGGGTGTGGGGCAGGGGATAGAATTCCAGAATCTTAATAACTGCAGCTTCTGCACAAGCAGAAAATACCTATAAAAAAGAGTAATGCCTAAGTATTGAGAGTTATTTAAACTTTACCCAAACTGATTGAAAAAGTCAAACTGAGCTACAGATCCCAAGAGACATGGTTTGCCTCTGTCCTTTTTGGCTTTGTCTATATGGAAAAGAACAATAATTAGAGAAAGTATCATTTATTTTTAACACTTCTCCCAGATCCTTTCTTATCTTCCAAAAATTATCCAGCTTCATTCTTATGTTTAAGGAAGTGAGAATTCCAGGAATTTGGACCCTCTGGCTCAAAATTCACAATTTCCCAAGCTTCACAATTTCCAGGTAACTTATGTAATGTTACTGGGAGTAGCAGAAAAGAAACAAAACAACTGTACAAAAAGCCTTGTGGGATTTTCTGTTTGGCTGGTTAAAATGTTCAGAATTATTTAAGAGTTGGAAAAGGAACAATAAACCACACCCTCAAATCGCTCCAGTCTGAATTCCACCATTATTAGTTTATAGCATGTTTTCCAATCCAAAATCTCATTCAGTGTATGAATGAGACTAAAAGAAGAGAGCACCCCAAAAATGTGCTGATGTAACCTGAGCTTGCCTGAAATAAAGTTTCTAAAACATAATCTGATGAAAGAGCATAGACTGAGTTTATTACTTAATACCTTGCTCTTTAGGCATATACAAGTTTTACTGGTTTCTTTCTAAGGTAAAATGCTCATCTCTCCACCGTTTGTGGTTCTTAGAAGTGCTATTAAGCATAAACTTTTTTTTATAATTTTTATTATTTTTTTAAATTTTTAAAATTCATTTTAGAGAAGAGAGAGAGAGAGAGAGACTGAGAGAGAGAGAGAAAGAAAGAAAAAGGGGAGAGGAGCAGGAAGCATCAACTCCCAAATGTGCCTTGACCGGGTAAGCCCAGGGTTTTGAACCAGCGACCACAGTGTTCCAGGCAGATGCTTTATCCACTGTGCCACCACAGGTCAGGCCAAGCATGAACTTTCTTAAGACACAGTGCTGTCTGGGACTTTTTACTGAGGAAGCTGTTAGAAAATGATCTCACCTATAACATAGTCCTTCCAACCAAGACACTAAAGACGGTGCTAATAACATAGAATGATAGAAGTATCATCAGAGCTAAAGGAAGGCTATAGTTTGTCATTCAATTTTATAGTTAAATCAATTATGAAAAACAATAAGATATATTTATATCAAGACTGCTTATCAAATGCCTACAATCCAACTCTGCAAAAATATTTGCTAAAGATATATTTCTCAGATGCCACACAAGAAAAAAATATGTTTTTAAGTCTGTTTATTTTTTAAAAAGACTATGTTACCCTGTTTGACCTTATTCACTACCAAAAGCATCACCCTAAAATCCTAGTCAAGTGGGCTAGGAGGGCAAGGGTTGGTTTGAGAGCCTGGAAGAACTGTAACTAGAGCCCTGCAAGTGTCATGACACTGTGGAGAGCCTTCATTCTCATGCTGTAGAATTTATTTTTGGGGTCTTTGTCATTTGCCCGGCATCATTCTCAGTGGTTTACATGGCTGGTTTCAGTTAAGACTCGATACAAACTACTAAAGTAAATAACATTATTACCATAATTTGACTGGTGCAGAAACAAAGTCTAAATGAGATTAAGGGTGATGGAATTAAGCAAATAATAAAATAAAATACAAACTCATAGACAGACAACAATCTCATCATTGCCAGAGGGGAAGGGTGGAGGGTAGTGGAGGAGGTAGAACTGGGTATGGAGGGATAAACAGGAATGGAAAGAGACTTGACGTGGGGTGGTGAACACCTAACACAGGGGACAGATGATGTCTTATAGAACTGCACACCTGAAACCTATATAATGTTATTAACCAGTGTCACCCCAATAAATTCAATAGAAAAGAAAAATAAAAAATAAAATTTTTAAAAAGTAACTATCCAAAGACCCTGCAGGTCAGTGATAGCTGAGGCTCTTGCTCAGTCTGACTGTCAAACTCACTCTCTCATCCCCTTTGCTGCACTGCGCCTGTTGCATTTGTTTCTGCGCTTCCCACCCCTTTCTCCCTCAGAGGACCACAATCATGGCCACCAGCAATCAGCCAAGTATGACCTTGACTCTTTCTGCTTCAGTAAATATTTTTTTGGTTTGTTTTAGGTTTGTTTTTAATTAAATATTATTGGGGTAGTTAATTTCAAACACTACCACCATAATTTCTCAGAATCCCCTCTTTCATTCACTCAGCAATTCTACAAATATTTACTGATGGCCTCTTACCTGTGAACAAAACTGACTAATATATCATTCCTACCCCCAAAGAGCTTATAATCCATTACTTAAAAAGGACTTTACGAATAATCAAAATAAGTGAAATGAATGGCAAAGAATCAGATCATTATACTCTAGTGACTAAATCTTTACCAAGAGTTTTTAAAATCAACACACTCTGTGCTGGCTCACAAATCCCTCCATGAACTGGCCTCTCCTTGGATGTCTCAGGACATCTTACCACTAACCCCTTGGCTCCGTGTGCCGCCGACACTTGACCTTCCTCTTATTCTGGGAACTCACCAAGATTTCTCCTGCCACAAGACCTTTGTGCCTTTTTCCTCTTCTCCCAGATTGTACCCGGATTGGCTCCTTCTCTTCATTCAGGTCATAGCCTAAAACCGCCTTCTCAAAGAGACCTACCCTGAACCATTCAATCTAATCTGGCCTACACTCTCTTCCCCCCACTCCAAGTATAATTTTATCATAATTATCTAATGTATTCATAGTAGGTATTGCCATCAGAAATTAAGTATTTTAAAATCACATTTACTTGTTTAGGGTCTGCAACCCCATCCTCAACCAGAAGTCAAGGACTATGAAACCAAGAGTCTTGTTCCTGCATCTCCTGGATGAGAAAGTGTTCACAAAGTTCACAGCATGAGATATGCATTTTAAAAAACATGTGGCAACTCAGCAAAGTAGATTGTCATGGGCACTGCAAGGAAAGAGAGTAACATTCAGGAAAGACAGAAGAGCTTAGTTTGAAGGTATGCATCCCATCATGGATGGTCTCCAGGATCCAAAGGAGAATTCTTCTGGTGTACGGATCCACAGAATGTGGCACAGTATGGAAGTGACATAGGCAAAGCATAGCATAGCATTAGGAAGATTAAAGACTGAAGATTAATAGTCCAGGCAAAGGATACTAATAAACATTTTAAGTCATTTTGATAAAAAAAAACTAAACTAAAATCCTCTGCCTTTTTTTAAATAGAAAATTCTCTAAAGAGAAAAGGAAGAGAAAAACTATGAACTTGGTGCTGTTAACTATTGGAACAGAAAGTACAATGTTATGAAGTTTAAAGTTGAACATAATGATGAAATTTGTTTCTCTAATATCTGTTCAAAAGCCTTTTGCAAAATAAACACAGATTTATTATATCAAACCACCCAACATGACTCATCTCTCTGGAAGTGCGTCTCTGGCATCTTCTTTCCTCGGCCCTCAAATTCTTTCAGAATGTCAAGCAGATTAGTGGCCTGATGACAGTACAGAAGTCAGAACTCAAAATTCTAAATCCACTTCTGCCACTGACTTGCTGTCTGGCATGGAGTCCTATGTCATTTTAGCATTTGTAAAATCTTCATGAGGCCAATGTTTCATAAATGAACTAATCAGTGACTGGCAAGTAATATAAATTTTTAAAATAATAATACTAGTACACAAAAAAATGAATAGTGTATTAATGAAGACTCTTACATAGTATTCTTGCACTATCCTATACTTATTTTTGTTTTCTTAATTAGGCAGTGAAAGTAGAAATATTCATGTTAATGCATATGTGTCTGTGTGTACCCTACACACAGTGGCTCGGTCCTTAAAATTTCCCAGATAACAAAATTGAAAAAATGTTCTTTTAAGAGACATGATGATGTAAACAGAAGGAAGTTTAAAATAACACTTGTATAAATTGTTTGAACCAAAGAGAAAAAAGCACACCCCAAAAGAGTTTTGTCAGAATAAAAAGAAAACAAATCCCAAATCCTGACAGCAACATAAAAGCCAAATTCTCCCCCTTCTTTTCATAATGGCTTTTCTATTGAGCTTCACTTTGACCTTGCGTTTCTTTCCCAACATTGAAGAATATTGCCTTTCAAAGCCCTCCATTTCTCTGCCAGTTGTACTATTATTCCTTCCCCCATTGTTGAGAGTTCTTAGGTACTGTTGTATAATCGTTGGTCTCTCCTAACAAACAGAAACCAGCATTTTTACACACTTTCCACTTTAGATTCATACCTTGCATAAAAAAGAAAGATAACCATAAATCCTTAAACATAGCAAGAAACAGAAAAGGTAGTTATCTCTTCCCTGGAAAAGAAGCAATCCGTGTTATAATCAATCATTAGCCAGTGCACCCCTCCTCCCCCCCCCCCCCCCCCCCCGCAACATCAGGATATGCCATATATGGGAAAAAACAGCCTTACTTCATTAGTCAGAGCTGGGAGGGTGAACTGACTGCATGATCTGATTGATCAAGTTTCATTACAAATTAGCCCATCTCTTTGATGAAAACAAGCAAGGCAGAGACAACCACAACTTTATCTTCATAAATTAGCCAACCAGACAAACACTAAACAGAGCTCGCCACATGAGGGGCAAAGTAATTTAATTAATTCATACACAGCACCTCATTAAGAGCAGTTTTAACACTAGGGTTGTGATCTTGTTGGGTGTGCGTGATTTTCCACCAAGATGTCCACTTAGTTGTCAGGGATGAGAGGCCAGGGAAGGGGCAGGACTCAAACACTACACTGTTGTGTACCACTGCAGCTGAGAAGATGCCATCCAGGGTAGGCTGACATGAGCAGGCTCCACATCCCCACAACCCAAATGGGCATATACAAGATGTGTAGCACAAGTGTTTATTTCAATAGCTTACATTTTGCGATTGCTTTTGTTACGTGTTCCAAACTTTCAAGTAGTAGCAAAAATGAACACATCTCCTCTCTGGTACAGTATAATTCTTAGCTGATATGGTAAACAGGAAAAAAAAAAAAGAAATTGGATTGTGTGTGAGAAGCCAAGGTCATTACAAATGCTTCTCAGTCATCTCGGGAAAAGACCCAACTGCAATGCCATCCAGTGAAGAGACTGTCATCACATCCTGAAGAGACTACCCTGCCTTTTACGGGCTTCCCGGACCTTCGGCTTGGAAACCGCCTTCTTGGTTACAGCTACACGCCTCTAAATATTCTGATTTATTTATTTAGTATTTCTTTCTTTCTTAACATGCTCTTAAAAAACACAGGCTTTTTTCATAAATTCATAGGACAAGATCATAGTTTCTAAATACCATTCTCCAGGGTCGAGTAGCTTCAGAGAAGGGCCCCTTTGAAGTAGCTGATGCCAATGATGGGGCAGGGAAAATACAAGATGAGCCTGTGACATCTTGTAGTGCCAGAAAAAAAGGAAGTACAAGAAATACAAAACAAAACAAAAACAAGAGCCTTTTAAAAGAACAGAAGAACCAACCTGAACAGTTCCCAAAGGCCAGAAAGAATTTGGGCAATGAAATAAAGGCATTAGTAGACTATAAACCATAAACTAAAACTAAACATCCCTAAGTCAACAATGTAGGATTAATGTAATTTATTGATAATTTAAAATAACCATGGAATATGTAAACAAATAAATGGGGGAGAAGCAACAGCTCTTTCTCACAAAGAAATTTTAAATAAATAAAAGAAGTGCAAAATCACCAGTAGTACACTACAGTAATTAACGCTGCAAGCAGGATCCACCGATGAGCGCTACAATTAGTGGGGAAAAGTTCAAAAGAAGCAAGATATTTGCATAATGTTATAAATTTCCCCAAAGGACATTTATTAATTCAATGGGGAAAAGAGTAAATATACAATGAAGAAACACAGCAGATATCACCTTAACCAAGTTATCAAGATTAACAATACAGTGTTGTAAAATATAATATACCCCCTCTCATATGATGCCCAAGAAAAAAAACACACATCACTTCCATGGTATTCTGGTCAAAAATGCATATCCTCAATCTGATCATGGAAAATCAAACCCAAACCAAGAAGTATTCGACCAAATAAATGACCAGTAATTATCAAAGTGGTTAAGGTAATAAAAGAGAAGGTCATGGCTGAAGAATTGTTACAGATTAGAGGAGACTAAGGCGATACACCAGCTAAATGCAATGTGGGATTTTGGATTGGGACTTGGACCATAAAAATAGCATTAGTAGGATAAACTAAATGAAATCAGAATAAAGGTCTGTATATATAAAAAATATTGCATAATGTTAATTTCCTGGGTTTGATCACTATACTATAGTTATATAAATTGTTAACATTAGCAGAAACTACATGAAGGATATAAGTAAACTTCATATTATTGTGTAACATTTTCATAAGACTAAAATCATTTCAAAATTAAATCTTGTTTAAAAATCATAAGCCAAAAGTAAGAGCTTCCAAAGGAAGCTGATAAAACTCACTGTAGAATCACCCATCTAAATGAACAGTCATCCAGACTGAACAATTACATTTTTTGTTTCTCAGATTAGAAATTTAAAGTTTTTTTTCCAACCAAATTATAGAATAACATATAGTATGAATGTTTTAGCTTCCTTTAACTCTAGGCTATTTCCCTGTGGCTTTGCTTCATAGCAGTCTTTAAATATAATTAATAGCTAGTTGAGTTAAATTGGCTACATTATAATCTAATTTTTATAGATCTATTCCAATCATTATTGCACATAACACTTTCAATACATATCTTTAAACTGAATGTATCAGACTCTAGGTCATGTCAATAGTTCCACTGTGCTTATTCTTACAGGACTATATAGTCACTCTTCTAAACATGAGCCCAGGACAAACTTTAGGGTACTGAAAATAATGTATTCAAAATATAAAAAATTTTAAGTTATCAACAAAATATGCAAATATAGCTACTTTAATAAAAATTAACACCATTCCACCAAAATAAAGCATGCCACAATCTCTTCATGACAAACCTAATATTTAAAGCATATGTACATTATTTTCAAAATATCTACCATGTTTCCAAAATTAATGGTAAATGCAAAAATAATAGAGAACTAAAAAAGAAAAAGAAAAAAATAAAATACTCAAAAAAATAGTAGAAAACTGTATAAATAAATTGTATACATAAACATTCAAATAGAGCCAACTCTTCTTTCTTTTTTGCTAACAATGGCTAATGACATAAACTCTAACCCTAGTTTTCTTTCTTTTTTAAAACAAAGCCTGATCTGTTTGAGTTCATACCTACCTTACTAAGTGAGTATATTTAAAAACTTAGCAAACTGAGCCTACAGCTAATCCAAAAAGGTGCAATTACAATATTTCCCAGCACCCTGGCTGCTTTCACTTTTTTTTTTTTCATGCTGCATCTCAGATAAGATGAGGTGGAGGTGAGGGGGAGAAAAGATTAAAACTATTTCTAGTTACCTCTCCATCCTGCGGTTTGCAAATTGTGCAGAGAGAGGGGGCAATCCAGGAAGGAAAAATTAAAAACCAGAATCTTTGTAGGAGATTTTAGGACTTAACTATGGCACTAGTAAAATAGTTTTGAGATCTGACCACGTGGTGAACGTACACCTCACTTTGGAAGAGACAAGGAAACCCACTGCACCATTTTTGTTTTGTTTTTTTGTTATTTTATTTTTTGTTGATTTATTCATAAGCTTCAGAAGCAAAGGCTCAAACTGCTAAATTAGATCAAGACCTGTATAATATCAGTATTTGGCTTTGAAATGACAGCTTGTAATGTGGAAAACCTTGAGTTATATCTGGAACAATGAAGCAAGAGAAACAAAAGAGACAATGAAGTAGAAACTTGTCGGAGGAGTATGATCAATATAAGAGAACAGACCTTATGTAAACTAAAAACAAGAAAAAGGTGTTAGTTTCTTGAGATGTTATTGAATTATGTAACAATTGAAAAAAAATTAAGAAGATTCAGTATGTGTTATGCTTTCAACATGGAACTTCTTTAGAATATGTCAATATTTAGCCATAGGGTAAATAAAACTAAACAGAAGAACTCTGTAAACATACCCAGAGAAAAACAGGTGCTCTGATAACAAAACCCACTCATGGCATCACACAACTGTTACAAGGCTAAGTTCCTCTACATCTGAGGCAACCAACCACCCAAGTGGATCAAAAAGCAATTTTTTTCTTTGTTTTATATGCAATTATTACACAACTTCTCAAGCACGTGCCCCGTGAGTGCATCAATTTTTATTTCAAACATTGTCCTACTATATCATTAAGATTAAGACTGTACCCTCCAGTACCTGGAAGATGGAAGGCTGGGTGTCGGTGTGTGTTGCATGTGGTGGAGAGGGGGGCAGCAAGCAGAGGGTGGGTAATTTCTCCAACATACACCACCATGTTCAGAGGCATTTCCTACCCTCCCTGCTTCTCAACCCCTTTCCACAGCTCTGTCCAGTGCCACTAAAGCACACATGTAGTGCATTTTGTTCTAAACAATTATATATAGTAACTAATATAATCCTCACAAGAACACTAGAAGGTTAGTTAACTTACTACAGATGAGGAAAGTGAGACAGAGAAGAGTTAAGCAAGCCATTCACTGTAAATGGGGAATTTCTAAAATTATCTTTTGGAATAAATAAATGGTACCTGCTCATGACTCATTTAACTCAACATGCCTTTCAAGCACTTACAGCCCTTCTCACTCCTTTGTCATAAAAACCCCCACTGCAGTCCCCAGACCTCTGGGCTCTGAGCCTTGACTCACTGCTCCTTCTGGTTAGGCGAGTTCTTGCTTCTTCAGTTATACTTCCGGAGGACAGAATTCCGTATTTCTATCCTTAGCTCCCAGAGTTAGTGTGGTATTTTTCTTAAACCATCTGTTTAGTTTCCATGGATAATTAAAGTAATATAGCTTATATAAGAAAATAAAGAGCTAGTTATTTTCATTGGAAAGTTCAGAACTAGTAAAAAAAATCAAAGTGTTAATTGAAGTAGTAAATTACTTCAAGAAGCAAACACAAAAAATATTTTTTCTAAATGTATGTCATATTTTGTGTGCACATGAGAGAAGGTAAAATTGGGCTTTGTTGGGATAGGACTCATGCAGTAAATACTTCTGACTCACACATTAAGTGGAAGTGATGAGGAATCAGAAGATATCTTACTATGTGTACAAGGCTGACGTACTATTCAAATTTCAGGTCAAGCAGATGTTTCCAAAATTCCATATGGGCAGAAACCTGTTTTATTTCAGTTCTGGGCACAAAAACTAAGGGGCTTATTTTAAGTAATGAACACCTTTGAGAATCTGATAAGGCTATGGTTTCTTTACACACACACACACACACACACACAGAGCACACATATCTACAATTTTACACACAATTTCATAGAAGCTATAGCCCCTGAAAGTCATCAATGGGTTCTCATTTAAGAACCCTTATTCAAGGCATACGCAGCCCAAAAAAGTATCCACCTCAAAAAAATATAACATTTTACAAAGTTCTTTTGTATATTATGGTTTTTAAATTTAATATGGATCTCAATTCTTTATAGATACAATTTGTATTAATAATGATTTCATCAGGACAATGCCCCAAATCAAGTCTATATAATACTTTTTAGACAACAACCATCTATAGTTTATTCATATAGAAAACTTATTCTGCCTCTCATTTGGTGCCAAAAGTCCTGTCCACCCAGGACAATTCTTGTTATCACCCTAGTGTGTGTCTCTCAGATCTTTTAATAAGCAAAGGAGCAGTGTCAAGATGCCTTCACCTCTCCTGGCTGCTGTCCACCCAGAGGGCTTGGGCACTTGAACTATGGGGACAAAAGATAAAAGCCTGAAGCTCCGCCCAGCAGTGCAGCTTCCTGACGGTTCCTCCTAGTCTGAGCATCCTGCATTTATCAGCATTTATAGGAATGTTGAGAGTAAGTTGATGCCAGACTTTTCATGCCTTGCAAATCAACTTTTAAACTTTTCCTCAAGGCATAACAATAATATCATAGCAACAATAATATGGCAATATTTCTATATGTGATTTAACAATTAATGGGACTATAGTATATTTTTGTAGTATTTTTATCACTTTATAATAGAACAGAGATCTTTACATGACAATAGTTACATTTTCATAATAGTATTTATTTTTGTTTTTATTGATTGATTTTAGAAAGAGAGGAAGGGGGGAGAGAGAGAGAGAGAAAGAGAGAGAGAGAGAGAAAGAGAGACAGGAACACTGAGCTGTTCCCGTATCTGCCCGAACCAGGTATCGAACTGGCAACCTCTGCACTTCAGGACAATGCCCTAACCAGCTGAACCATCCAGGCAGGGCCACAATATAATTTTTAATGACTGCATACTATTTCACTGCTTGGGATACCATAATTTTTTTAAGCAATGTCCCATTTTAAAACATTTATATTGTTTTCAAACTTTAATACAGATAAACAAAGTAAGTAAGCATAGCTGGATGACAATCAATTAAAAAAAATTTTAATTTAATCTGAAAATGATCAAAAATGCTCTAAGATGTATACAAGTTTCCAGAACTATCCTGGAGAAAAAAAAAGATGCAATGAAATTTTGAACAAATTATTTGGGTATTTGTATTCTAACAAGTTTCTATCAGTAACATTACTTTACACCAAATCATCTACAGTGAAATGAATTTCCATTTAAAAACTATGATATTTTCAATACAGTGTGAGGAAGCTAATGGCAAACCTGAGTATGGAGTTTCATGAAATAAGAAAGTAACATTTAGTTTGACTCTTCAGGATTAACAGTGACTTCCTACAGATGAAATCCCCTGAATTGAGTCTTGAAGAATGACTACAACTCAGCCAGGTAATCAAAATGAAAAAATCAAAAACAAAAAAATAAGCATTTTTTCTTTCCTGTTCTGTATTTTCAACCTGTATTTCAGGGTAACCAAATGTTCTTAGTTGATGAAGTAAAAATTCTGCTTTATAGAAGAGCTTCAACCAGTAAATGAGGAAGAAATTATAAAATTATGCAATTAAGTTTTATAATTGTTAATAACATAATTGATTCAATCAGTGATTATCATTGAATCAAACCATTAGTTGTGTAATGATTAATGGTGGATTTTATAAGGATTGAGACTGTCAAGACTTGGACCCACTGATCAATTTTTATATCCTGAGAGATGACAGATGATAGATAGATAGATAGATAGATAGATAGATAGATAGATAGATAGATGATAGATGATTGATAGATAGATGATAGATGATAGATAAATAAATGATAGATAGATAGATAGATAGATAGATAGATGATAGATAGATGATAGATAGATAGATAGATAGATAGATAGATAGATAGATAATAATGGAAACTGAATCCAATCATACTTCCAGAGATAATTTGTATTTATAGGAAGTAGAAGGGCTGTAGAAAAAGTTAAGTAACACCACAAGAAGAGCAATAAATAAATACAGACTATGGAACATTCTATAGGACCACTGAGAATGTTTTTGCAATGAAAAAATAGCATTGTAAAAGAAAGAAGTGAGAACAGTTTTTGATATTAAAAGAAAATAGAAAATTAGAGACTTAACCAAATTCAATATGTGGTACTTATTTGGATCATGATTCAAACAATCAAACGTTAAAAAAAAAAAGAAAAAGAAAGCTTTTTTTGCAACAATTAGAAAATTTTCATTATGTTCAGGGAATTATGTAATCCCAAGAATTAGTGTCAGTTTTGTTAGGTTTGATAATGACTTTGCAGTTATATATGAATATACCCACACTTTTGAGGATGCAGGGGTGAAACTGTGTGGTATCTTGGATTTGCTTTTAAATACTTCTGCAAAAAAAATTAAAAAAAAGAAAGGTGGGAAGAATAAATAAACCAGGATATCAAAAATCTTAATGTTCAATACAGAAATTCTTTGTATATTTTCCTCTCATTTTGTGATTATTTGAAATATTTCATAATAATCTTTTTTTTAGTTTAGTCAAGTGAGACAGAACAGGGAGGTGTGAGCTGTGGTCCTGTGTACGAGGCAGAGAATATGACATAAGCATGAACTGTGACTCGGGAAACAGTGTGACATCATCAGAGAGCACCAACAACTGGGTATGAAGGGTAAGCAGCCAGGTAAGGCCAGGCCACAACAGCCTTGGGTGTCAAGCTAAGGAGCTTGGGCTTTACACTAAAAAAATACGGGAAACCAAGCAAGGGTTTGAAACGAAGACCTGCATGGTTAGATTACACTCAAGTCAGGACCATCATTCCAGCAAGCCTGTGCAGAGTGGACTTCCTGAAGGTGGTGGAAAGGCCATCAAGCTGGAGAAATGAAGTCAGTAAGCAGCCCACTACAAAACTGAAGGCAATGGACAACAAAGGAGTAAAAGAAAAGAGAAAATGGGTCAGGAATTAGTCACTGACAGAAAAAGAAAGAACAAGAATCAATGCTAACTTTCAACTTTCTGAAGGAGTGGCTAAGTGACTTTGACAGAGATATGAAACTCAAAAAGAAAAGCATATTTTAAAAAAAGGGGTAGAGGTGAGGAGAAAAAGGAAATGATAAAGTCCATGTCAAGCATGTCAAATTTGAGGTTTCTGTGGAACATCTGAGCTAGCTATACTGTACAGCTCAGGACATTGATTGAAACCAGAGCTCTGGATTTAAGCCTCTTCAGAATTGGGCAGCACCTGAAACCCCAGGAGTTAAGATCACTCACTCAGTGGTCCAGGGGTCGTATCTGTCATCATCTAGTATCTAGTACAGTATGTAGCATGTTGTGGGGCCCTCAGTAAGTACTAAATCAATGGTGAATGAATTTGCCCAAGGAGAACATGAAGAGTATAAAGAACAAAGGACTAAGGGCAGAATTCTGGAGACCCAATGCTAAGGAGTGAAGGCATAAAGAAGTCCCTTGAAAGCAATAAATAATCAAGTTCAGACTAGAAGGAGGGCAGACAACACAACCACAGACACTGAAAAAATAAAGAATTTCAAGAAAGGATATATAAGGTTTGCAAAAGGCTCATTCACTGGGCAAAACTGGGGTACCTGATGATCTTGGACTTTCCAAGTCTCTGAGGCAAACGAGCTACTTTGCTCACCGTAAAAATAAAAATGAGTAGTAGCATGATAGCCAGTCAGTAGACAATGCCATTATTTGTGTGACCATGACCATGTCATTTTACCCTTTCTGAATAAAGCGATGCTCTCAAGTTCCATTCAGTTCTAAAAATCTACAAAAGCAAATCCTTTAGCTTACTATGTTCCGAAGATCGTAAGAGCCAAATACTCACTCTGAGATCCATTATAAAGATACTTCAGCCTGACCAGGCGGTGGCGCAGTGGATAGAGCATCGGACTGGGATGCGGAAGGACCCAGGTTCGAGACCCCGAGGTTACCAGCTTGAGCACGGGCTCATCTGGTTTGAGCAAAAGCTCACCAGCTTGGACCCAAGGTAACTGGCTTCAGCAAAGGGTTACTCGCTCTCCTGAAGGCCCACGGTCAAGGCACATATGAGAAAGCAATCAATGAACAACTAAGGTGTCGCAACGCGCAATGAAAAACTGATGATTGATGCTTCTCATCTCTCTCCTTTCCTGTCTGTCTGTCCCTGTCTATCCCTCTCTCTGACTCTCTCTCTGTCTCTGTAAAAAATAATAATAATAAATAAAATTTAAAATATATATATATATATTAAAAAAAAGATACTTAATGCCAGATTTCTGCTCTACTCAATTTCTATGCTTTATCCTCATTTTCTCTCCCACTCTTTCCCCCTACAAGCAGTCTCTAGATTGCTTCAAGGTGAAAGTGATAGATCTCATATGAACATACAAATGACCGTGACATTTATGTCAACAAATAAAGGACAACAGATTAAGGGATATATAAGCCCCAGCATTTATTTATGCCAGTAGTTCACAAGTACAAGAAATATTAATAAATAAATTCCTAAAATATTCTTTGGGGATGAAGAGTAATTAATAGTGATAACCAAGATGCCATCAAGCCAGCAAGTAATTGTGAAAGCACAGTGCACTGAATCTCCTGAGCTATGGAAAGTCAGAGAGATGTGCTGATGTGGGCTGGCCTGGCCTTTTGTCGGCAAGCTATAAAAAGGCCCTCATTTCTTTAAAATTAATTAATTTATTTAAACAATTAAATATAACAGGGTAGCATTGGTCAATTAGAGTACATAGATTTAGAGAAAACATCTCCACATCATTTGGACAGCCGATTATTCTGTATACTCAATCACCCAAAGTCAAATCATCTTCTGTCACCCTATATTTTCTCTTTAAGTTCCTCTCCTTCCTCCACTACCTCCCTACCTCCCTCTCCACCTTTTCCTTCCCCCTGGTAACCACTGCACTTTAATCTATGCCCATGAGTCTCAATTTTGTGTCCTACTTATGTATGGAATTATACACTTCTTGGCTCTTTCTGA
Source organism: Saccopteryx bilineata (assembly GCF_036850765.1). Taxonomy (NCBI): domain Eukaryota; kingdom Metazoa; phylum Chordata; class Mammalia; order Chiroptera; family Emballonuridae; genus Saccopteryx; species Saccopteryx bilineata. The sequence goes on from NC_089490.1 coordinate 124,401,406, forward strand.
TTTATTTCATTCAGTATAATGTTATCAAGATCCATCCATGTTGTCATAAGTGATACCATGTCATCATTTCTTACAGCTGAGAAGTATTCCATAGTGTATATGTACCACATCTTCTTTATCCAATCGTCTATTGAAGGGCATTCTGGCTGTTTCCATGTCTTGGCCACTTTGAACAATGCTGCGATGAACATGGGGGTGCATGTGTCTTTATGTACCCATGTTTTCAAGTTTTGTGGGCAAATTCTCAGTAGAGGGATTGCTGGGTCATATGGTAGTTCTATTCTAATTTTTGAAGAATCACCATATTTTCTCCCATAATGGTTGCACTAATTTATATTCCCACCAACAGTGAATGACGGTTCCTTTTTCTCCACAGCCTCTTCAGCACTTATTACCTGTCATGTTGATAATAGCTAGTCTAACAGATGTGAGGTGGTATCTCATTGTAGTTTTGATTTGCATTTCTCTAATAGCTAATGAAGATGAGCATCTTTTCATATATCTGTTGACCATTTGTATTTCTTCTTGAAAGAAGTGTCTGTTCATGTCTTCTTGCCATTTTTTTTTATTGGATAGTTTGCTTGTTTGTTGCTAAGTTTTGTGAGTTCTTTATATATTTTGGATATTAGCCCCTTATCTGAGATGTTATTTGAAAATATCATCTCCCATTTACTTGGCTGTCTATTTGTTTTATTGAGAGGTTCTTTTGCTGTGCAGAAGGTTCTTACTTTGATGTAGTCCCATTTATTTATCTTTGCCTTTATTTCCCTTGCCTTTGGTGTCAAATTCATAAAATGTTCTCTACTGCCAAGGTCCATGAGTTTAGTACCTATGTTTTTTTCTATGCAATTTATTGTTTCAGATGTTATATTTAAGTCTTTGATATATTTTGAATTAATTTTTATACAAGGAGACAAACTGTAGTCAAGTTTCATTCTTTTGCACGTGGCTGTCCAGTTTTCCCAGCACCATTTATTGAAGAGGCTTTCTTTTCTCCATTGTGTGTTTTTGGCTCCTTTATCAAAGATGATCTGACCATATATATGTGGTTTTATTTCTGGGTTCTCTATTCTGTTCCATTGGTTTATGTGTCTATTTTTCTGCCAGTACCATACTGTTTTGATTGTTGTGGCTCTGTAGTATAGTTTGAAGTCAGTTATTGCAATGCCTCCAGCTTTTTTTTTCCTTGTAATTACTTTGGTTATTTGAGGATTTTTATGGTTCCATATAAACCTGATGATTTTTTGTTAAAGGCCCTCACTTTTATTTGCTATACACATATAGCATATATATGGTGTCATGCTTGTGGCCCAGCAAATAACTAGAAAATTAGCTCATGTTACTCCAGCAAATCCATTAACATTGGTCTTATCTACAGTAAATATTTAAATCATGTCAGATGGATAGTACTTTCAGGTTAGAACCAGAATTCTATTTACAGTCATAAAGACAGGCAATTAATCTAACATTCCCCGTCTTTTATTGATAAATGATGAGAATATCCACCTAAATTTTAGTTAAACATTACCTAATTTCTTTTCACTTAATTTGTGTGAATGGCTCCACAAACCATTTTAAAGATGAATAAGAAGAAACTTGTCATCTAATTAAGAAGTTCTATGTTTACTACATCAGAGAAATTATCCAAATAGACTGGAATCATTTTACGCAAATTACTCTCACAATCAGGTAGCTACAGAAACAAATGTATTGTCATGTTCAAAATAGATATTTGTTCATCGTACTATCTACAATCAACACACAGGTAACACAGTGTGTTTTGGAAGCAATTACAGAACACAGACTAAAGATACAAAAAGCAGAATATGCTGCACAAAGATGATCAAGTGAAGAAATACACATCCACTGTCCGAAATAGATGCTCAGCACATGACCCAAATTTTTAAGTGAGGTCTGTTCTCCATAACTCAATCAACTGGTTCTAATTAAAAAAATTTTAATGATCTTAAAAGAGAGTGCCCCAAATGTTAAGACAAAACAAATTAAATACCTAATGGAGGAGGCATTATATTGGCATGAAGAGAATAACCAGGCAGGAAGTAAAGATCAGGTAGATAAGCAAATGAGATACAGATTCCCGGCACCAGAAGTTGGATAGTTAAAAGTTATCAGAAACACATGTGCATGTCTTTTGACAAATACACTTGCCTGGGCCACAGCCCCAGAAATTCTGATAGTGTCTGAATTTTGAAACAACACAGGTGATTCTAATGATTAGCCAGGATTAATGTCAAGGTATCTAAGGCACAGGTAGATCTGATGAGAGGGAACACATGGCAAATTATTGCATAATTTTGAGAAAAGGACCTGGCCCCAACAGAAATTTCTTACATACATGAATCTCAAGTAGGAGCTAGTCCCAGGATATAAGCACTCAGGGTGACCAATAAGTGTTTCTGGCTAGAAGGAAGAATGAAGGAAGAAGCCAAGGACAATCATCAGAGTGCATTTCACTCTTCTCACAATCAGACAAATCTTAGACAGTTAGAAGAAATCACTTCACGTGTGAGTGTCTTACTCTGTTTCCACTCCCAAAGAAAGCAAATCCCACAGAACTAGAGAATGGGACTTATATTTCATTGGAATAGGCTGGGTATACAGATAACAAGCAATAAATTACTGTAACTACTTTGTTCCAAGGAAATCTCTAAACCCTCCTCCTGCCTTTGCTGTCTGTCCTCTTCCCTGAAGTCACACGGACAGAAAAATATTTTTTATCTTTTGAATTTTACTTTCAAAAACTCTAATTTCTTCTAAAATTTAATATAAAAATTTGTATGACTTTTAATTTTCTAAATTAGGCCCTGGCTACCTGACCAGGTGGTGGCGCAGTGGATAGAGTGTCGGACTGGGACATGGAGGACCCAGATTCATGACCCCGAGGACACCAGCTTGAGCGCGGGCTCATCTGATTTGAGCAAAGCTCACCAGCTTGGACCCAAGGTTGCTGGCTTGAGCAAGGGGTTACTCAGTCTGCTGTAGCCCCACGGTCAAGGCACATATGAAAAAGCAATCGATGAACAACTAAGGAACAGCAACGAAGAATTGATGTTTCTCATCTCTCTCCCTTCCTGCCTGTCTGTTCCTATCTGACCCTCTCTCTGACTCTGTCTCTGCCACAAAAAAATAAAAATAAAATAAAAAATAAATTAGGCCTTGGCTGGTTGGCTCAGTGGTAGAGCGTCAGCCTGGCATGTGAAAGTCCCGGGTTCGATTCCCAGTCAGGGCACACAGGAGAAGCGACCATCTGCTTCTCCACCCCTCCCTCTTCTCTTTTTTTCTCCTCTCTCTCTCCTCCTCTCTCACAGCCATGGCTCAAAGGTTTTGAGCAAGTTGGCTCCAGGCACTGAGGATGGCTTGGTGGCCTCACCTCAAGCGCTAGACTAGCTTGGTTGCGGAGCAATGGAGTAATGTCCCAGATGGGCTGAGCATTGCCCCCTAGGGGGCTTTCTGGGGTACATGCAGGAATCTGTCTCTGCCTCCCTGCCTCTTACTTAAAACAAAACAAAACAAAACAAAAAAACTACAAAACTCTTAAATTAATATTAACTCGGTAATCTGTTCATGTCCTACTTAACTTATTCATACTTTTCCCCCCACAATACCTAAGGTTTGATGATTATATTAAATCTCTATTAACATCCATGGCATGAATACAGGAATAGTCAAAAGCAGGAATGGTCGAAAAATATTTAAATGCATCAATTTAATAATTTCTAAAGATATTATTTAAAAAATATTTATAAATTCACCTTTCAAAATTTTACTAGAACTAATTTAATAAACATTTATTGAGCATCTCTGACTTTTTTTGTATGTAATACTTTTTACTGTAATTGGTTTCTATTCAATTGGTTTACATATACATTTTAAAGCGGTTTATACTTTACAGTGTACATAAGTTATAGCTAATGAAGCAGATGACTGATTGTGGTATTTGGGGTTATTTCTATGAAATGGGCATCAAAATACGCCCTTAGGAAATGTCTTTTCACTTTTATTCTTTATTGGATTCAGGTGTACAGCTTAGTGGTCAATCACATACTTTACACAGTGCTCCCCTTGATGTTTCCAGTGCCCCAACTGGCACCATACATAGTAGTTATCACAATATTATTAATTATATTTTCAATGCTTTACTTACTTCCCCATGACTATTTTGTAACTACCAATTTGTTTTTATCATTTTGCTGAATTTATTGGAGTGACACTGGTTGAAAAAATTATAGAGATTTTAGGTGCACAAGTCCACAACCCATCATCTGTACACTGTACTGTGTGCTGACCAACTCAAGTCACATCTCCTTCTATCACCATTTATTCCCTCAATACCTTCCTCAACCCCCCACCCTCTGGCAATCACCACACTATTTTCCATGTAACTACCAAATTAGCGCACCTCTGATTTTTATCATAAATCTTAGTGAATTAGATATTTATTGCAAAGTTTTCTCAATAAAAAACACATTGAGGCCCTGGCCGGTTGGCTCAGTGGTAGAGCGTCGGCCTGGTGTGCAGGAGTCCCGGGTTCGATTCCTAGCCAGGGCACACAGGAGAAGCACCCATTTACTTCTCCACCCCTCCCCTCTCCTTCCTCTCTTTCTCTCTCTTCCCCTCCCACAGCCAAGGCTCCATTGGAGCAAAGTTGGCCCGGGCGCTGAGGATGGCTCTGTGGTCTCTGCCTCAGGCACTAGAGTGGCTCTGGTTGCGAAAGAGCGATGCCCCAGATTGTCAGAGCATTGCCCCCTGGGCGTACTGGGTGGATCCTGGTCGGGCGCATGCGGGAGCCTGTCTGTCTCCCTGTTTCCAACTTCAGAAAAATACAAAAAAAAACAAACAAAAAAACAAACCACATTGAAATAATCTCTACAATATATTTTAATTAGCAATCCATGATTGTGATTAAGTCCAATATAAGTCAATTATTGTGGAAAACAGTAAATACCACTACTTACACCTACACTCCAATCACAAGGGAGAATAAACAAAAGAATCATAAGAAAAGAACTTGTAACTTCTTAAAACCTGCAGCAAAGAATTTACATGTGCTGACCTTCCTCTCTGCCAAAAGTTCAGAAACCTGAATCAATCTAGGTAAAGTGATATTCTGTTCAAATCTCTTAGATCTACCCAGCTTAATAGCTGTCCTAGAACACGAGTACTTGATCTATCTGTTACTGGAATGGTCATCAACATAGTTTAGGGAAGTTGCTAAGATTATCACAAGCTCTACATCTTTTCAGAAATTAACCACAGGGTGCTATCTCCATCCCATCTACTTTCACCAGAATGTTAACAACTGACTCATTAATTTCCAGAGATCATAGTTTAATAAAACTGAAAAATACTTAAGACTTTACGAAATATAACACCTTCAACTAAATGGACACAAAGTGGGTATAGGCTCCTTTTTTTTTCCTTCTGTTTTGACACAATGCATACCTTCAGCAGAGTTAAAAAGAAGATATGGTATGGTACAATAGAAAGACAAACAGACTCAGTGGAAGTCATAAGAGCAGGGACCTAATCTCAACTTTGTTTCTAACTAAACAGAATTGCTTGGGTAATGTCTTTTAGTAGCTCTAACACCAATTTCTGCATCTGTAACATAGAAATTTCATTATTAGTTAATCTTTCAGGTCTTCCACAACACCTGGACCCCAGCATACCTTCAAGTAGAATTCGTTCAACCAAAGCCTATAATCCAACCAGAGTTTTAGTGTTAACTTGATAGAAAAAAATATATATATCATGTAAGCCTAATGAGGTTAATTTGAGCAATATTAGAAGTGGATTTTAGGTACTTAGGAACGCAACATGGTTTCTTCTTAAAGAAACCTCCATAGGCCCTGGCCAGTTGGCTCAGTGGTAGAACATTGGCCTGGCGTGCAGGAGTCCTGGGTTCGATTCCCAGCCAGGGCACACAGGAGAAGTGCCTATCTGCTTCTTCACCCCTCCCTCTCTCCTTCCTCTCTTTCTCTCTCTTCCCCTCCTGCAGCCAAGGCTCCATTGGAGCAAAGTTGGCCCGGGAGCTGAGGATGGCTCTGTGGCCTCTGCCTCAGGTGCTAGAATGGCTCTGGTTGCAACAGAGCAACGCCTCAGATGGGCAGAGCATCACCCCCTGGTGGGCGTGCCAGGTGGATCCTGGTCGGGCGCATACGGGAGTCTGTCTGACTGCCTCCCCGTTTCCAACTTCAGAAAAAAACACACACACACAAAAAAAAACCCTCCATATTTAACTCAATACAAAGGCAAAGATTGTTTGTTTCTGAAATGAAACCTCTTGTTTTTAACCTGGCAAATATTTCTTCTAATCAAAGAAAAAGCAGAACACTAGAAAATAATTAAAGGGATTTCCAATAGATGTCTGTGTTTTACCTCTCTGACAAACTAGGGGTCAAATTCAGCCCACTGTGTTTCTTTACATACTTTTGTATTTATCTGGGAACAGCACAAGAATGTTTAAGGGAGAAACGCTATATTCACTCCCCATTCTGACTTTAATTACAGTCTTCAGGACTGCCACTAAGTTTGATGTGATATATTTTAAAAAATGCTCCACTCATGTGCATATTATTTCCCCTGGAGCAAATTCCTCTTATCTTCTCAAATTGTCATGACAAGTTTGTAAAATGATAGAACTATACAATTTCAAAGATCTGAAACCTTTAAGATTTCCATAGACAATTCTTGTCCTAATGTAAATGACACACCCCGTTCTCTATAATAAGACTTCCACTGCTTTACAATGTAATCCTCTCCATTGCTGGACAACTTTGTTTTTTGGAGGTTTTCCATTTTATAGCACTAAAATGAACTTCATTTCCTTTTTTGGCAGTTATCTGAGAGGAGCACAAAGCAAATATACTATCTCTTCTGCAAGCAAGATCTTCAAATATTTGAAGACAGTTGTGATATAGGGCCTTGCAGTAATTAGCCAATTGTTTCTTTTTTAATAGTACCATCAAACCACTGGCATAGTATCCATTTAAACTTCACATTCTTTTTTTCCCAAGGAACTACCCTCAGGAAAGTCTTTACCATTTTATCCTTATAACTTGTTTTTACTTTTATCTAAATATTGAATAACAATTATTTGATTGAATATATAAGCTACACCTCTGAGATATTTATCACCTGAAGACCTAGTAAACTTACTTTTCCTGAGGTTGTTGACAAACACCCAAAGATAAGGTCAAGGTTAGAGTCCATATTCCATTAACACTGATCCATGAATCAATTACCTATGAGTTCAGTTGTTCTGAATGCCAAAAATTTACCTAAATATCTCATACTACTTTTTACCCAACATTTTTTCCCATAAATATATGAACAACTTCTTTTCTAAGCTTAAATATTATTTTTTCTGGGATTGTTTGGAAGCTTTTACATTCTTGTTACATTCTTTATCCCAGACTAGGCTCTGCATTTCCACACACTCAAACTCTGTTTTCTATTTTAGAAGCAAACGGGTGGAGGCGTTCTTTCTTTCCTATGTCAATTATTAATATCACATTCCAGTGTTACCAGAGTGGAATATTGAGAGCAAAAACCTTCTATCGTTTTAGTACCCACAGAACAAACAAGAGAATCTGGCATACGCAAGGTTCCCAGTAAATGTTTGTTGAATAAGTGAATAAATGACCATGATCCTTTACTCTCCTAAAGTTCCTGCCTTTCTGAATAAGCCCTTAACATTGTACCCCTTTTTCTATCTTTGATACTTATTCCTTTAAATTCTGAACTTATCAAAGAGCTCCTGATATAGATACACTTTTATGTAAACTCCTTTTCCTTCACAGTAGGACCATTCTCAATTATATAGGTGGGGTTACAATTGTAGAGCATCTCATCCTTCATGAGTTATATTTCTTCTTTATAATCTCTGGACATGGAATTAGAAATCAGGCCACAGTCATGCTTAATTGATATTTTCAGTGTAATTTTTTGTTTCTTCCTCCTTTCTTTATGCTTTAACTTCAAAACATTTAGGCTCTTCTAACACTAGAAAAGATAAAAATAATAATATTCATTTGTTCCTTTGAATCTTTAAAGCTTTTATATGTTAGTTTCAATGCTTTAACTCCTTAAAGCAATCTGTAAAATGATTTAAAATCTTAATACTTAATAAACAATAAACGAGAATAAAAATTGTTCTGAAATTTAAATACCGTACCTAAAATACACATTCGTTTTCAAAAGTAGGAATACTATATAACTGATTCTTTAAAATCACACTTAGCAATTGAAGTTACAATGATGCCTCCTTTTCACAGCAAGTGCTCTGCAAACCGCAGCCACCTGAAACAGTTGCAACGTCGGGTTCTAGTCCCGCCTTGTCTTGCTGCCGTTTGACCACAGAAGAAACACCTTGAGCAGCAAACTAATAAATTTTGAATAGCTTTTAAGAATGGAAATTTCCAAGAATACCTAAATTCATTTATAACACAACATGACCGTGCACCCAATAAGAGGAGGGCCATCAACTTGCCAGGTGTGGCTCTAATGGCCAAAGTAACAGGCACTAAGCCCAGAAGCACTGGAAACTCAGTGGATAAAGGCAAAGAGGAGATAAGACAGGTGAAATGGGAGGGTAAGAATGCAGCGAAAGAGAGAAGCAGAAGAAGTTAAATGCAATTAACTGTAAGCAGATAGTAGGAAAAAGTAAAAAAAAAAAAAAAAAAAGTCATAGAGCCTTTGCTGTAGTCCTTGAGGGTCTCAAGGCAGGAGTTTGGGAAAATAATTCACACCCTTAATGACTACCCTGGACCACCAACAGAGGTTTAACCCTGACCAAACATGTTCTCTCATTTTTAAAATTTATTTATTCATTTTAGAGGGGCAGGGGGGGTGAGAGAGAAACAGAGAAGTGGAGAAGAACAGGAAACATCACTTCCAATATGAACCTTGACCAGGCAAGCCCAGGGTTTTGAACTGGTGACCTCAGCGTTCCAGGTCAATGCTTTGTCCACTGCGCCACCACAGGTCAGGCATATATTCTCTAATAACAACTAAAGCACATTTCAATAAAAAAAAGCATATTTAGCCTGACCTGTGGTGGTGCAGTGGATAAAGCATCAACCTGAAACTCTGAGGTTGCCAGGTCGAAACCCTGGTCTTGCCTGGTCAAAGCACATATGGGAGTTGATGCTTCCTGCTCCTCCCCCTTCTCTCTCTCTCTCTCTCTCTCTCTCTCTTTTCTCTAAAATGAATAAATAAATAAAAATAATTTTTAAAAAAAGCATATTTCTGCCTGACCAGGTGGTGGCGCAGTGGATAGAGCGTTAGACTGGGATGCGGAGGACCCAGGTTCGAGACCCCAAGGTTGCCAGTTTGAGCGTGGGCTCATCTGGCTTGAGCAAAAAGCTCGCCAGCTTGGACCCAAGGTTGCTAGCTCGACAGGGGGTTATTCGGTCTGCTGAAGGCCCACGGTCAAGGCACATGTGAGAAAGCAATCGATGAACAACTAAGGTGTCGCAATGCGCAACGAAAAACTAATGATTGATGCTTCTCATCTCTCTGTTTCTGTCTGTCTGTCCCTGTCTATCACCCACTCTGACTCTCTATCTGTCTCTGTAAAACAAACAAACAAACAAACAAAAAACCTGATGATTGATGCTTCTCATCTCTCTCTGTTCCTGTCTGTCTGTCCCTATCTATCCCTCTCTCTGTCTCCATTAAAAAAATTAAATACGCCTGACCTGTGGTGGTGCAGTGGGATAAAGTGTCGACCTGGAACACTGAGGTCACCGGTTCAAAACCTTGGGCTTGCCTGGTCAAGGCACATATGGGAGTTGATGCTTTCTGCTCCTCCCCCTTCTCTCTCTCTCTCTTTCTCTCACTCCTCTCTCTCTAAAAAAATCAATCAATAATATATATATATATATATATATAGGCATATTTCTATGTCTTTTACCATCCCCAAATTCAGATATAGAAATCAGCAACAGGTGGGTAAGCTCTTTCACAACTCTTTCAGACAAGCACTAAACAGCTATCTTTCAACAGGACTCAATAATTAATAGTAATTTAAAAAATCCTATGGTAACTCTACCTCTACAAAAGGTTTGAAATTTATTTATACCAACTACTATTATTTTGAAGTAGAAAACTACTCTGAATTCAACTAAGTGACTAAAAAATGTAGTCTCCACATATAGAACAAAGTGCAATTTAGAGTTTTGAATATATCACAAAAATCAGTTTCTCACAACTTTCATTTTATTTATGACTATTGCACACAAATGTTATTAATCAGCTTTTAAACAAACCTGATTTTAAATCTGCTTGGAAAAAACTCCATGTTAAATCTCAAATTCTCCCATAGTTACTTAATCAGAAAATGTTGGAAAAAAGAAGTGATAAGAAACTAAAAGGCAGTTTTTCTTTCCTCCCAAGAATATAGAGAATCACTCATATCTCAGCCAAATATATTTAGAATACTGGCAGCTCAAATTGGCATGATTGACACTAGTAAATAACACCAGAAACAAATCCAGAGATAGGAAAAAGTGTTATCATAAGCAGTTTTGTGATTCATTTTTTTTTCCTCTGTAAAACAGGTAAAAGAATGCTCAGTGATATCACACATAGTCATTTACATACAGCATCAATTTATGGAATTTTCTAAGGTGTTAATTAAAGTTTTAATGAATACTAATCATCTTTAATTTTATTGGTAATCCTTGTTCAACCATATGCTTTTATTTTATACCTGTAAGTTAAAAAAAATACTTTAAATTGTTTTACTTCCTTAACATGATATTTGTATTAATATTTAGGAAACAAAGTTTCTGAGGCTTATCTAGCAAACTTCTATAGTTATTTTATGTATGTTTAACTTCCTTAAATAAGGTATGAAGATAGAGGATTTGCATCATCAATATATTTCCAGGAGAGCATCTAAAAATATTTCTTCTTTTCTAAAAAAAAAAATGATTCTTTTAAAGTTAAAGTGGTTTTGTGCCGAGGAAACAAGGTTGAGCTGGAAAACTGAATAAGGCACTGTACCCTAGAACCCTGGAAATAAAATAGTACTTATTAAATCATTGTACAACCTATTCTACTTCAATATTTCTCTGGTTCAGGGAATGGTTTTATTGCCAATCATTCATTCATTCATTCATTTAAAAATATTTACTGAGAAGTCTTCTAGGGTCTGGGTATATAGCAATCAATAGAACATACAAATATCAATATGTGATATATTTCTCATCTCAGAGATCTTACATTGTAATTGAGGGAGGCAAGAAAATTAAGCCAATTTAAAATGGCAAAAAGAGCTTAGGAGAAAAATAAAGCAAGAAGCAGTGATGAGGAAGAGGGAATGAATTGTGTTCTCGGAGAGAAGAGTAAAGGATAATGAAGTTTTAGATAGGGTGGCCAGGAAAAAACTCAGTAGATAAATTCATTTGAATAAAGACACAAAGGAGATACAGCAAGACAGGCAGATACCTGGAGGAGGCGCAACATGTACCAAAGCTCTGGAGTGGGAGGATACGAAGAGGGTTTCAGAAACATCAAGTGTGGATGGGGCACAAGCAAAAGGGAAGGCTTTGGCTATGAGGTCAGAGACATTGGGGAATAACAGATCATTATTGTTATTGTAATCATCACAAGGCTACTGATCCATGAGCGTAATGAAACCATTAAGGGCTTTGACTGGAAGAGGAACATGATCTGTGTACATTTTACCACAGTCATTCTGGCTGTGTGTTAAACATTGGTTAGAGATGGGCCATGGTGATGGCAGGGACACCAGTTAGGAAGCTACTAATATAATCCAAATGAGAGAGGACAATGGCCTTCAACCACTGTGGTATTTATGGAGGTGGTAAGAAGCAGTCAAAATTTGGGTATATTTTGAAAGAAAAGACAGGATTCCCAGGAGACTAGAATTTTAAAGAAAGAGTGGTGTAAGAATGAGCAAGGGTTTGGCCTGAGCAATGCAAAGAATGGAGTGTCCATTACTAAGGTGAGAAAGACTGTAGGGGAAACAGGGTTTACAGGGTAGGAGACCAGGACCAGGAGCTCATTTTTGTAGCCATTATATTAAATTGATGATTAGCCATCCAGGGAGAGATGTCAAGTAGGCAGTGGATATATAAGGGTCTTTTTGTTTTGTTTTGTTTTTGAGAGAGAGAGAGAGAGAGAGAGAGAGAGAGTGAGAAGCATCAACTTGTAGTTGCTTTCACTTTAGTTGTACATTGCTTATCGTAAGTGCCTTGACTGGCATGAGCCAGTGTCCCCTTCCTCAAGCCAGCAACCTTGGGCTTTTTATGCCAGTGACCTTTTGGGCACAAGGTAGTGGGCTTTGGGATAATATGAACGATTCTCCCACTCAAGCCAGTGACCCAACGCTGAGGAACCCACACTCAGATCTGGCGACCTTGGGTCTTCACCCTGCGACCTCAGCATTCTGTGCTAACGCTTTCAGTGACACATGCGTTTAAATTCCAGGAGGAAGCTCTGGGCCCCATGTTCATATTTAGAAGCCATCAGTGTTTGTGTGGCATCAGAGCCATTAGACTGCATGAAGACTTTTGTGCTTTGATAGAAAAGACATGAGGTACAAGAACTAAGCCCTCGGACGTGCCAATGTTTAGAGATTACAATAATAAAGAGGGACCAAGTAAAGAACAGATAAGCAGCAGCTAGTAGGTAGGAAGAAAAATAAAAACTAAAAATCCAATTAAAAAAAGTGTTATGTGACAACAGAAGTAAACAACAGTCTGCTATGCTGACGTAGCAAGTGGTGAGAACTGACATTGAATCATGGACGTAGCAACATGGAGGCCACTGCTGACTGAATAATAGTGTCCGTGGTGTAATAGAGGCAAATGTCTCTCTGAGTGGTTCTGAGAGAAAATTTTAAGAAAATTTATACAACTTTTCAAGGACATCTTTAAGTCGTTGGAGTCAAATGTAGAGTAGCAGGAGAGGAGTGACATCAAAAGAGTGTTCTTCCTCTTAAAATGGAAGAAATAACAAGTTGGTGAGTCGATGAGAAAGAGAGGAGCAATGGTAAATCTGACAGTGCAGAAGAGAGAGAGGCCCAGGGAGGGGCAATGTACGAGCAGGCCTGAAGGAATACACTGTTGCATCCTGTGCATGAGTGGAAGAGGCAGCTTTAGCTAGGATCACCAACAGCTGATACACTGGAACTCAGAGAGGCAGAGTACATGCAGGCAGGCAGGTGTACAGCTATGGAAACAAATTTCCAGAGGTCCTCTTCCTGTTCCTTTAATTTTTAGAATAGGATCCAGACCATGCACTGAGAGTGTGGAAGGGAAAGGAGGCATGACAAGTGTAACAGGTGTGAGAAGGGAGGAGAAAACTAGGCTCTCCCCACCAGGACAAGCTAGACTCTCCCCACCAGGACAAGCTAGGCTCTCCCCACCAGGACAAGCTAGGCTCTGCCCACCAGGACAAGCTAGGCTCTGCCCACCAGGACAAGCTAGGCTCCCCCACCAGGACAAGCTAGGCTCTCCCCACCAGGACAAGCTAGGTTCTCCCCGCCAGGACAAGCTAGGCTCTCCCTGCCAGGACAAGCTAGGTTCTCCCCGCCAGGACAAGCTAGGCTCTCCCTGCCAGGACAAGCTAGGCTCTGCCCACCAGGACAAGCTAGGCTCTGCCCACCAGGACAAGCTAGGCTCTCCCTGCCAGGATAAGCTAGGCTCTGCCCACCAGGACAAGCTAGGCTCTCCCCACCAGGACAAGCTAGGCTCTCCCCACCAGGACAAGCTAGGCTCTCCCCACCAGGACAAGCTAGGCTCTCCCTGCCAGGACAAGCTAGGCTCTGCCCACCAGGACAAGCTAGGCTCTGCCCACCAGGACAAGCTAGGCTCTCCCCACCAGGACAAGCTAGGCTCTCCCAACCAGGACAAGCTAGGCTCTCCCCACCAGGACAAGCTAGGCTCTCCCCGCCAGGACAAGCTAGGCTCTGCCCACCAGGACAAGCTAGGCTCTGCCCACCAGGACAAGCTAGGCTCCCCCCGCCAGGACAAGCTAGGCTCTCCCCGCCAGGACAAGCTAGGCTCTCCCCACCAGGACAAGCTAGGCTCTCCCCACCAGGACAAGCTAGGCTCCCCCACCAGGACAAGCTAGGCTCTCCCCACCAGGACAAGCTAGGCTCTCCCCACCAGGACAAGCTAGGCTCCCCCACCAGGACAAGCTAGGCTCCCCCACCAGGACAAGCTAGGCTCCCCCCACCAGGACAAGCTAGGCTCTGCCCACCAGGACAAGCTAGGCTCCCCCCACCAGGACAAGCTAGGCTCTGCCCACCAGGACAAGCTAGGCTCCCCCACCAGGACAAGCTAGGCTCCCCCCACCAGGACAAGCTCGGCTCTCCCCAGTATGTTACTGCTTCTCCTTGAGACATCAGTTCTCCTAGATGATCACACAGATTCTTCCTTCTTGTCATTCAGAGCTCACCTGTAATGCCATCCTCTTCCCTGATTACCTTAAACAACACAGATCCTGAGAACTACTCCCTATTATATTATGCTATTTATTCTTTTTCATTCGAAAGTATCCTGTTTCTTTCTTTATCATTTATTCTCTGTCATGCATACTAGCTTTTTAAGCTCCTGGAGAGCAAGGACTATTTTGTTCTGTGTTTTATCCCCAACACCAAAAAAGAGTACATGGCACACATTAGGTCCTCGGTTCACCTCCTCATGGGTTACATCTGGGGTGGTTATGACTTCCCCAGAGAAATGTTGTTTACAGGGGACACCTGCATAGGAGGCCTCTCTCCACACTGTGATTCCAAATGGGCACAGCCCACACATAAAGGATCTGAAGAGAGAGCAATAAGAAAGTAAATCTAGAGGTATTTCTGTTACCATTATCATGTGAACCGTTACAGTGCGCTGCACCGACGCCCTTGCTGAGACCACCTGCAAGAACCCAGGAACCAGTAAGAGCCTGGTTTGGGACCTAGTGAAACTGACCTTTTGCGATGCCAGGGGCAGCCACTCAGTTTGAAAGCCTACCCAAAAAATCATGACTGGCGATGAAGACTCAGCTTCTATATTTCTTTTCATTATCTCTATTGTTCATTACTATTGTCTCTTTACACATTGCCAACTATAACCCCAAAAAAATAATTGAAATTTTTGGATGTTCTGTGGAAAGCTCCGGTCATGGGACCCAGCGTCGAGTTCAGTCACATATCTCAGCGAATTCCAACTTCCTTCATCTTCTAGCATACACAATCTGTTGTAATTACTGAAATTCTGTGGCACACTGAAAGCTATAATATATATATTTTTTGCCAATCAGACCAAAAAAATAGATTTAATTTTGAGGCACTCACACCGCATAGCTGTTGTGTTGTCACTGTTTCATTTGACAATCCAAGGGAAAAGAGGTCAGTGCCCCTGACTAAATAGTCAGGCATTGCATGTTTTAAAAATTCTTGCAGCACACCGATTGAAAATCACTGCTTTAGGCCCAACTACTGATTTCTTATGGGAAAAAAACAAACAATTTTTTTACCCCGGAGAGAGTGAGAAACCACAAGTTGTAAATAAGTGTAAATGTCAATCAACTACGTTACAAAAGATGAGTGAAATTTACACGATCTTGAAAAGCTACTTTTTTTTTAGGAACTTGATGTATTTGATTTAAACTAGCAAAACATTCATTTACAAAAGGCTATCTTCATCACACACTTCTGTATGTGCAAGTTTAATGATTTTTGTAATTTTTCTGTCAGTACAAAACACGGAGGAGGGGGTCACCTCCTTGTGGCTTTATTGTGCAGCATCTTCCTAAGAAGAAAGCCCGGAGATCCTAGGGCCACTGTGTGTTATCCGAAGCCGTAACTAACTTGCTCTCTTCCTTGCCATTTCTCAGGGTCTCATTTATAGAAAGTAGCAGTGTCGGCTCTGCCAGTTTTAAACTGAACATCCCCTTTTACGGAAAGTATCAACAGGGATATATTTTTTTTATTCATGGCTTGGAGGTCTTGTCCTCATCTAAATATTAGAGTCTTGACAAGTCTTTCCAACGGGTATCTTATATAATCATGCTTGCTACTTGTTAATTAGTAGCAGGGTGATAACTATTAAAAGTTGAAAGAGTTTCCTGGTGGTTGCAACAAGTTTCAACATGATCCCAAACTTTGGCAATAACCACAAGGGGAAAAAGAAAGCAAAAGGAAAATTCCTCTCTAGAGTCTTTCATTTCTGAGAGAAGGGTAAATGCTATTGACATTACATCACTTTCACTTGAAAGACTTCTTAAGGCCAAAGGAGGCTAAATGGTAGACCTGGTCTTGTCCAGAGTGCCAAGTGCAGGCCACCGTGGAAGCCAGGAGACCTGGGTTCTATGATCAATTCTCCATCATACCCATATGACCTTAAAAGTCTCATCCAGCACCACTGGACTTCAACTTCCTTCAGTGGGTATGAAGGAAGGATTATAGGCTACAGAACAGTGTCACAGTTCTAAAATCCTATTTCCACCAGCCAATATAAACACTTGAACAAAATTTTACAAAATACATCTGAAAGCCTGGGCATTATAATCTGTCTCTTTTAATAGGCAAATACTCAGTATTTTGATAGCTAGTGTTAAGTATGACACTTTTCGATTTTAGAATATTTGAACTTATATATATATATTATTTTATTCACTCCTCTGAAGAGTCTTATGAACTATGCTACAACTATTTCTTTCACAAGCTCAGAAAAATAAAAAAATAAAAAAGAAGGAAGGGGAAAAAAGATGAAGTGACTTGCCTGAGACCAGAATGAAGGTGTCACAACCAGCACCAGGGTTGTTTGTCTCTATCACTTCATTTGGAATTATAACTCAGCAGTACAAGCCTGCATGTAGAGACCAGTTACCACAGAGAAAATAGAAATAAGCAGTTAATATGGAGAGGAAAACAAAGCTCCGAGAGAAGATTACAGATGTCTCTTTCCCATGAACTGAGATTAGATATCATATTACCACATTGGGTTTCCCCTGTCGTCTAATTCATTGTTCTTCAGAGAAGTCAGTCAAAAATAAATGTGTCTGCGGTGGTAAATTTGCTAAAATAAATATTAAAAATAGCTAGTGGGATCTTTGTAGCATGTTATCAAAATAATGAGATATAAATACTCAGTGTATATATACCACATACCTATTAAAAAAGAGAAAATGTATACATCATCCCCAAGGTCTGAAATAAACTTATATTCCCATTATTCAAAAAAAAAAAAAAAGAAAAAGAAAATAAGAAGTAGAATCTTAAGAAAGTTCAAGTATAAAGTTCACGGTAGCTGCTGTCAGCACTCAGTGGTATCATCAAAAATATTACTCCAAACTGTAGAATGACTAAAATGAACATAACCCCAAAACAGACATTTTGTTTTCAGGGATTATAATTGCAGAATGAGTGAAAGTGATAATGTTTGGAATCCATCAAAATATACATGACATGCCCTGGCCGGATGGCTCAGTGGTAGAGCATCAGCCTGGGCGTGCAGGAGTCCCGGGTTTGATTCCCGGCCAGGGCACACAGGAGAAGCGCCTATCTGCTTCTCCACCCCTCCCCCTCTCCTTCCTCTTTGTCTCGCTCTTCCCCTCCCACAGCCAAGGCTCCATTGGAGCAAAGATGGCCCAGGTGCTGAGGATGGCTCCATGGCCTCTGCCTCAGGCACTAGAATGGCTCTGGTCACAACAGAGCAATGTCCCGGATGGGCAGAGCATCATCCTCTGGTGGGTGTGCTGGGTGGATCCTGGTCGGGCACATGCGGGAGTCTGTCTGACTGCCTCCCTGTTTCTGGCTTCGGAAAAATAAAAAAAAAAAAAAAAAAAAAAAAAGAAAAAAAATATACATGACATACAAAAAAATCATAAACCCTTCAATGAAAAAACTGCAACTCTAGCTGTAACAATTTCTGCTCTGCATTTCACCAAATCAAGGAATTAAAAACTAACATCTATTTGATTGTTCCAGTTTACAAAATGTGTTCATATCACTGACAAATTTAATTCTCACAAAAATCCTATTAGTTAAACCTAATTTTATGGTGAGGAAAGGGAAAACCAGAAAAATTCAGTAGTAGCCTGAATACAGAAGCCCAACTCAAGGCTTTAGAGCCACACCCTGCCATGCTATTTCCAATGTCACAACACAAAGCTGGGTGGGGTGTGTATGCGACTAGTGGGTACATATAGTTAAGCTGCTAAGAACTAGGTAAAGTCTTATAAAGACAATACTGAGAACTTTCCTAGAAAGTCAATATTTATTAGAGCCAATATATATCCAATATGCAATAAGAGTTAACTTAGGGATTTAAAGTACAAGAAAAACAGAAAGTAGGGAGAAAGAAAGGAGTTAGGAAGAGAGAGAGAAACAGGGAGGATAAATTTCCTAACTTAGCAAACTGGGTGTACCCTCCTCTCTGGACGACAGCTAGTGACACAGCAGGTAATTGTACCGAGTACACTGTAAGGTTTTACAAATCAGATAAGAAATATGTCATTGAAATTTAGACAGAAATATTAAGATAAAAAACTGTTAAAATTTAACAAAACTGCTAGGATTCTGTGATACTTCTAAAAGTTTATCTATGATGACACACTGCTTTAGTGTGTATACATGTAACAAGAATTATTTATAAGGCCGAATCCAACTTAATTCAAATTTGAAGAAAAAAATGGTACTTCATCCAAACTAATCCGAGTCTTATTTTTAGTATTAATTTGAATTCCCCCTTTAGTTGTCACTAGGAAAAGTGTTCCATTTCAAATTTCTCCTCAAAAAAATGGCAATTTCCTAATTAATTTGAGTTCTCAAATTAGCTGCAATAAGATTAAATAATACTCAACTATTTTGTCACAATCTAACAATTATTTGATCCTTCTCATGTTTATACTAACCCTAGTAATATTATTCCTGGTAGTAGAGCATTCCAAGGAACTCTGGGGCTACCAAATTATGGATTTGGACATGGTGATATCTGAGAGTTAGAACAAAATGAAAATCATATGGTCTGGTAAATATCCACTTTATTTTTAACTAAATCTCCAAAACTGTGGTCTTTTTAAATTTATTACCATTGACATTAGTCATGAAAGTCCATGTGTGTATATAATCGTGTATGTTTCTTATTGTTTATCTATGGAAATAATCTATCTGCAAGTAACTGCACCAGTGTACAAGTGGACAGACTGGTCTTGACAAACCAACAAATAAACTCAAATGAAGAAACTTTGTGAAGTAAACTGTATTATTATAAAAATTGGAGCAACCTCGGACCAGTATTAAGCAGAAAAAAAAAAAAACTACATTTAATAATTTAAAATATTAATCTGAAAAACTAAAAAGACGACAAAATTATTTTTCCATTTGAACAACTTAACTCAGAATTAATAGTTTTGAAAGACTGTCTATTTCTCATAATTTTAAAAGAGCAGACACATCAATCTAAAAATGGACACATTTTTGCATGTTAGTTATAACACGTGAACACAAAAACATAAACTCTATTGTGATTATATTAGGTCTAATTATAAAGTAAGGTAATGTATTTGAGATCTATTTTAAACAATATTTGAAACCCTTACAGACAAACAAATAAGTGGACCTTCAAAGAACCAGACTTAAGAAATGTAAACTCATCTCCCTGTTCCTACTATTGCTTAAAACACTTTGGAGCTTCTGTTTTGTAATCCTCCAATTTGTGATTGACCCAAGAAAACAGACTTGTAACTTCCGTGCCACAGTTTGTGCTGCCCTCCACTCCCAGGCCCTTTCTGGCTCCCTGCCTGTTTTATTTACTGGGCATGGCTCAAATATCTCTTTTGATTATTTTGAAATAGAAGGGTTTTCTTCAAAGTTAGAAAATTTGCCCACTGCAGTTATCAAGAGTCTGCCTCAAGCCCTACAGCTGCTCCAGAGGAGGCGGGTCTGGAATGTCGGGAAGATCTTGGAAGTGACTACACTGGATGACATTAAAAACCCCTTCGTGTAAAAAAATGTTTCTTTTTTAAAAAAAATTAAATTAGTTTTAGTCATCTGACTTATAAATGTATCTTAGCAAGTAAAAACATAAACAAAACATTTTTTAGATGTTTCATTTTACCCAGACATATACATTGATCAAGGCTTTAAAAAAATTGGGGAAAATATAACCAAAATTAACATGAGGACATTTTTGTGCAGAAGAACTATTTAAATTGGCAATCAAAGTTGGACAAAGTGATCAACTTTGTTCAGTAAGCCTACTGGGAGGAACTATCAAATTAAAGTAGAGGGAATACACTTGTTAAAACAGAAGTCAATGGAATACTTCCATTCCCTGCTTCAGAAAAGCATCCATGTATGGGACTGGACCCTTCTATCTCTCTCTCTATACTGAATTTATCTCTATTGTTCTTCCTGACAAACTTATATTACTCCAGACAACCAAAATAGCTAGGTTTTGGTATGGACCATATCCTTATGTAACTGTCCTATTTTGGGGAGGCTGGCTACTTTAGAATTCAATCTATCACATTTGGAACTATATCTAGAACCAGAAGCTCTTTAATTTATTGCCTTCTCAACACATAGACATGACCCCCCAAACTATGTGAAAGTCAATGGGTAAATAGAGAATAAGATACTGAGGTAGATAGAAAAAAATATCAGTCAGATTTTGCATCAAATTTATATTTCCTCCAGATTCCCAAGGAATATGTATACTATTAAAAGTGCCATTTTATCTGGATGCATAATATCAAATTTACTAAAAACAGAAGGCAAAAGGAAGATGGTTTACAACATTATCAAGTGGGTACACTTCAAATTTTCAGTGATACCATTTGTCTGAATCAAAGTCACCAATAATCTTTAGTAAAACAGATTAATTTCATAAGACTGATTGCAAGTAAAACAGGCTACTGATAAAAGTGTTATTATCTTTTGAGATAGCTTTGTCCTGTTTTCTACAGTGGCTGCACCAGTCTGCATTCCCACCAGCAGTGCAGGAGGGTTCCCTTTTCTTCACATCCTCACCAGCACTTGTTGCTTGTTGATTTATTGATGATAGCCATTCCGACAGGTGTGAGGTGATATCCCATTGTGGTTTTAATTTGTATTTCTCTGATGATTAGAGACATTGAGCATCTTTTTATATGTTTGTTGGCCATCTGAGTGTCCTCTTTGGAGACATGTCTATTCAAGTCCTTAGCCCACTTTTTAAATTGGATTGTTTGTTTATTCACTTAATTTGGTGTTGAGTTTTATAACTTCTTTATAAATTTTTGTATTAACACCAACCCATTAGCAGATATATTGGCAAGTATGTTCTGCCATTTAGTGGGTTCTTTTAATGTTGTTGATGGTTTCCTTTGATGTGCAAATCCTTTTAGTTTTATATAGTTCCATTTGTTATTTTTATTTTGTTTCTCTTGACTGAGGCAATACCTCGTAAATATATATATTGCTATAAGAAATATTTGATGCAGTGGGAAAGGTGGAGGAGACTAATGGGGGGTATATAGTAATGGACAAAGTCTTAACTGGTGGGGTGAACACAGAATATTGTGTACAAAGATGTGTTGTAGAACCGAGCACCTGAAACCTGTATAATTATGTTAACCGGTGTCACCCCAATAAGTTCAAGTTTAAGAAAAAAAGAAATGTCCAAGAATTAAAAACAGAACTGCCTCATGTCCTCATGTTTCCACCTCTAGAAATATACCTGAAGACACCCAAAACACTAATTTGAAAGGATATATGCACCCTTGTTTCCATTGCAGTGTTGTTTACTATAGTCAAGATTTGGAAACAGCCCAAGTACCCAAAAGTAGATGAGTAGATAAAAAAGCTATAGTGCATTGACACAATGGAATACTATTTGGCTGTAAAAAAGAAGGAAATCTTATCCTTTATGGCAGCATGGATGGAACTGGAGAGTATTAAGCTAAGTGAAATAACCCAATCAGAGAAAGACAAGTACCATATGATTTTAGTTACATGTGGAATCTAATGAACAAAATAAACTGACAAAATAGAAACAGACTCATAGAGACAGAGAACAGATTTTCAGCTGTTAGTGGAGAAGGGGGTTGGCGGCTGGGTGATAAAGGTGAAGGGATTAAGCAAAAAAAAATTTTTATAGACACAGACAACAGTATAGTGATTACCAGAGGGAAAAGGGGCGTAGCGGAGGCAGAAGAGGGTAAAGGGAAGGTAAATGGTGATGGAGGAGACTTGACTTGGGGCGATGATCACACAATATAATATACAGGTGATGTATTATGGAATTGTTTACCTGAAACCTATACAATCTTATTAATCAATATCACCCCAATAAATTTTTTAAAAGTGTTATATCAATAATAAGACTAAATGGTCCTTCAAACTAAGGCTGCCAATTTTTATATGCTTCTAACTCTAAATCTGTTCCTAAATGATTTGGCAATAAAATAAAAAGTGGTCACATGTAAAAGCACTAGATTTGGAGGATGCTAAATAATTTGTAGAGTTTTCAGAAGTGAATTTTCTAAAATGACTACACTAATAGCTAACCAGAAATTATATGACTTGAAACTATTGAAAAACCACCAGCAATTCTTTGAATAAAAAAGATAATTTCAATAAATTTTTTGTACTAAATTCTGCACTGTATTACTAAGATTTCCATCATAGCATAACTTTTCAACAAATTATCATGTAAAGTTTTAAATAAAGTATTTGTTTTCTTCACAGCTGTGACACAAAGGTACATTTCTGGAATTTTTTTTTCTTTCTCTTTCAAATTAGTATTTTTTTTAAAAAAATGCAATGTGTCTGATATCCTTCTGCAATTAAATAGTGGTCACTTTCATTTTGCAAGCAAGATGTCTGAGATAAAAAGATAAAGTGCCAATTCCTTAAATGAATGAGACTCATTGTTGGCTTTAGAACTCAGAACCTCTCTATCTTAGATTTGGAAGTTAATTTGATGTTTATAACTTGATGTTAATTTTTCATATATAGAGCACAGTTCTTGTTGCTTCATGGAACACAGGCTCTTTATAACAAATACCCTACAGATCTTTAATTGGTAGTTAGGAAATACGCTTTTCCTAATAATCTGGTCTCTTTTAAATGTTATATTTTTAAATACTCATTTAGGGAAGCTAATGAGGTAAGATATGAGAGGGATTAAAAAAGGTATGTTGTTTTCAAAATTAAAATTTTCAGGACATCAGTCCAGCAGGCATAAAACAACATAAAACAAATAACTAGATAATCAAACTATAAAAGCAAAGTAGAAATAATATGGAGCCTTTTTTAGAAACTATTATTGCACATATGCAATAATTACTTCCATCAAGAGTTTTATTATACATTTGTTTTTATGGAATCATAATGCACAAGTGCATGCTATTGTTTAAACACATTCACCGCACACTCCATAACAGAATATGATGACAATATGTATTAAGGATAATACAGAAAATGTGGCTAAATGCATTCTGTATTATGCTTCTATAATACAGCATGCAAATGGTTCTGACTAAGCAGACACAGGAGACAGTCGTTAGTGCGCACGCTGTGAATATATATTATGAATAATGCATAAAACTTGGCTAAATCCTAATGAGCCCATTGACATCCTATGGGGTCCAAAGGAGGCTCCGATCCCAAAGCATGGCCCTAGCACATTTCTACCCACCAATCATTATATTAAAAAAAAACAACAATACCATGCAAAACAAAGGACATTAAATGACATAAATCCACTCTCATTCTAGGTAAAGATTTTGAAATAAGCACAAAAATTGGAAGAAACTTTGAAAAGAGCTAAAAGTCCATCTTACATCATCACTCTACTTACAGTTTTTCAAAATTATCCCTTGCAATTTAAATGGGACAAAAGCTGCAGTTGAAGGTTTGATCTTATTTCTTTTCTCTTGTTTTCTTAAGGGAACTGCTATTACAAGGAAGATCTGAGCAATCCCTAAGGAAAGTGACCAAACTCTTAGACCATAGCAGTAGGAAGTCTTTCTGCTTTCAAAGAGTAATGTTTACAAAATGAATTATAGTCAATTAAGTAAGGAAATAGATGTAATGTGCCTGAAAGCAGTCTTTATGGTAGAAACTCCTTTAAATTTTAGTTTCTACACAGCTTTTTAAAGGATCAAAAAAAAATAAACTTGGGGTAGGGAACACACAATACAGCGTTCAGATGATGTGTTACAAAATTGTGCACCTGAAACCTGTATAATTTTGTTAAACATAGTCACCCCAATAAATTCAATAAAAAAAGAAAGAAAGAAATAAAAAAAGAATGACATAAGCATTCTACACTTACAGGATATTTTTAAAATATTAAACTTTTTTAATAGTCATTAAAAACAGTCCTTGAAATGAGAAACCATATCTATTACGTTTCCGAGGGTGTAACCCCATGACGAACACCTACACGGGTATGTTCAACATGTTCACGGAACCTGCTCAGAAAGGTGGAGTGAGCAAGCTGTGCTTGAGAGGCACAGACTCAGTGTGTGACAGAAGCCTGTGCACTCGAGCTCCCCTTGGAGTGGTCTGGGAAAGGCAGGGGCCAGTGGGAATGGGCATTCTGAGAACACATCCCCAGAGGACAACAAAGAGCCACTTGGGGAAGCAGCAGGCCAAGAAAAACCCTGCACTCTCAGAAAATATGCAAGAGCAAATGTTGAAGTGGGAGCCAGAGTTGAACATTCTGGGAGGGAGTTTTTGACAATGTGTCCAGGTTTTTCCCATCCTTCTATAACAGGTATAACGACTGGGCACAGTCAGGCAAAGGCTGAAGCGGGAAGCTGCTATGGAGCTTAAACCATGGAAATGCATAAATACCTACACATCACTGAATTCTAAAACACAGGTCATTTAGCATCCCATATGAGAGGCAACCAGCTCCAGGCTCAGGTGGCAATGATCATTTAGCCTACGTGGTGCCTACTGGGTGCTCGCTGGAGGACCCTTTCTGTGCAATCAGACTGCCATGTTTTCCCATCTCTCACTACCAGCCCAGTCAGAAATTCTAACTCTATAAATATTTATGAAAAACAACCCTTCATAAGTTTCTATTTAAAGTACAAATATTTCTGAGTATAGTTAAGTAAGAAAATTTATGATAAATTTGCATGTGCTTTCTTTTGTGAAAAAGAAAACAAAACTAGGACAATAGAGGAGACGGGCAATACCCACTGTTTGGGGTGGGTAGTGGCAATTTAAAAAGTGGGTGAAAGGTTAAAGATGGGACGCACTGGAGATTAACTTTGCTGGCCTCCCCAACCTGATTGACTCTGGCCTGGCCAGAGACTCTGCAGAGAGAGGAATCAAGACTTTCAACAGATCCTTAGTTTCAAACTTTCTGGGCACCGTATCATTATGTGTGTGTTTACACCTGGGCAGGTGCTGTCACTGTTGCTGGAGCATGAAGTATGAAAATCATACAGAAAAATAAGGAAGCTCTTGAAACCACTTCTGCTGTTTTCCTTGTCCTAAAATTTGCCTTGTATCAAGTACAATAGAACAAAGGTTGGTTCCTGATAAGACCGACCCCACCGTTCCACAAAGCTATTCTCCCTTTGAAAATCACTCTACCACACAGTGCGCCCCAGCCACAGGATAAGCGGCTGACAATCGCCCCCCCCCCCATCGTCACCCCTCCCAGATGCCACCTAAAGAATCCCAGAATGTCTCTCGGCAGCACTTTGCGGCTCAGCAGGAAGCTGCGCTGTTTGTGATATCCATTTTGATACAAACCTAAATTAGGCCTCTGGAAATAGGTAATGCATAAAAAGAAGCATTTTGTGTCACCAAATTATTATTACAGGTTACTGTTAACCCTTGGAAGATAGAGGTGAGCTCTGCAGCCCCCCCACTGAAGGGAATTTCCTGACACTATTTGTCAGGAAATCATAGGTCCTTCCTCAAAGGTATTTCAGGTGAGCTCTCAATGAGGCAAACTATCTGGTTGACCCATAGGGTTCTGATAGCTCGTTTAAATGGGGACGCGAAGGGAACTGTCAGTTAAACAAAAGGGTCAGCACAGTGTGGGGGGCTGGCAGTCAGCTGGCGCACGCTTAACAGCCCACAGAGTAGGAGAAAGAAAATGGATCAGGAAGTTTTACTATCAGACAGATTTAAGACTATCCTCTTCAGAGGTTGTTTCGGCAAAGACACGCAGAGGGGGCAAAAGTTCAGAGCAACAACTATCTTCTTAAAAGGCATTTGTGATAAAAACCATTAACTAGCCATGTTGAAATAATAAATCAGAATATTGAATATACTTGTTTCTATTTCTTCATATACTTCAGATAGTAAATAAGTTTTGTTTCTGGAATTTCCTGCTCAAGAAATGTATACTTCTGGTCTATAATTAAGATTCAGAGAAATCTAAAAATTTACCCTAAAATCAACTTACGCATTACATTTCTAGCACCAGTTCTTGAAAACAATTATTATCCCACTTTGTAAAATTTAACTTCTATAATATCTGATTGACTCTTATTTATCCTCCTTTATCACTACATTAAAATAAGCAGCATTTGTAATAAGTATAAACATAACTAAATTAAAGAATCTAAATTAAAGATTCATTTATATTAACATAAAAAAGACACATAAACATCTCATCTTTCAGCTAAACATAGGTCATTTTTGGATTAAAAGTTGTACAAGAGAGAGTCATCATAAAATACAATGTCACAATAATACAATAACATCTCATACAATAATAACTTTTTCTTCTTCCTCATGCATTTTTATCCTGGGTTTTGGTAAAATATTATCCTGTGTGTCTGGCTTATCTCATTAAAACAAACAGACATGACTGAGTTCATCTCTCTTGAGACATAGTAAGCACAATGCAAAATGTATTTTCTCAAATTGGAATAACTCATATTCATTGAATAAATAACTACATAATTAAAGCTTCTTCAAAGTGAGTATCATAGGTTTATGATGAAGAGCAACAGAATTATTCTGCAACTGGTATCATGGAAAATAAAATAGCTGATGAGAACAACCAAAGTTTTATAGGGAGTCGAGCAGACTATGGCTACTGGCCAAATTTCCTAGCTGCACAGAGTTTTTAATTGAGTCTCTAAATTTGAAGGCAGAATAAATGCTCTTCTCCCCTTTCCTAGATATAACCCATAAAATGATAGGCTTCTTTTTAATGTCTAAGAATCTTGTTTAGGCCTCATTCTAGTCAGCAACAAGATCTTCAGACTGAGAAAATGCCTAGTCAATCACATTAAGCTGAGGTATAGGTATATAAGATTTAAACATCAAAAGCCCTGGAATCACACACCACAGGATCCCAACACAACCTCATTCAAGGAATTCTGACAGGCGAATTAATCGGCATCCCCAGGACATCTAGATATCATCTGAATGCCAGTTACTAAAATCAAAGCTACTAGGTTTTCACTTTCTACAATAATCCCTCACTTCAAATATTCAGTATCATTATATCTGGTCATAGGTAAAACACCTCCCTGTTGACAAGGCTCTTTCTTGAGTCTCCACAAACTGTCTGCCGCACACCGTACGTACCTGCGCAGTCCATTCCCTGGGAAGTCGTTTTGCCAGGGCTTCTGCCTTAAAAATATTCCTACACCCATGCTGACTTTGTATCCGCACAGTTCAAACTTGGATTCATTAGTACTTTTCCATAGTTACATTTCTTGTTCATTTGATGTGCCCTTTTATTTATTTTGAAGTTTTCGATGTAAGACAACCAGGAACACCACCTTCTAAAATTCCTACTATTCTACCATCCTCAGATGGAACATTAGCGAGAAGCAATATTCTCCAAAGCTATGCAGCGTAGCTGCCCTGCACTCATAGGTTTTTGAATAGAAAAGCTCCCAGGGATCTCTCTGTCCTGACTGCATTTACTGTTTTAAAATATTTTTAACTCAGACACTGAAGTGCCACCCTTGCAGTTCCTCATGCTAATCCCAGCTTGGGCGGCTGTTCTTAGGGGAAAGCATTCGAAACATTGTAACAGTGCATCAACTTTGACCCTTTTCACTTAAACATGAGACTCTTAAAAAAAGTTTGAATTCCAGAGGGAATCACTGAACTTTGACCTGCTTAAAATTAGTTTTGTTTTAGTGCCTTCATGGTGACTCAACAGGCCAGTTTTCCAGACACTTAAGACGTTTCTGCCCCTGAAGATTCCAGTTCAAGTCCACAGCTCTGTTTGCTAGTCAGATCGGAACACTTTGTCCCAGGGTTTCAAACAACAAATTCCCCACGTCTCCATCTCTTTGCCAGATGTTGGCATTAGTTGGTATTAAGCTGAATCTAAACACACACACACACACACACACACGCATGCACACACTCACTCATATGCACACACAAAATGTATACAGAAGACAGGCTTTTTTTTTTTTTTTTTTACTGAGAGCCTTTTAGGAAACAATGTTTTCCACTCAAAACTCAGTCATGCAGAAATGTTTATCAGGGTTATATAAACATTACTTACTAGCATAACTCATGCAGGAATAAAATACCCAACTTTTGGTAAGTAGTACTATAATACATTTATAACACAAGCTTTCTCAATCTACTTTTCCTAATAGGAAACAAAAATACTGCCGGGATTTTATTTTCTAATTTTAATTTCTAAAATTACAGATTTTAGAAATTGCCAATGAATAATTACATTGCAGATGAACATTATCACAATGTTATACTTCCCTTCAGTAAAATTCCAAATATGACACCTGTTGCCAAACATCCGTGACAGTTAATAGGTAAAATAAAATGTTATATGTATGGTTTCAAAACTCTTTCCCCTTTTACGAAAACAATCTTTTTTTGCAAAAACAAAATGGTATCCAATTTCATTAATACAAACTAAAGTGTTTAATAAAAAAGAAAGCAGCTATTAGTCTGGAATAATTCCTGCATAAACCCCGTGCTTTAAAATTTTTAGAATAGTCAAGGACAATAGCATTCATAAAAAGAAAGTCCATTTAGTTCTACAAAACCAAAAAAAAAAAGAAGAATATTTAACACAGTAAGTTAACCATGATAAAAGAATCAGTATGACGCAAATTTGTCTACACAAATTATATACCATGTTAAATAAAAAGTCTGTATTGTCTCCAAAAGGTGAGTTAGCTATACTGAAAAGTGGTGCAAAAAATTGTGTATATATATATATATATATATTTATATAAAATAATAATATATATACAAAATAAATATATATATACAAAAAGTATATATATATATTAGATGTTCATATGCAAACACAGGTTTGCTCTTCAATCTATCAATTTTCAAAGAGCTACCAATAACAATCTTAAAATTTAGGCATTTGAACCCTATTGTTAATGCCCAAAGCTGGAAATCAGAAACTACAGGGTCACAAACACTGATCAGAGAAAAATTAGTTTTGAATTGTTTGCTCTCTCTTATTAGACAGCACTAATACTCAGAAAATAAAAGCTATTCAACTAAGTCTCTCTGGCAATTATTTCTCTCAATTCCTACGCACTGAAGAAAGAACATATTAGAAAGATGTTCAAAGTAGAGGTAAATGACAAATATTCTGGATATGGACCTTACTACTTTATTTTCATTCTATTCATAAATCATTCAACAGAAATATGTGTGAGTTGTACTGAATTGTCACAGGTTTCTTAAATTAAGAAAATATTCAGAATTCAATCCAATTATTTTATATTTCAAGCACTTGTAGTTATTTGGATTCTTAACTAATGGTTAAGAAAACAAGCACTAATAGTATTGAAAATTGGGTAAATAACTTATATGAGGAGGTCAACTGAAATGAAAATTTCAAATGCTATCAAACAGTACCTTCTAATAATATGGAAATAATATGAATTATGTAAAAGTTTAATTGAAATACACATACCTATAAATCAGACAGTAAATGTCATTATTTAAATAAAATAAAATTTTATAGAGATGTTCCATGTAAAGACCATAATCTGAATAATCTGCTATCATAGGATTAGCATTATAGTTGCTTAATCCTTTAACTGTCTTAAAAATAAAATATGCTAATTGTATAAGGTATTTTGTCCTTGCATGCCAAAAGACATATTTGCATTTTTTTTGTATATGCTGTAAAAATGAATATACAGTGCCATTAAAAAGTAATGTGACTGGTTTTTAAACAAACAAACCATGTCATCCAAATACTGGCCACCTTAGAACAACCACTAACTTTAAAGTCAACCATTACTAACTGTCGCCTTTTGAAACTGCTTTCCAAGTCTATAACACACACATGCATGCATTTTTCTAAATATCCTCAATGGTGACAAATTTCAAAATTTGAGAGTCAATTTTAGTCATTTTCATCATTTCAGAGAGACATTTATAGCCAACTCTGGTATAAAATACGAATAGAAAATAATGAGATGGATGTTTTAGTCAGTCTTGCAAATGATTCAAAAGACAATTCTGAGAGGAAGTTTTCCAAAATGTTTTTAACAAGGGCATCATTGGAATCAGGGTTTTGTTTCTCTGGGTGATAATTTTGATAAAACAGCATTAATATGAATGCATAAATTAAAATGCAATCAATGTTTTTAAAAAATCAAACTCTGTCCTTTAAATTTATACTCTGAAAATATGAAATAGAGCAGATACACATTTCCATTTGGATGGTTTTATAAGTGTACATTCTTTTTTTTCTTTTTTCATTTTATTCAATAGTGAGAGGAGGGAGCAGAGACAGACTCCCAGATGCACACAGACTGGGATCCACCTGGCAAGCCCATTAGGGGGCAATGCTCTGCCCATCTGGGATGTTGCTCCATTGCTCAGCAACTGAGCTCTTAGCACCTGAGGCGGAGGCCATAGGGTCATCCTCAGCACCCTGAGGTGAACTTGCTCCAATCAAGCCATGGTTTCAGGAGGGGAAGACAGAGAGACAGAGAAGTGAGAGGGGTAGGAGTGGTGACGCAGATGGATACTCCTCCTGTGCATCCTGACGGGGAATCGAAACCAGGACATCCACATGCTGGGCCAATGCTCTCCCACTGAGCTAACCAGCCAGAGCTATAGATGTACATACTAAAGCTTCCATGGGGTGAAACTAACCATAGGTCAGTTTTTAGATTATATATAATATAAACTTAACCATTATGATCTTTCAAGCAAGCACAATAGAAAACCTTTATTTTCATAATCAGTTTTCCATCCAACCCCAATCTATAAGCTTCTATAAACTTTTTTCTCCTGTTTACAGTAAAATCTGACAAGGACTCACTGTGGGTTATGTGCAAAGACTGTAGATTTAAACAAGGTGTGATCGTGTACTTTTCACACGTTATTGTATCATGCTGCACCAGAACACTAATATATGCACAGCTCCAAAATAGCTTGGGCTATTATAGCACAGTCTGGAAAACAACTAAATTCCCAACAACAGCACCTTTCAAAAGCTGTTCCTTCATTATTGCACACTAGTAAAAGGTTGCTTTCGCTATTTGTATTTTACAATACAAAAAATATGTAAAAAATGTCTATGACATTGCCTCATAATTCTGAGGTCTTTATTTCTTTCTAGACTCTTTGTAGTTATGAAAGTTACTTCATCAATATGAATATGACAATGGGACTCAATACTATTTGACTGACTCAATTATGGAACAAGTGTGCTTTTTTCCTTATGCTGCCCTACTTTCTTTTAAGTTGCATTTGAATTATTGATGAAGTTGCAATAAAGCATTTCTTTCTTACATGTAATTTAGAAGAAGAGAATAGTGTTTTAAGGTTAATTTTTAGACCCATAGCAATAAAATAAACACACTTGCTGTCCTTTCAAAGAAAGTCAATAGCATGGTACAAGCTTAAAAGAATGACTTGTTCTTTCTTCTTCTATTGTCTTAAAAACATGAGGTGCTGAATATGTGAATATAAATTCAAAAAGAAAAGAAAAAATAGTAGGCAAAGTGCAGTATAGAAATACTGTTTCAGGTCTTCCTGGGTGTTGAAAAACTTAGGTTCTACTTTTCCTCAAGTATTTTTTTAATTTTTTAAAAATTTATTCATTTTAGAGAGTGGGGTAAGAGAGAGAGAGAAGGGGGGAGGAGCAGGCAGCATCAACTCCCCTATGTGCCTTGACTGGACAAGCCAGAGGTTTAGAACCAGGGACCTCAGTGTTCCAGGTCAACACTTTATCCACTTACTGTGCCACCACAGATCAGGCTCCTCAAGTATTTAAAGGACTTATTTGTTCATGGAGCAGAATGAGGCCCCCCAAAATGATAAAGCAAATAGTGTTTGGAACAAGGACAATATTTCTTATTTATATTACTCCAATTACTACATAACTGAAGGCCCTCCATTCCATTTTCCAAACATCCATAAAATACGTTTAAAATGCAAATGTGAATAATAACTTGTCATTGCTTTTACAATAAAAATCTAGAACCTTAGCAGCACCTCCAATACCCTACCTGAGACGACTCCTGCATCATTCTTCACAACTTTTGCCCTTCTTCCCTTCTTTTCTGTGCCCCCGCCACTCTGGTCTCCTCTAGTTTCTTAGTACCCTGAGCTTTCAACACTTAGAGCTTTGCTCTTGCGGTTCTCTGTTCCATACTCCCCTGCTCTTTCTTCACCTAGTCAGTCCTGATTTTGTCTCCTATCCCAGCCTTTTGTGAGGAAGGATGGCTCTTCCTCACAAAAGCCTCCTGTGACTTCCACAACAAGCTACCTTATATCTCTCTGGAGCAAGCTGTACGCTTCCTCTGTAGTACTTACCACTAGTACTACACGGACAACTTTCTTAATCCACCTAGGTTCACTCAGTCACAAGAGTAACTGACGCGCCGCATTCCTCTGCAAATTATACTCCTGGCAATGGCCCCTTAACAGCAGAAAGGGAACTCTGGCACACCCACATGCCTCCACTCCAGCTCCTGTGTCTGCCTGGACCCAAGTCCGCTTATGTCATGTCTACTTGTTATTGTATTTGGGCAAATTCATGAAATAGTATATAACTAATGAAATCCGAGGACAAGGAAAAATGCTTTAAGTGACATTAAATTGAATGCTTTGGAAAAAAATAGGTAAATTGTTTTTAAAAACCACTAAATTAGGTGTCAAACAGCATAATAAAATGAGGGAATTTTGTTTTTTAATGTGGACAAATTCTGCACTTAGATTGCCTGCCAAATGTCTTTAAACTCTCCTGATATATTCAGTAAACAAAAAGTAAAAATAATAGGATATATTTTTATGCGTTTAATTTCCCCAAGAAGTTGACTAGGATCACCTCTCAGCAGACCCATACTAAAAAGCCTTGACTATCCATTAATTAATTGGCTAATTGAAAAAACACTGATAACGAAACACCGATAAAATAGATTGTTTAAAATTCTAAAACATTTTATGTAGATATTCTTTCTTTAAGGTTCTATGTTTTAGCAATTTTTAAAAAAATTGACAGACCTGCTACCAGTCACAGTTACAATGGAGAAGAGAATGTCTCTTTAGTCTACTTGTTGGAACAATTAGTTGATCAATACCCATCTTTCTCATAGATTAAAAGCTCCAAATGGGCAGGGACCAGATCTCTTTTGCTTACCACTGCAACCCCATTACTCAACTTTTGTCATATGTGACAGAGAATAGACACATGATAATAATGTTTTAAATAAGTGAATAATAATTAAGATTAGTCAAATACAACAGCATTGTTTATTTTAAATTACTTTTAAGATCAATATATAAATATTTACAAAGAGATTAAGTACTAGTATGGGTAGAATCACCTGAAGATTTCAAGGCACAGTTTGTTTGTTTTTTGGGAGACAATATAGGTCTTTTATTCAGAAATGGAAAGACCATTTGAATAAATATTAAAAAAATATATTAATTTTAAAATTATTTTTAAAAGCACTCTAGCATAAAGAAGTTTCTACCTTTTAACTTATGAACAATATTTAAGACTATATGATTAAATTTCCTTAGGAATCCAGCTTTGACTACCATATTCTTATTAAAATATCTAAGCCTGACCTGTGGTGGCACAGTGGATAAAGTGCTGACCTAGAATGCTGAGGTCTCCAGTTTGAAACCCTGGGCTTGACCTGGTCAAGGCACATATGGGAGGTGATGCTTCCTGCTCCTCCCCCTTCTCTCTCTCTCTCTTTCTCCTCCCTAAAAACTAAATAAAATCTTAAAAATATTTTAAAAAGGATTATCTATATACTGGTTCCAAATCCAGCTACCTTTTAATTTTATCTGTACAAAAAAATAATAATAATGCTACCTGAAATGTATTTATTTCTCTCCTTCCAATAAATTCAAAGCAACAAGCACTTGTGAGAAGCACTGTTATATATAAAAATGAAAACACAAATAAAATGAATTTTTATTAACAAAATAAAAGATATTAATAAGGAAGCTAAGCTAGCTGAAGTTCAGCCATGAGATGAATCCGGGATAATTCTTTTAAGCCAGGCTGAATTTTTCACAGAAAAATGCTTATAAACATTTAAAATCCCAAAAGGACATGAAGGAACTTACTACATTTATGAACAGTTTTGTATTTTCAAGTTCTCCATTGCTGAGACAACAAATAAAGATATCTTTTAATTATTGCATGTAACTGATTTATAAATTTATGAGTCAGAGAAAAATAAGTAACAAGAGAACATTCAAAAGCATTCTGTAATATAAGGCAGGATATGGCTCATAAATTGATGCCAGATATACAGAGGGGTAATAGTGTCAGTGTGGCCCCAACCTTTTAGTTAATTATGAAGAATTGCTAAATAGCAGGAAATGCTAAGTCATTATGACCTTGGGGAGCGTGCAGACACACACAAAGACAAACGCGCACACAGACACGCAAGCTCTCTTCGCAGTTTTTAAAATGGTTTAAAGCATCACAACTATCAGTCAAAATCTTATGTATTTTTTCATACATGGAGTTCATTTTATCACATTTAAGTAGTTGCACAGTTCACCTGACCTGTGATGGCACAGTGGATAAAGCACTGACCTGGAATGCTGAGGTCGCCGGTTCAAAACCCTGGGCTTGCCCGGTCAAGGCACATATGGGAGTTGATGCTTCCTGCTCCTCCCTCCTCCCTTCTCTCTCTCTCTCCACTCTAAAATGAATAATAATTTTAAAAAGTTGCATAGGTCAAATTCATAAAATTGTCAAACTTTGTCTCCAGTACCATTCAGCCTGGCTCAAAAGAAGTCTCCTCATGTAGCATATAACCTACATTCTCTAAGTCTAGCTCAGAAGTCTTCAAGGAGGAAAGACAATTCATTGTAATCCTGGAAGAAAATACAACTTCTATTTACATTTCTTATTCTATAGTCTTTACTCCCTTTTAATTTCTATTTTTATGTGTTTACTATTAATAAAGTCATACTTTTTTTTTTATTATACAGAATCAAAAAAGAAATTAGGAGAGCACTGACTTAGATGCCCATCTGGGAACCTAAAAAACCTAGGCCTACAGTTTCCAGCATACTAAGCCAGAATTCCTCTAACCATAATATGTCTGCAGCCAGTCAGCTATCCTCTGGTCTCATTCCATAAAAACAATTTTCTTCAAAGCTGGACATCCAAGATGATCCATGTGGTTTTATTTTCTAATCGAGCTACTAAAAGATCATCACAGGGGTCTTCACAACACAACAGGAAGGAGGGAATGGTGATGTTCTTCTCTCTTCTGTTTCATCATGTGGCCACACATTTCCGTTTTCATATGCTTGCTGAAGTGGATTATGAACTACATTGTTTAATTATTAATTAAATTAACACTCATGAAGTTAACTAGTGATTTGAAAACTTTTCCTTGAAAATAAAACAAAAATCTAGGGATTGTCAAGTAATAATAATAACGCAAGAATAAGTGAACACGGGGAAATAGCAGAACTCTTATCTCTTTGTTCCACTACTAACTCTTTGTCAGGCGTATTTCAAGAAAAATCTCTAAAAATTTAAAAAAAAATAAGGAGAGATCGTCTCAGGAAGGTTATGTTTAGCGGATGCAGTGGTATGCTATCTCGTGTACTCACCGCCTAGTGGCCCAGAGCATTGGCTGCTGAACACTCACACCTAAAGCCCTTCCCAAGAAGTTCCCCCCACCTCACCCCAGGGATGGTACACACCTAACACCTACGTGACATGAGGTTACAAAGGTCTGGTCTCTGGCTCCATTCAGGACATCTCTGTGGAGCCCTCCAGTGCAGAGCTCCCCACAGGCTGGTGAAACTTCGGCTGTGTCACAGTTAGCTCCCCTCAGACCACTCTTCCTTCTCTCGGCCCCTTGCAGGTATTGTGTCCAAGAGCCCTTCCAACCAACCAAACCCACTGCATGCAAATCTGTGTGTCGGAGTTGGTGACCAGGGAACTCTAATGTCTACTCTCATTTACCCTGAACTTTGCTCTAAGTCTTATTGTGCCCTGAATGTTAAATAAAGTACAACACATGAACATAAATTCTCAATATATGAGTGTAGGTGTGAACATGCACACACATGTCCTGAAGCATTGTGGGATCTAAAAATTCTGTTAATGTATTCACAAATACACAACGAGAGCATTTTAACTGCTGAGTTATGAAGCCAGTTTTCCATTTTTTGAGCTAATGTGTCATTAGTTTATTCATAAGCAAAGCAGGCCCTGTTCCTCAACACCATGATGTTCCCCATGGCCTACAAGACAGAGTCTGATAAGTAGGAGCCTGCAATAAAACGATCACATTGATCTGCTCACTGCCAACCATCGAATCCTTGTCTCAACTGCTCCCATCCTGCGCTTTTGGCTCTACACACACCAAACTCTCTGTGATCTCAGAAACACATCCTGTTCTTCCTCACCTCCTTTCCTTTCAATGCATGTCCTGTCTGCTCGGAATGCCCTCCTTCCCTCTTAGAGCACCACCCTCTGCCCTCCTTACCTTAACTCAGAGCCTTGCCAAGGGCAGGTTGGTGGTAGCAGTGTGACCAAGTGAGGCAACAAGGGCTACAATGTTGCAGAAATTTTAAGGAGCATAATGTAACCGACTAAATGTCAGTGGGCTTCTTATTATCATCTGGCTGCAAACAATTCTAACGTATACCAATAATAAAATGGTCCTTCTTGCAGGGTTGACTGCCCTCATGGCCTGTTCTGGGTATGCCAGTCACACATTTTGAGCCTTGACTCAGACATTCCAATAAACATTGAGCACCTTTAGTAAAACTTGTAGATTTGAACATAGGCTGTTATTAAACTCCAGGAAAACCAAAGAAGTTGTATACAAAGTAAAAGTAATCAACATATTATAATAGCCTCAGTGATAAACATTTACATAGTTGAAGTAACTGTATTTCTGAACTAATTTAACTTCTCCAAGAGATGGTGAAATTATTTTGGGACAATAGGAAAAGGAATATGTGTGGAAAAGAGCAGTATAACAAACAAACAGTAGGAAGTCAATCAATAGCTAACATTTATTTTAAATAAGAAATATAAGAAGTAAATATTTTATTTAGAAATAACAATCTGAAAGTAGTAGGAATGGGATAGGAGTGATCAGAAGTAAGACAAGAGTGCTACTTTATTTTATAACTTTGAGTTTTATACACTATATATACGTTATTTTAATATGTATTTAATAGGTTAATAAAATACTCAGCTCATACAATTCATTTAGAAAAACTTACCCAATCTCTCTTTTGTGATCTCAAAATACTCTATCACTATATCTATCACAGTGACATAGTATAATTACCAGTTGATGCTACAAGCTCCCCTATCAAATCCAGGTTCTTACAGACAATAACTATGTCTTGATTATATTTGTATCCCTTGGCAGAAGAGATACTTAAATTCAAATCTGAATTCAATAAATATTTACTGAGCTTCAGGTAGACAAAAGTAGTAATAAGATACAGGTGCCTGATTTCAAAGAATAACATTTATAACTATAAAATGTCATCACACCCTAGATTGTATAATGTGCCAAGGATTGTTTTAAGAACTTTGTGTTCATTCTCTCTTGAATCCTCACAACTGTTTTATGAGGTAAACATCACCGTCACCATTCTTCAGAAGACTGAGCAAGGTTATGTAAGTTGTCCAGCTAGAAAGAGGTAAATAATGAGCTCAAATAGGAGTATAGCATTGAACTACAGCATCCACATTCCTGGGCACAAACTCCCAACATCTGTCAAAAGACAAAACATGTTTACAACATGCTTACAATATGGTACAATATATAGAGCTAACGCTGCCATAAAAATGTTATATATATAAATATCATAAGATCAAAAGGAGAAATCTTTTGGTCAGAATATTCTATCAGGATAATGTGAAAAAGTAAAATTTAATTTGGAAATTAAGGAATGGAGAGGGTTTTGGCGAATCTGTATGAAGGGATGATATACAAAGGGAAGACATAGACATGTGAAGTCAAATGTATACATGTAGCTAGGAGGGACTACATATTCTGTGTCAAATTTCTCTCTAAAGCAGGCACGGACCCAGTCAGCAAAGTCCCTAAGAGATGTAAGAACTTAGGCAGAGGAAATATTCCATTAGGTTGCAAAAGGCTGTTAAGCTGTGGTGCTGGATTGTTTACACTACCCTCCATGTTCCCTGGAAAGACTGGAGGCAAGTTTCTTCTATCCTTTGTTTGGTGTAAAGTTAAGATGATATGTATGGTGGGGGTTTTCCCGCACTCAACACAATTTAGAGTAAAAAGAGAGGAATTCTTCAACGTATTGACGAGGAAATGAGAGTTTGCCGCTCAAATATATGCCCAAACATTGAAGAAATGGCTAGGACACATCAGGCTCATGTTTCTCATAAACACAAGAGTGTTTAACACATTCATGCCAGGACCTGCCGAATTTAAATCTTACTAAGAATGTATCTATATATATAAAAAGATAACTTTTTTGTTGTTTTTTTATTTTTTAACCTCTCTTTTTTTTTTTACAAATTCTGAAAAGCATAACAAAAAATGTAACATAAAAATGTTTTTTAATGTCAGAATAAATTTAATTTTGTCATATTTATTTTGTTTAATTACCATAAAAGCACGCTTGGACTTTATATTTTTTCTTTGATATTTGACAATTATTATAACATATTTCTCAGAAATTTGTATATAGGGCGCCTACAATTAAATGTGCCCCAACTTCAAAAAGTTTGAGAACCACTGCTCTAGTAGTTAACATGTGTAAAGCCAGTAGCCACAGCCACCATCACAGCCGCCTGGCCTATGCAGGTTCGCATTTGATTCAGACAGATGGTAATGAAACAACAGAGCCAAGAACTGGTGGACCATCATCTTTAATTCTAGCTTGCACCCAGCGGGCAAGTAAAAACACACACTGGGTTCCAAAACCCACTCATTCAGTGCTCACAAAGCTACTGACTTATCTGAGTTTCCTAGAATCAAAAGTTTCTAGCTTACTAGCCTTATTCACCTCTGTTCCCCATCTCCTTTTCTCTGCACAAACTCTACACAAACTGGCTTCTCTTTCAGCATTCTGCCATCTTGGCTGCTTCTCTCCTCTCTTTCACGTGGCCTTTCTCTGCTTTCCTACAGAATGGGCTCCTCCTAGAATGTAATCCATCTTCCCCCTGCCCACCCCGACAACATGATCTCTCTTCCTTTTAAAACCTTTAGGCGTGAAAGCCCACCCCCAACACACGTTAATATAACACGCCCATCCCAAGCAATCACCTGGGCAAAGGGCTTCCACGTGGGCAGCGCCATCTTTAACAAAGTGAGCAAAATATATTTTATCTGCCCAACAACATGGTATGTGGCTCATAATAGGTGCTTAATAAATATTTGTTGATCACTGAATGAATGAAGAGATAAATCAAAAAGGGAAAGCCAAATACAGAGCCAAGGGGATTGGAAACCAAGAAAGGTCAATTGATGAGAAGGTTTGCAGTAGATGGAAAAAGCAAGTTTAGAATTCCCTAACTTTTACCGGGTTCAGGAGTGAGCAGTGGCTTTTTATGCATTGTTCATGGCCTCTGGCATGAGCATTCTGAAAAGATTTGATAAAGTAAATGTGTGGCAGACAGTTTGGCAGTTGTCGGGGAAATAGTGTTCAGCTTGAATCCAGGATCAGAAGCAAATTCTTATTAAAAGGAAGATTTCAAATATAAGCCTGTAAAGATAGAAGATTTGGAGATAGATTGTAAGGCCCTTGAAAAGCAGGTGTGAGAGTCTCAGTCCCATTCATGTGTAGGACTCAGTCACTTTGAATTTTTTGAGAAAGGGTCAATATGATCTAAATAGGATGTCAGGAAGATTGAGCTGCCAATGGTAGATACAGCAGGGTGTAAAGAGAACTCCTAGAGTGGAGAACTTTGCAACAGTTCAGAAATAAGCTGGAAAGAGCTTGTTCCAGTGTGATATAAAGGCATATATAAAGAAAAGGGAAAATATAATGTCATTTTGATGGCTAACTCAACGGGATGTAAACATACTTCCTATATTACAATGGATAAGAGTCCAGTCTTCAAAATCCAACCAGTCTCAGTGCAAGTCTCCATTCCACCATTTACCAGCTAAGCTACTTTGGGCAAGTTCAGTTTCCATCTTTGTACAATGGGGTAACATTTGTATCCACTTGGATACAAGAGAAAGTCACTGGAAAGAATCAATAAAAATAAAAATAAACTGCTTAGCGCAGTCTCTGGCAACAGTAAACTATCAATTAACATCAACTATTCTTTCAAGCTAGACAGGAGAAGGGAACAATGATGCCAGGAAACTTATTGTTGGTGGGCATGCCTTCATGGCACAGGAAAATAACCACTTGTAAAGAGTTAACTCCTGTTCTGGCTTCTGATCTGGATTCATGCCAAACATAATCACCTCTGACTCTTTCAGAAACCTTATTCTTCAAGCTGCTTCAGCCATTTCTAAACTCAATGCTTTCAAAATTTATTACCAATTGCCCCTCGTGGTGATGCCGCCCCCCTGGAAGATATCCCAGAAACCAAACTTGGAGGCAAACCCTCCTTGGCTAAATTCTAAATTCACCACTCCTGTCTTCCCAAGAAATATCAGAAAGATTGGATATTTTGAGAGGAAATTCAATGTTAAACTTGGTTTTTAAGAGTTAACAGAGAGTGATTTTTTTTTTTTCCTCCAAGGATAGGTAATAGCATCAGATTCTGAAATTAAGCACAGCAGGAAGAAAGAGGCTGCATAGATTTCACAGAGTATCACAGGCCTCTGCAATAAAGCACTTAAAAATGCCTTGTATTGCTAATTCTTTACACAATCTCCTTTTATTTCCAAAGCAGTATGCAGTGCTTGAGCCATGAGACTTGCATTGATGTTAACATTAGATTGCTTGAATTAGAGCCATTTTTCTACTGCAACTCCTGTTACATTTAGAATTACTTTCTACCCTTTCCCCCCCAATACATTTTCCAGTCGGACTTTCCAAAACAAATGAACAGTTGCCTCTTCTAACAATGCTGAACGCACCTTTCAGTCATCACCTTAGCAAAGCATCCTTCCACTCAAGATTCCAAACCAGACTTTGCACTAAATGGGAAGTCAGCCTGCTTTACGATCACTGGATCACGTGTCACTCTGGGAATCTGAAGTAAAGGGTGGCAACAC
Source organism: Saccopteryx bilineata (assembly GCF_036850765.1). Lineage (NCBI taxonomy): Eukaryota > Metazoa > Chordata > Mammalia > Chiroptera > Emballonuridae > Saccopteryx > Saccopteryx bilineata. Next base: position 124,443,013 of record NC_089490.1, read on the forward strand.
TTTTGGTCAGCTTTCAATTTCCTACCTGCCCTCCACTCCTAGTCCCACATCAATACTCCTTATTCAGCCATCGAGCTAGCCAACAAATGCTTATTAAATAGCTATATTGGCAAGGCGCTGTGCTAGGCAACATGGTAGATTTTCAAAACAGTGAAATAAAAATGTCATTAGCAGCAAAGCACTGCTCAGTGACAAACAATCAGATGGAGACTTATACTCTAAATAAACCAAGAAAATGCAGTATTATGAAGATTTGCTTTTCACAATCACCAATTTTTGGTCAGCGTTTGTAAAGATTTTTTTTTTTATTTAACAAAATATGTTTGTATCTTGAAAAACCTTTTTTTCCAGTCCATATGAATATCCTGTCAAGTTATCTATCGAGTACTGTGATCAGACGGAGAACACAGGTTACGTCCCTGACCTCATGTGGTGATTGCTGTTCCCAAAATAACACAAACAGTAGCCTAATCACTTGATCCCATACAAAACACAGGTTGGCTTCTGCCCTGTTTATTTGTATGTATGAAGGCACTTTCTGTAAGCATCCTATTAGTATAATTAAAACCTTGTTTCTGTCTTCTCACTAGGGTTCCTTTTTGTCATACTTTACCTTGATGTCTTTATCCACAATAATCATAAGTAAACTATTCTAATCTATTTTCCACCTATTACACTCTTCCTCTGTTTTCACTCATTCATTAAGCAAAGGTCTTTAAGCACCTACTATATATCTGATACTGTTTTGAGTATTTTAAATACAGAGATAAATAAATAAATCAACTTCTCATCTTAATTTTACTTAGCCACCTTAGACTTGTCCTGTGAGAAAGTTTTTCCAAGCCTAGAATGTACAAAATGGCCGTCTTCCCCCTAACCGTGACCCACTGTATGTCAGCTCCCTCACTTTTAACTTGAAGCATACTAATATTCTATGCACTCAAATTTACAAAAGGTTCTTTACATTTTATTTCAAAACTCTTAAAACCATGTGATCAGTAGAAGTCACAGCAGCAATCCAACAATCAATTATGTGTTATCTTGGCACTACTACTCTTTTTTGAGCATGTTTCTTTAATTCTCTATTCCCTATATATCAATTGCCACCAAACTAAATCAATGCAATTTTTTATTATTGGTTCTCAAACTGTTATGTGCAAAAGAACTACCAGTCATGCTTCTTAAAAATGGAGGCTACAAGGCTTCAGCCACAGAGATTCAGGTTCTTTACATCTGAGTAGGGGCCAGAGAGATAGATTTAAAAAATATACCCCAGGCGTTTTTCAACTAATGATGATTGGATAATCACCTAGTTGAGAAACACTGGTCTATGATTTCCTGTGAGGTCAATTTTTATGTATTCACAATCTCGGCTTCAAGTGAAAAAGTATTTCTTTAAGTAATATTTTAAGTAACTTAAAAACAAATTTTAATTAAAGGTAATTATTTTATTAAGCCATGTGCCCCTGTGTGCTCTATAAATACTTTTTGGTTTATAAATGGATCATGGGTACTTGATAAGAATAACCAACATTTAGAAATTAATGTATAGCTCAAGCTTCACTTTCAGCAAGGACGTCTCTTGCCTGTTCCTCTTAACTATTTCCTGTGGTAGAAAGGCAAGTATGGTTACTGCTCCCACTTTATGGATAGGAACCCACACCAGTATCCTAGCCACAGCACAATGATAAATGTATAAAGGGTACAGTCAAAAAGACTGAAATCTGGACAATGATTTTTCTGAACCTTACCTGAGGAAAATGAGCAAGCATCCAACCCATTGGAGTTATCTGCCTATCTGTGAAAAGGGGATAATACCCATCTGATTGTTAGGCTGTGAGGATTAAGTACAATTACTGATAAAAAGCACCTCGCACGGTGCCTGGACCATGGTCAAATGCTCAACCCATTAGTTTTACCATTTCCCATCGTGCGGAGCTGCTCTGAATCAAAATGTAGCTCACTTTGCAATATATGTCAGTGCGGCAATCGTTTACTCTGTTGGTGCCCTGTGCCAGGCGTCATGATGATGCCCTCCATGATGATGCTTAACTTCTACATGGCTTGTCACCCTATGGTTACCCCTTTCCAACCAGGCAGCAGCACATTTTGCACACCTTTCACTTCTCAAGTCATCCAGTGAGAGCAATATAATGCAGAGCAGTCAATGGCGCCATGAGTGTCAAGACCTTGTGGTAACATAAAGGTTTAATAAAGCATACTAAGCAGTCCAGGGAAAGGCAAGAGGGGGGCAGAGCATTTTGGGAGACTGAGAAAGTTGCCAGAAATAAATTGGGGGCCCATTAACTTTTTTTAGATACTGATAGATTTATAGATTTGTTTAGTATGCATTAAAAGCATCAGTTTATCGGCCCTAGTTGGGTGGTTCAGTGGCTAGAGCATTGTCCTGGTGTGATGAGGTCATAGGTTTGATCCCCAGTCAGGGCATATATGAGAAGCAACCAATGAGTGCACAACTAACTGGAACAAACTGATGTGCAATCTCTCTTTCTCTTATTAATGGGAAAATAAAAAAAAATTTTAAGTATCATTTTATTTCCTGATTTAATATAGAAAAGATACTATTTTACTAATGGTAAAGGTACACTGGAGATGAGGCTCAGTGTAATGGAAGAAAAGTCGAGCAGAATTATAAGCCATAGTGTGTGCTTGTTCAAAAGCAGTGCTCACGCAAAGTAAAGGCACCGACTGTGCCAGAACAAAGGACAGATTGCCCATACTGCATAGTGACACCAAGTATCGCAAGAACTTTCATGCACACCTCAGTCAGCTGCTGACACTACACATCAAACGTCAGCTTTCAGAAGCCACGAATTACACCAGGAAATCTTAGTGGATGTCAGATTTGAAGGCTAGCCTTAACCTAGAATGGAAAAGGACCAGCAACTACTGTTCAGAGGATATAAACCTAGCTCAGCAGAGAATTACGTAAGTTTAGTGACAAACAGCATCTTGGAAACACCATCAAAAGTAGTAATACTTCTTTTCTTTTGTTCTCACAAATGTTAAGTTCATCATCTGTTCAACTAGAAACACTGAAGTACCCAGTGCTCACTATTTAGGGAAAACTGTGCCAGAACGCCCACAGTAAGCCGTCTTTATCCTGAGCACAGTCCCCAGAGGGGTCACTTGTCTGAGGAATGTGTCAAAAATTAGCTCTTTCCTGCCTCCCATCCTCCTTAGATTTTTGAAGTTGTCTCAGGGCCAGTTTCCCACACAGTACAACACACAGAACCACCTGAAAAACCAGAGGCAAAGTACCACTGGGCTCATGAATCTCACTTGAAACTGACATGCAAAGGCAACATCTTATGTCCAGAAAAGAAAAAAACAAAAACAAAAACAAAAAAGCTCCTTCGTCCACACAGAATTGCTCTCCATTACATTACTGAGTATCAGTCTGACTGAGTCTAAATGGCATGGTCTTCATCCTCTACTGCAATCATCCCCCCATGCTGGCCCCCCAAAAATAGCAACAACTCAATTTTCAGTGCAATAACGTCTTTTCTTAGATGTTGTCTCCCAGTGGGTAGAAGAATGAACTGCTGCAATGCCACCAGATCCTCTACAGTTTCTTTTAATTTAAAGTTACAATAGGAGGGAAGAAAAGAGACTTTCTATTAAGGGACAACTCCCTGAAGGGTCTCTTAGCTGACGAGCGAAGGACTGCTCGTGGCAGTGATCAAATCTAATGCGACAAAGTACTGGTGGCTCTGCAACTCATCACAGCAGGCGCTCGCGCTGAGGGCCACTTGAGTTCAGTGCTTTGTGGTGCGGCAAGTTGGTTTAGGAACAGTAACACAGGGGAGCAAAGACTGGAAAGGTGTTTGAGGCTAAGATAAAATGCAGACTTACAGTGCAAGTCTCTTCTCAACTGAATAGGAAGCCTAGAGGGGTAAGGAAATGAAGAGAACATTCTGTCTACCTCGTGCTTTAAGGCAATTTACCTGAAGATGGTCAAGGTCAGTTGGAATAGCTGTTGTACGGTTTATAACCTGCTAAAACTAAGGATTGAAGTATGAGACATTAACTGTGCTGCACTATTTTTCAAAGGCAAACATTGGGGATGTTTGCTTGCATAAACAATGCCTTCAAATTACATTAACTATCAGTGGTTTCAAGATATTTTTGATCACCTGATACAACAGCTATACCTTTCAGTTGCATTTAAGAGTACATTAAAAGGAGTGCAATATATATTGAGCATCTTCTCTATGCTATACATGGTTCTATAGATTTTCATCTAATCTCTTATAACCTCATTTGATCTTAACTAGGACTCTGTGAGGTGATATGATTATCATGTTCATTTAACTGTGAAGGCAAATAAAGTATTAGAGAGCTCAAAAAACATTTTTTTTTAAAGTCAGGTTGTTTTTTTAGTGGAAAGTCCACCTGACCAGGGTGACTGCCACTAACCCTTGGGTAATACTGCCAAACCACAACTATACCACTCAGGTCTCCTATTGCAAGAAAATAATGGACTCAGTCCCACCTGCTGCCCCTATGTCTCTAGCATCATTTGTGCACTAAGACCATGCTTCCATAGGGCTATGACTGAGCACAGTGGGGGTGCAAATGCAGGTCTTCCTTGGGAACAGAGGACCCCTCTAATGGCTGTCTCTCATCTGCCCAGCCAAATCTTTCTTGGACTGTGCCACAGTCAGCTTCTTCCTACTCAGTTCTCTGTCCTTCCTTCTGTCCCTCCTGGCTTCAATGTCAAAACTTGATCACTGGTAAAAGGCTGTCCTAGCCTTCTCCTGTTCCCTCCTCCAATAAACTTCTTACATGTCTAATTCCATTTTGGCATATGCTTCTTGAGGGACAGTAATTAATGCAATAACCAAGTCATTTATTTGCTTTTTTGGCTCAGTGGTAGAGCGTCGGCCTGGCGTGCAGGAGTCCCAGGTTCGATTCCCGGCCAGGGCACACAGGAGAAGTGCCCATCTGCTTCTCCACCCCACCCCTTCTCCTTCCTCTCTGTCTCTCTCTTCTCCTCCCGCAGCCAAGGCTCCACTGGAGCAAAGTTTGCCCTGCCGCTGGGGATAGCTCCATGGCCTCTGCCTCAAGCACTAGAATGACTCTGATTGCGGCAGAGCGACGCCCCAAGATGGGCAGAGCATCGCCCCCTGGTGGGCATGCCGGGTGGATCCCCGTTCGGCGCATGCGGGAGTCTGTCTGACTGCCTCCCCGTTTCCAGCTTCGGAAAAATACAAAATAAAATAAAATAAAATAAAAAAGCCTTTTCTTTATGTTTGGTCAGTTGTACTTACAGAGAAATACTATCATTGGGAAAAGAAAATAAGCACTAATTTCTGTTACTACTATATATCATATCTTTAAACAGGCAATGGTATATTTATTGTGTCTTTGTCCTTGAACCCAATTTAAACAAAAAACCCAATGAGATTCTTTTTGAAGGAATGTTGACTCCATACGGCAAAATATTGCAAAGTCAGATTTATTTCTTTTTTCAAATGAAATTTCTCTATCCACATGTATTATAACTTAATATAACTTAATATAATTGTCAATGGATAAAAATCACAAAATAAATTTTCACTAGTTTATATCTACAATGGGAAATCAAAAAGGATACCATGAGGAGAGATCTATAATTAGGTTGTAAAGTTTTTGTTTGCCTTTACCTATTATGTAGAATAAAATGTTAATTACCGAAGGAAGACTTATATGAATAAAAGATAGAATTCACACTTGCACCAAATACAGCAACTTAATATAACCACATTGTCAGAGATCATGTATAGACAACTGAATCACTATTTTAAAGTGTTGATCTCAGCCTTGAGAAAGTGATATATTTTTTCTCCCTGGACTCAAATGAATTCAAAGCAAGTATAAAATGAAGCTTCAAACATTATTAATGATTTAAAAGACTTGATTGGAGAAGAGTGAAGCTAACATTTACTGAGCACCTAGTCCTGACAGACTCTCTCTTAGGAATCCAACATGTATCTAGTGTAATTCATGCATATTCTTGTAAGAAAAAGTATTATAATCCCCAGCTTTAGAGGTTAAAAAAGGGGGCAGAGCACTGAATGTTCAGAACTCCAAGTCATTGAAGAATTATAAGTAGACATAAACTGAGACACTCTGAATGTTAATGGGATTGCCTCTTCTGCATCCTGGTTCTTTCCTGAATTTCCTACCTCCAAGGCTTAATTGGTGCTATTGTGACAATGCAATACCTAAGCTTCTGGGGAAGATCAACTGAAGGTCCACCCAGAGCCCTGCCATGCTGTTGACTATTGCACTATTTGTCCCCTTTGGACATGCGATGCCACATAATCATGAAGGTTGTTAATTGACTGATGAGTAACTACTGTGCATCAAAGATAGAATCAGTTTTTAAATTTATAATAAATTTTAATAAAGAATGAATGGATTTATACCTGTGGAAATCAATACCACCACCCAAACACTCCTGTAAATACATTTTTTTTCTGGGTGGCTTTTTATTCTTTAAGGTTCAATTTTTAAAGGGTGGTAATTCAATGTACTCTTTAAATGCATTCATTTTTCCTCTAACTTTATCAATATGTTGCCCTTACTGAATGTCATCCTTACCCATAAGTGGAGTAATTACTTTCCTATAAGATATGAATTGAGTAGTACTGAAAAATAATCCCAATGTTTATAAATATTTTTTATTGATAGCTTCACTTGATATTTGTAATCCCCACAAGTCTTGCCCTAGTAATTAGATAGTGATAATAAATTACAATAATAATAATGGTAATAATGACACTTAGAGAATTAAACCATAATAGGCTATTAATGCCTTTGAATTAATTAATTTCTGAGCCAGAAGTTAAACTGGGAAAATGGGGCAGAAATTCAGTATGGTCCATCAGAGCAAACTGGGCTGTTATCAAGAACCCATCCTAAAGTTCAGTTCCCTGATCAGGAGAGTATTCAAAAGCACCCGTTTAGGCAGCTAACTGGGTAGAGATTTGAAGAAAACAACTCCAAAAAAGCATATTCTCCTTCATTTTAAAGACAAGGCTATTGAATACAGTAAACTCTATGAACTAGTATCGTACAAATGTCCCAGCTGAAAATGACTCAAGGTGCTTAGGTGTCTGCCCTGCTCCTGATCTGTAAGTACTCCACTTCTTCCCCTTTAAATAATAATAAAAAAAATCAGTATTTTTAAGCAAAAGATTTGATCCTTGCTTCTTAGTCTTAAATTTTTCATTTTACTCTTCTTTTAAGAACATCTTTTCATGCAAATAAACTCTTGGTTTAACTGAAGATCATTCAATAACTTCTCTACCTCTAAAATCCTTCTCCTAAATGTTAGATATGAGTAATTAGTTATGCTACATCACACACAGAAAATAAACAGCAAGGACCCCACTCACATTTGAGAATTATTTACCATTCCCACTCCCCACACTCCTCCAAATGGGAATTGGATAACAAGATTGATCATAATTGGATTAAGAACTATAATTCTTTAATTCATTTATCAAACGGAGGCATTTGGAACCATTTACTTACAGAGTTGTTTAGACAGTTTTGTGTAGTGTTTTTTAAGATAAACCAAAATGCCTTTCTGAAACAAGTTTCAGATCCCAAATCATTAATATATGACAACCAAATGTAGACAATTTATAAATGGGTGTTTTAAAACAATGTTTGCAACAAAATTGAACTTTTATTTTATTAACTATCTACAAATCTAAGTTCAGGATATAGTTTATTTGAAACAGCCAAGCACTTTCTTCGCCTTTAAAATAAATCTACATTTTGCAGGCTAAAAAATTTGCAACAAGTGTGTGAGGGAATGCATTGACTTCCGGCATAGACAAATAAGTTTTCCAGGTTACTTTCAGAACTATGATTGTAGTTTTTTCTCCCACTGGAGGTGATTAGATATTGGGTGAATCATCCAGGTTATGCCAATCCATTATATTCAACAATTTTACCTGCTGGAAATCTAAACGATGTTCAACATTGGAACTCAAAATTATTTGAAATCTAGTGTGTTTTAGATGACTAAAAAAAGTTTTATCCTGCCTTGTATATTACTTTTTTTGTATCATGTGAACATGGCTTCAAAATAATAATTGTCTATTACTCAGTAGAAGAATAAAACTTTTTCAAGAAAATGGTATATTCTTTTAAACATTATATCTTATTTTTAATTTGGTTTATAAGGAAAAATTGCTAAAACATTCCAATTCACATTTTAATTGAAAAATGAAATTTTAAACTCTCCATATAGCTTGTCCCTTAACTCCAACAAGAACAACAACAACAAAAAAGAAAACTATCATACCTGAATATAATGTTCACTTTTTTGTTCTTTGCTATTTACTCCATATATGCCACAGATAACATCTTTATAAGCATATATTCATTTTTCTCTTTTACATAACCATGTGTCAGTCTAAACAGGATGTGCATTTACATGTATAGCACTAAATTAACTTGAAATAACCACTGGATCTCAAACACCCGATTATTTACCAAATACCTTTGAGAGTTTTGAATCCTGTATATAACACGCCATTCAACCAGAACGGTTTAAGCTCAACCAAAACTAGTACAGGGTTTCTGTATGAAGAGTTGAAGCTCTTTCTTTATTTTTTTTCTTCATATATTAAGTGTTTACTGTCTCAAGTCTATGCCAGATTGGTTCATTATTGTCCATTCAAAGGTTACAAAAAGAGATTTTTTAAAACCCACAGGCAAATAAAAAACTCTATTAATTGCTCATGTATAAGACCACTGGAAAGAAAAGGGGGAAAAAAATTTCAAATGAGTATGCTAGTATATAATTAACACAAATAACTAAATAATTATGCACATCCCTTCCCACCCCCACAAGTAAATGTTTTTAAACAACTCCTCTGATGAAAGATTTACCTTTTAGGCAAACAAAAGCAATCCCTTCCAGTTTAAGGATTTCAGGCTGTATTGCATCAGTTTTAAGTGATGCTTATGATTTTTATCTTGTATAGTTGAGGAGTAAACAGTTGATGACATAATTTGCAGGAGAACTTTGCACAATGCCTGATAGAACTTCCAGTGTAAGTGCTTATGATTTTAAATCATTGTGGCTGAATGTATCAAGGCTTCAGCCTCAGAGCTATATTTAAATCAGGAAGAAGCACCCCCAGAAACTTTGTCCCGTGTATCTTCATTTGAAACCGGACTCCTTCCTATCAAGGCTAACAGCAGTTCACAATACAGCTGGGTTCCTCCAAAGTTAGATCAAAATTCAGCAGCCCTGTGAAGACCCTAAGAAATTGTCCTCTTTTTAAAATTCTATAAAAGTCAAACTTAAAAAAAAAAAATGTCTGTAAACTTTAAAACCATCTGGTCCCTCACCTAATCACTGTTGGCAATCGAGCCTCACTCCTGTAATCCTGATCAAAAACTCTGCTCTGTTTTTTTCTGACTGAAATGCCCACTGCCAATGAATCTCCCACGCGCCCACTTCACTGGTCTGTTTTGTTTAAGGATACTTGGGGACATTATTTATGAGCATCAAGGAAACAAATCATTCTGTCTAGTCCCTTTGCAGATTCCCACACTTACTACCCAAAATCCCACAGATCTCCCTTGGTGTTGTTGCCCTTGACTAAAGAACTGTGCTGAACTGAAGGAAGCCTCTGGGGAAATCAGCTCCTGCCTTTCTGGACAAACTACTTTGGATATCTGGATACTGTGAGGATCTCAACCGGAATAGCACAAATTCCTAAACTTTTCTAAAGAAGTACAGTTGACTGCCACCCAGAGTGCCTCGGCTGGCTGACATGAAAATATCCCCTGCATATTGACAGAATTCCTCATGTTGACCTGCTTTAGTTGAGAAGGAAAGGCATTAAAATGAATTCACATTTAGCACTGTCTGAATTTTTTACCCACAGAGGCCAATGTCTTCGGTTATTCAGGGTCAAACTATTTATTAATATATTCGTTTTACAAAGTGTAAGGAAAAATTGCTATTAAAATATGTAAATAATACTTTCGTGTGCATCCTCTGCCGGCCGATTAATATGCAAGAAACTGCTGCTATCAAATGGAAACATTTCCAAATCCAGTTTGATTTCAACTCGTATAACCTCTTGTTCTTGCTTATTACTGTAGCCCCAAAGTGCACGCGGAGATTTCCCAATCCCGCGTTTCAAGTGACAACACTCAAGGGGTCTTCACTTCGTACGCGGAATGGGGTGGGGGAAAGTAGTTGCAATTAATAAAGCTTCCGGTCTCTGAAGTCCCTAGAATCCTGAAGGATGAGACTTGTTTCCGAAATTCCGGGCGGGAGGGAGGGGGAGTACTAGGGAGAGGGATTGCAGAAAGCGAAACAAAAAGACCAAAGGAGGGAATGTGCAGGTTGTGAGGTGGGTTGGGGGTCACGTGGATATTCTAGGAAGGGGAAGGAGCTCTGTCCAACTTTTGGGTCTGTCGTTTGGCGTGAACTGAGGTGCAGAGCCCAGGCTAGGATCTCTCCTGCACTCCTGCCCTCCGCTCTCTTCACCACTTCCACCGCCACCACTCGGAACACCATACCGGCACCAGCAAGCGGGCTCCCCACCAAGAACACAAAGTTATTCCATTTTTCTGAACTGGGTCCGAGAGCGCAGCCCAGGGGACCCCCCACCCCCAGACAGGCGCCCCCGAGGATGACAGGGCCACTTTCACTCTCGAGCCGCCTCCCGCCTCTCCCGCCCCCGGATGCCGGTCCCCCTCCCTCTGTACTTGAGGAAACTCCGGCGGCGGCCCCCTCCCTCCCAGCCGGCTCTCCAGCTGGAGCCGGGAACGAGCGCTGAGTGGCGGGCAAGGCGAGCGGCAGAGGGGAGCTCTGCGCCTTGGAGGTCTGCCCACAACAACGTCGGGACGAACAACAAAGTTAAAACGCTGCGATTCACGCACCTTACCGGGTCTCCTTAGTGTCTCCTCCGGCGTGGGATGCAAAGTGGCACAGTGGCGGGCTGGGGGCCCCCGGGAGGAGACTGGAGATGGGTTTTGGTGGCTCGCCTTTTTCAGTGTGTGTGTGTGTGTGTGTGTGTGTGTGCGCGCCTGTGTGTGCCTGTGTGTGTGCCTGTGTGTGTGTGTGTGTGTCTAGGAGTGTGTGTGAGTGTGTGCGGGCGCGCGTCCCTCTTCCCCGTCTCTCGCTCGCTCGCTCGCTCGCGCTCCCCTTGAAGCTCTCAAGGACGAGGTGAAATCCCTTTGCTGGTCATGAGGCGGCTTCAGAGACAAACAACACAATACGAGTGCAAATAACAAAAGGCAAAAGACAGTAGGAACAATGGGGGAGGCGAGGGCAGAGCAGCAGCCGGCTGCCACCACGGCCCGGCGTCCGCCGGCGGGGGGGACGGGGCACGGGGGCAGCCTCGGGGGCTCCGACTCCCTCCAGGTCGCCCCCACGCTCCCGCAAACCCGCCCTGACCTCCTTCTCGCAGCTCGCCGCCTGGCCGCCCTCTCTGTCCATCCGAAGGGAACGAGCCCAGAGTTTGCTTCCCCGTCTGCTGCAGAGTAACTCGATTGTAAATAACGCGGTGATTACCCACACCGTGCAGGAATGTTTTAGAAAAAAAAAAAAAAAAATCTGCCCTCCACTTAAAGGAGCGATAAAATGAAACGGCAGGAGTGGAAGGAGTGGAGAGAGTGCGCTATCTCTAGATCTCAGCGGAGCTCGCGTCTATAAATATGCATTCATGTTTAGTCAAGTCCCCTTTGTCAACTTCTTCCTTGCGCTGGAACCTCGCCCGCTGCCCTGTAGCCGTGACCCGGGCCCCTCCTCGCCCCCACGCGCGTTTGCACACAGTCGAGCCCGTCCCGAGGGCGCGTGTCGGGGTTCGCTGGCGCCCGCGGAACCTTCGCGGAGGCTGGAGCGGAGAGAGGTTCTGGGTTTAAAGCGACCACGGCCGCCGGGGAGCCCGGCTCTGCGCCCGCGGGTCCGCGCCGCCGGCCGTTCCCACCCACCTATTCCCGGGGTGGGGAGGGAAGGAAGGAAGAAAAGTTTTCAGGCGCTCTCATCCCTGCCTCTGGGGTGGTTGAACTGGTTTTGTTTTGGGAGAGTAAAGCCAAAAACCCAATGCCCAAGAACCAAGGAAAGATATTTAGGGAGAAAAAGGCTCCGCGCCGGGCTACGACTCCTGCGACCCTGGAGCTGGCTCCTGCCGGCGAGACGGAGACCCCCGAGTTCCCTCACCCTCGCAAGGAACTCTGTAGGCAGTGCCCCGAGAGAGGCTGCCGCTGATTTGTGTGCTCTGACAGCTCCCGGGCTGCCTCGGCGCGGATCTCCAACAATCTTACTTTCATTGACACAAAACAGCTGCCGGTTTGCCGGGGGTGGGGTGGGGTGGGGGGCTATCCAACTCAAACCAGGGAGGAGGGGGGACCCTGACTGATCTTTCCAGGCCGGGTGTCCAGAAAAAGGGCGAGGAGGTGTCGCGACGGACGCAGCGGGTCTGGAGGAAGGCATTGGAGAAGAGGACTGAGACACAATACGAGCAACACGTTTCTTTTTCTCGCTGCTCTCTTCCTGTTCCCCAGCTCTATACAGCTTTGCATCTTTTCCGTCCTCGTCTCAGTGATTTTTTTTTTTTTTCCAGACGCGCATTCATTGAGTGAGCCGCGTCCCTGGGCACCCCCAGCGTTTCCCAGAGTGCAACACCACCACCAGGAGATCAATGACCACAGTCAGTTTATTCTTCACGCGCCTGGAAGAGCAGGGCACTGAAGCAGCATGGGAGGGAGGCTTAGGGCTTACCTGTCCGTGCGGTCTTCCTCACACCTCTGGCTGGTTTCTAACCGGTAGCTAGTAAGCAAATATAGTTTCTTAATGCATGCAACACATACCAATCACAATGTATTCACCTATAAAAGTGATACATCCTTTCTCCCCCCCCCCCTTCTACCCTTTGTAGATTTGTTTCTGGGGGTGGATTGATAATACCTGAGATTTTGCACTTGTCTAGAGTGAAAATTTTCCAGGGTTTCTGATGATTGATTATTTGGTACCAGCTTTCTAAAACAGGCTAAACACCTTTCCTTAGAACAAAAAAGTGAGAAATGCAAATCTTAATAACTCAAGGCAAAAAATTCAAAGTGTAGGCACAGTTATTATCCACTCCCACAAAGAAAAGCTTCCTCTTCCACAAATATTTGATCACATAGAGCCCAATAATTAAGAGAGCAATCAAATAAACTCTGAGCTTTCATGGGCACTCCAAATGATCATCTGCCTAGAATTTATAAGCAGGGTAATCATTTGCTGCTTGGATATAGCTCTGGGTATGGCATTGTAAATGTGTATCCTTAAACAATTTTACTGTTTTCTTAAGTATATATTTAATGAGCAAGACCATAGATAATAATATTTAAATTGCTGGATCAGTGTGGCCTCAACAACTATGTGAAAAAAATTCTTGGTATATGTATGACACACTTTTCTTACATGTTACTTTTCCTCATATTTCCTATTCTATCCAAGCTTCAAATCAGAGAACTTGTGTAATAAGAATATAAGAATTTATCAATAATTGTACTATACCTAGAATTTAGTACTATTTTTATTTTAAACAGTTCCTGGCATACATCAAGTGATTTATTCTCATAATATAATACATATGTAGTTGCTTTTCACAGCTACCACTGTGTCAGGTCCAGGTTCTTCTGTAATGCGCGAGTGGCAGATCAGGCCCAACTACAAAAAACGTCCCCTCTACCAAGTAGATGAAAATATATATAATGTTTGAAAAGAGAGAGTCATTTACACTGAATTCCCCCTAGATTTCAATCCATTTCTCTTAGACCATACTCGACCATACTCAGTGAAAATAAAGAGACAGAGGGAGACCTTTTCCCTGGGTCTCTGGTCAGTGGGTGACGAGGATGCCTGCTTGGCTTCACCTTACCAAGCAGAGAGGTGCCACCTCCTCTGGATTCAGCATCTACTGCTTCTTCAGTGTAACGGCTTTTGGGGTGAGCAGGCTTTCTACTGACAGGAGAGGGAGGCTGGGCAGAGGGAGAAAAGGGGCAAAGTTGAGAGCTGCCTGGAGAGTTATTGGTAAAATTTGAATTACACCAACCTCTTCCCTTTTGCTCCTGCAGGGAGTGAAACTTCTTCATTATGGTTATTGAAACCACATGCCCTTAAGATTAATCCATGACCATTATATAGCAACAGCATAGCTGATCAAAAACTTCCAGTGGGATGTTTGTTTGTCTTGGGCTTTAAAGAAAACACCCACATTTAAAGTGGGACTGATATATCGTATATTAAAGATTAGTATTTCCATTTATCAAGCATTTACAATGTTCTAGGCTCTCGGCCAGGTGTATTTGTGTGTGTGTGTGTGTGTGTGTGTGTGTGTGTAATGTTGTCTCTGCTTCTTACTGTAAACTTGAAAGAATGTACCATCATTGTTTGTACCTAAACTAAAGCTCAGAAAGGTTAAATGACTTGCCCAAATCACACAGCTTCTAAGTGGTTGTGCCAGCATGTGACTCCAGATTGCTCCAACTCTAAGCATGTTCTCTTTACTTCATCTTGACGCCACCTACACTTTATATTGGGGCTACTTTCCAACAAGAAATAGTATTGCGGCCCTGGCCGGTTGGCTCAGTGGTAGAGCGTCGGCCTGGCGTGCAGAAGTCCCTGGTTCAATTCCCGGCCAGGGCACACAGGAGAAGCGCCCATCTGCTTTTCCACCCTCCCCCTCTCCTTCCTCTCTGTCTCTCTCTTCCCCTCCCACAGCCGAGGCTCCATTGGAGCAGAGATGGCCCGGGCGCTGGGGATGGCTCCTTGGCCTCTGTCCCAGGCGCTAGAGTGGCTCTGGTCGCAACAGAGCGACGCCCCGGAGGGGCAGAGCATCGCCTCCTGGTGAGCAGAGCGTTGCCTCTGGTGGGTGTGCCAGGTGGATCCCGGTCGGGCGCATGCAGGAGTCTGTCTGACTGTCTCTCCCCATTTCCAACTTCAGAAAAAATACAAAAAAGGGGGAAAAAAAAGAAAAAAAAAAGAAATAGTATTGCATTAAATGGGTGCATTTAAAATACCAAATTTATACTCTTTATAGTCTAGTCATAAGATATGTTGTTATTTTCACTCACATTGCTCATTCGATAACTGAAATTTCCAAGAAAATTTGTGGGTCATTGTGGGGCAGCTGTGTCAAGCTTGTTCACTGGTTTACTGGTTACAAGCAGTTTGCCCGATGGGTGCGTGAGCATGCGACAGTGCCACGTATGTATGGCCTATACAGTGGGCCCTTGTCTATCACGAAGGTTAGGTTCCAGAACCCCCCACGATAGGCGAAAATCCATGAAGTAGGGACCTTATATTTATTTTATTATTTATATATATTTTGAGCTTTACAAACCCTCCCTACACTCTTGTTAACCTTTCCCACACTGTTATTAACTTTTCTCATGCTCTTATAAACACTTCCTATGGTCTTAAACACTTTCTATACTCTTAAACCAGTGTAATTTTAACAACATATAAAATTCTATATGGATACTCACCAGTGAATATACTACAACTTGAATGATGATGATTTAATATGTTTTAGTTAATATTTTAAAATATTTTTATATTGTTTTTAATTTTTTTAGGCTAGAAAATGCTTTTACCACAAAATAATTAAAATAATAAATATATAAAAATACCTATATATCACAAAATCTCATGATATAGCAAAAAATCTGCAATACAAAATTAGATATATACAATTAAAAAATCCATGATGCAGTGAGACTGAGAAAAGTAAACTGCGATATGGTGAGGGATGACTGTATAAGGCTGTGGGTGCTTGTGCTCAGGGGGACTGTGCATGCGCAGATTACCTGTCTGCTGCTGTGAGGGGCCATTTTGCTGTGTTTTTTTTTGCATGAGGTGTGCTTTTCCTTGCTCTCTTGCACTCACTGTGAATAGCAGATTTTCCTTTGTTTGTTAGCTCTTTCCCTTTTGTTGTTTATTTGCTTGCCTGTCCTTGAGAGCCTCCAATAAACAGGTGTGGCCCGATGCTATCCAGCTCCACAGTTCCTCTATGCCCAAATCCAATGTGAACCTGCCTGGCCTCAGCCACTGGCATTACATCTGGCACAGTGAACAAGGTTCAGAGCAGATGGGTATGGAGCCACCAACACCCTTGAAGGGTGGGGTAGAGGAGTGGTTGCTGTTCTCCAGCATATAGTTCCCCAAGGCTGTCCTTTTGGGGGCCTTAGGCTGGGTGTTTTTTATAGCCCTGCAAGAGGAAACTGAGAGCTATGTGTGAGAGGTGGTCTGAGGTCAAAAGCTCCAGGGCAAGCTGCGGATGAGAGGCAACAAAGGCATGAGCTGGAACAGTATCTGGAGAAAGAGCTGCAGATCTGAGAATTGCAAGTCAGACTGCAGGCAGAAAACCAGCACTAGAGTCAGCACTGGAGTTGGAGGCCAACTGGGTTTGAGAGTTGCATTGTGAAGTGCAGGCTGAACACCAATGGTGCCTGGAACTGGAGCATTCTCTGCAGAAGGAATTGCAGGTTCCTGCGTTGCAGATTGCCCCTGGAAGCTGAATGTTGTCAGCGACAGCTTTTGGAGAAACAACTGCAGGTTCAGGAGCTTCAGAGTCAGCTTCAGGCCAAGAGCTGGCAGCTGCAGGAGCCGAAGTGGGTGCTGAACACAGAGCTGCATTCATTTCAGCAGAGTTGCTGAGTCGGCAGGAGCAGATGTTTCCAACTCCTCCTCACCTGAGGGGGAGGCTCAGACTGCAACCATGGTCCACAGACTCAGGGCCCAGCCAGCCAGTGGTCACCAAGAAGGTAAAATCCCACCGGCAAAGAGTCCCTCAGGGGCAACCACACCTTTCTCCACAGTTAGTGGAGCACTCTGTGGTCCAGCCCTACACCTGGGCAGAGCTGATGGAGTTGGGGGAGCAATTCAGGCAGAAACCCATGGAACCACTGGCAGCCTGGTTGCTGAGGTTGTGGGACATAGGGGTGAATAGCATCATGCTCTCCAGAACAAAGATGGAGAAATAGGCCGCCATTACCACACACTCCTTCTTGAGGCAGTGTCTTCAGAACTGCTATGGCAACCCAGGAAACCGTACGGTATTAGAATGGGTGATGGCCGCCATTCATATGGTCTGGAAGAATGTTGGGGACTTGCTGGGGGCAGTGAGTCAATGGCTGTGCTATTGTGAGTAAAGGTCCTTCAGGATATAGGTGTGAAGAATGCTTTCCACCCAGGGTCCCATGGACATATCCCATATGAAAGCATGTGTCTGGGTGGTGAACGAGGGCAAATAACAAAGACCTGGGTTTTGTGTTAAATCCTGGGGAGTTGTCTGGTCAGTAAGACAAAGGTTATCTCTGATGCAGCTATAGATAAGATCCAAGCATACCGTGTGCTCAGTATGGTAAAGCAGTTACAGGAATTACTAGGACTGTTAGGGTATTGGTGAGCATTCATACCCCATTTAGCTCAGTTACTGCATCTCTTATATCATCTTATTTGAAAAGAGTTTTACTAAGATTGGACAGAGCAGGCACAAAGTGCATTTGCAGCAGCTAAGAGAGGTGTCAAGGTGGCACAGGCCTTGAATGTGTTTGATCCTGCCAGGCCCTGTGAGCTTGATGTCCAGGTAACAACTGAGGGGTTTGGATAGGGCTTCTGGCAATGGACAGAGTGCCAATGGCAACCTATTGAATTTTAGTCCCAATTGCAGAAAGGTGCCTAAGTCCGTTACTCATTAGTGGAGAAGCAATTGGCAGCTGTGTATACTACCCTCCTAGTCACTGAAAGTGTTATGACCATGACTCCAGTTATGGTCAAGACCACCTACCCTGTCGCAGGATGGGTGAGAGATTGGGCAACCAAACCTTGTAGTAGTACAGCCCAAACCTGTGGGGTGCATACTTGCAACAGTGCTGTGCTCTTAGCACCAGCCCATTAAGGGCAGAACTGCAGGAAGTCTTGGGTCCAGTCACCTATGCAACATTAGAGTCAGGTGCAATTGGGGCTCAGGAGGCAGAACCTGAAGTCAGTCCCTACCAGGAGGGGCAGGTGCCCATCCCCAAGGATGCCTGGAATACTGACGGTTCTATCAGGGGCCAACTGGCCAAGTGGACAGCCATAGCCTTCCATCCGGCCACTGAGACTATTTGGATGGACACAGGTACAGGCCAGAGCAGTCAATGGGCAGAATTAAGAGCCATATGGCTGGTTGCCCATAATGAACCTTTACCTCTGGTTATCTGTACTGACAGCTGGGCTATCTATAGTGGACTGACCATTTGGATTGCTACTTGGCACACTTACCAGTGGATAGTAATGCACCATCTGGTTTGGGGTCAGGCCATGTGGCAGGACTTATGGGAAATAGGACACCAGAACAGGTGACAGTATACCATGTCACAGGGCATGTCTCTCTCACCCATTTTGAGAATGATGAGGCAGACATTTTGGCGAGGGTGCGATGGTTGGAGACTGCACCTGCAGGTGACATGGCCCAGTGGCTCCACTGGTGTCTGCTCCATGTGGGACAAAAAACTACTATACAGTGTGTCCATAAAGTCATTGTGCACTTTTGACCGGTCACAGGAAAGCAACGAAAGACGATAGAAATATGAAATCTGCACCAAATAAAAGGAAAACTCTCCCAGTTTCATACCTATTCAGTGCAATTTGATGTGGGTTCACACACAGATTTTTTAGGGCTCCTTAGGTAGCTACCCCATATAGCCTCTACAGACTCGTCACTGACTGATGGCCTACCAGAACGGGGTTTCTCCACCAAACTGCCAGTTTCCTTCAACTGCTTATCCCACCGAGTAATGTTATTCCTAAGTGGTGGCGCTTCGTTATAAATGCACCGATATTCACATTGCACTTTGGTCATGGATGGATTCAAATTTAGTGAGCCACAGAACACACTGAACTTTCCTCTGTACCATCCACATCTCAACTGGCATGGCCATGGGCTGCTCTGCTGTATACACAGTGTTACGTCATCATCTGCGCATGTGTACATGCTGACACATCATCCTACAGAAACTGGGAGGGTTTTCCTTTTATTTGGTGCAGATTTGACATTTCTATTGTCTTTTGTTGCTTTCCTGTGGCCAGTCAAAAGTGCACCATGACGTTATAGACACACTGTATGTGGGCTACCGTTAAGGCATGGAACTTGCCTGTGTCCTATGCAGAGGTACTTGCAGCTTGTGAGCAATGTGCAGTGTGATGCAAGGAGCACCCACAGAGACAACTGGCATTACCTGGCCGGATCCAGAGAGGTTGTGTTCCACTGACATGGTGGCAAATAGACATCATCAGACCCTTACCAAAGTCGGACGGGTACCAGTATGCAGTCACATGTGTAGATACTGCCACCAGTCTGCTTACGGCTTACCCTGCCTGTAACCCAGACCAAAGGGCAGTCATACAGGCTCCAGACCACCTGAGTGCTATGTACGGGTGGCTGCTGGTCCCTGAAAGTGACAGTGGTACCCATTTCATGGGTTCTATGATGAGGCAATGGACTCAAGACCTAGGGGTGGACTAGAAGTACCATGTCCCCTACCACCTCCAGGCTGCTGATATCATTGAGTGATATAATGGACTTTTAAAGCAGGGATTGCAACAGGAGGTGGGCACTGGCTCCCTTACTGGATGGACACACCACTTGTAAACAGTACTCCGGATTTTGAATGAGAGACCTCGCTGGGGGGGACCAGCTCTGGTGGAAGCCCTTCTGCACCAGGCAGCTGCTCCCATCCAGTTGCAGACACTCACCAAGCACACTTTGCTCAAGCTGGGCTTTGGACAATAGGGCAACATGCTTTTTCCTGCCCCAACAGCCCTCCTTAAACGCCAATGGCTTCAATGGACATAGCTCTGAACTGTACAGGCCCTCGCCTACAATGCGTGACCTTGTTGGCACTGTGGGGTGGGGGTTAGAGGTGGATCTTCAGTTAACTCCCTGGGCAACCAGCGCCTGGCTGCCTAAGGTAGAAGTGTGTTATCCCTTGAGTGCTCAGGGGGACAGATATGAAGGGCACCTTGTAATTTCTTTATGGCCCATAATGAGTTCTCCCATTTTGCTGTGCATAGAACCAGCAGATCCTGGTGTGCAGACCGGTAAGGTGTGGTATGCCCGCCCAGGGCGGCCTCTGGTACCTGCTACTGTGCTGTCTGCAGACAGAGCTCTGGCCTGTATTCTGCCAGAAGAGAAGGATTTGCCTCTCTGGGTGCCGCTGACCACTCTATCATTTCACCCACAGCTGTGTTTGTAATCCTGTTGCTGTAGACTGTACCATTTTGGTTTTTGTAATGTACCTCACTCCTCACACAAGGACCATTGTGGAAGAAACTTATTGTGTAGAATATAGATTGTGAGGTTAGCAACCCTAAAGGGGTGGAATGTGGGGCAGCTGCGTCAGGCTTGCTCGCGGGTTTATCAGCTGCAAGCACTTTGCCTGGTTAGCACATGAGCACATGGCGGCAGCACCACCCCTGTGCATAAACTATACAAAGCTAGGGGTGCTTCCCCTGTGGAAGATTCTCCCAGATTTCTCATCCATTACCTTGAGGTGCGGTTTTCCTTGCTCCCTTGCCCTTACTGCAAATAGCAGATTTTTCTTTATTTATTAGCTCTTTTCCTTTGTTGTTTATTTGCTTGCCTGTCCTTGTGAGCCTCCAATAAACAGAAATGGCCTGACACTTTCCTGCTCTACAGTTCCTCTACCATCTGCCAGAATCCAATGTGAACCTGCCTGGCCTCAGCCACTAGCATTACAATACAAAATTGTCTTATTTTGTAGGCTAAGCAATTATATAATATATATACATAGGCATAGGGTGGAGCAAAAGTATGTTTATAGTTTGAGTGCATGAAACAATTTATTCTTGTATTATTATTTAGTAATTATTGCATTATTTCCCATATAAAGAACTGTAAACCTACTTTTGCCTTACCCTGTATATATTCATGTGATTTATATACTAGTAATAGTTATTTGAATTTGGAATCATTGTAACTTTAACAGGCATTGTTCTAAGTATTTTATGTGTATAAACTTATTTAATTCTCACAACCACCCCATGAAGTACATAATTTTATTATATTATCTTACAAATAAGTAAACTGAGGCACATAGATGCTGTATAACTTGTTCAAGATTATACGATTAGCAGGTGATAGAGCCTGGACTCAAATCAAAGTAATCTAGCTTCAAAACAATCATTTTGCTGTGCTACATTTCAATATGTATATACAATATACTATACATGTATGTATATATGGGCAGATAAATGTTATATGTAGCTCTCAAAATATGGGGGGGAAGGAAGGCATATCAACTGAGATTTGTGTCAATCTGCAGCCTCATATTCTATCTAGCTGCAGCCTGATGCAACTAGAAATATTGATGGGAGAGGGCTTCAAGATTCTCAAAAACTATTAGAGGCAACCGCAATCTCTCAGAGATTTGGAGATATTGAGGGAATGCTAGTAAATAATAGAGTATATAGTATTTTACTCTAGCTGATTTGCACAAAGCTCCTTTTGAATTTATTTGGTCATATATGTTAAAAATAGCAGCAACAGTGTTCCTAAGAATCCTAAAGAAGGTAGACATGGATATTAATACACATAAAAATCTGTCAGCTGAGAAGTGGAGGGAAATATAGGTAATGTGAGAGACCCAATATGTCATGTCATCTTAATGGTTATGAATTATCCATTTTTTAAAAATTAAGGTAATTTGTAAACCCTCCATAAACAAGAGTAGATTATAAACTGGTGATTTAAGGTTAATGATTACAGACTCCAGCCTGATATTGCTCAAACAAACCTTAAAATATTTTATAAGAATCCCAAGTATATGAGCGATTTATTCCATGTCTATTTTTATCTGTCTCACCAAACACAATATGCGTATCAAATTTTAGGAGTGAGCTTCTCCAAATCCGGCTTTGAGAAAGTACTTTGAGATCTTCTTCTCTTTCTTTTCTCTTTTTCCTAAGCACTATATACAAGATTATCTATGGAAGGAAAACTGACAACAATCTCCCTTTCTTGGGTGCTCTTAATCCTAATAACTCCTGAGATACCAACATCTAAACTATTAATTTTACTGGGCCTATTGTGCCTCCTCAAAAAACTGAAAAAGACACCCTCTACCTAACAGATGCCACACATTAAGTTGTTACTGAAAAAAACGTTTAAAGCCCTATTACAAATACATATGTTTTCATTTAAAAACTACTATGAAATTGAGTGTTCTTTTATTTAAGCATTCCCCTGTGGTTCTATGGATCAAAGATGGGCAGTACTATATTAACAACTGAGAACCAGACTGAACCTAACTGGTTAAAAACAGTTGGTAAAACTGCCAACACGGGTTTTGTGGCCAAAGGTGACTGAAATGTGAGGCAGCATGTACATTTAAAAGTGAATTCTAATTTTATAAACTTTCTGATTTTGGTAAATATTTAGGATGAACTTACAGACTTTCAGCCACAGTTTTAAAAAGGGAAATAATGTATAAAGCCCACATGCTTTACACAACCAAAACCACAGCTGCATTGCTCTTATTAGTTAAATGTGTTTATTATTCTGATTGTTAAATTTTCCTTTCCTGGGAGAAAAAAAACAGAGAGAACAAGATTGATTCTATTCAAGTGAAACAACTTGTTGTCCCCACATTTTGTCTTTTAATTTACTGGCTTTCAATTTGACTCCTGCCCTTTAATGTTAAATAATGAGTATACAATGCAGGGGGATTTAAATATGTAAAAATAAATTTTTATATGTGGATTTCTTTCAGGCTTGGCTTTCACAATATTGTGTTCTCTTCTGCTATAAAATTTGTATCATAAATATGCATATAACGGTTTTTAGGCAATGAGATACATTGATTATATTTATAAGGAAAAGTGTAATGACTGATATATTTTCCTGATTTAGAATTGTTATCAGAACTAAATGCCAAACAAGGCAATAATAATTTAAGCTTGAGTCCCATTAAGGTTTAGATATTTGAGTCTATGAACTCATGACTTCTGTTTCTGTTACTTCTTTCAGATTTTTTGGTATTGTATTACCACTTGCATCGTATAATATGTAAAATATGGTGGGCAGGTGAAAGAATGAATAAAATGAAAAGTCAAAAATAGCACAAAAATAGTGACTTTAAAAAAATCTCTAAAAAATATTTTTATTTGAGTCCCAGTGACTTATTTCAAGAGAGTAAATAAAATTTCAACCTCTAGATATTTGGGACTTCTACCCCCTATCTTCACATTGGTGCTGATAGCCTTAAACAAATTTAGAATTTAATTCATAAGTTGGTTATTAAAAATAATATGTTAAGTTATTGTATCCTAGACAGAACTGTTTTGCACACTTAAAATAGCTGCTTTTCAGGTAATTTTTCTCTGGGACAGAATAATTCATTGGATCACTACCCCACTGGTCAGATTTAGTCATCCCACTTACAGTTATTTAAACCACACCTTTGATTGTACAATATACCTGTTAATTTTTCAGCTACTTTTAAGTTTTGTTGCATTAACAAGTACATGTCAAAACATTTACAATAAAAAATTTGGTCCCTGTAGGTAGCTTCGGAAAGATGAGTGTTTATTTGGACATAGCTGGAGCTCAACATAGACCTTTTCTGCCTTCCTATAGTTGGAGATTACAACTATAAAGCCTCATAATATTTTTAGTCCAAAAACAAATAAAAGTGAGATGACTTGTCCAAAACAGAATGAAGGTCAGTGGACACAATGGAGTGTGGTATTGTTTGTAGAAAAAAACAATAGCTTTGAGTTGGTTATCCAGTGTTATATATAGCTAGAAGGCCTGAGGAGACTGAATTGGCTTGGAAAAAAAAAAGAAGAGAAGAAATCTTCAAATTAACATCAGAAGGTCTGGGTCTATATGTACAAAACATAAGAGAGTCTGGAGAACAGAGAAAAATGACAAAACTGACTAAACCAATGAAAACAGAACCAACAGGGTAGTGACAGGGAATGAGGCAGATGATCAGTGATTGAATAACTTTCTTCACCAATTTTTAAAGATAAAAATATTGACCAGTTGTTCTCCAACTTCAAAGAAAATAGAAGTAGACACAACATAGAGCACTGGCATTAGAAGACCTGGAATTTGAATTCTAGCTTATTAAAAATTTGAACTCCAGCTTATGAACCTTTGATACAATTTTAAATGAAAGAAAGAAAAATGAAATAAAGGTATAAAAGAGCATGGGGATATAAGGGAACCATGATTGAGTTCACCACCAAATGCACATTCCCCTTTATAGTTCTGTATTCATCATTAACACTATTTATTGAAGACCTCCTTGTACCAGAGACTGTGCATATTGAATTTCAACCTCTACAGCAATCAAGAAAAAAGAAAAAGGGTCCATTTTTATATTGACAATTGTTATGGAGAAGCCGAATTATTTCTCACATTAAGACCAATAGAAAATGTTTGGCTCTGGCTGGTTGGCTCAGTGGTAGAGCATTGGCCTGCCATATGGACATCTGGGTTCAATTCCCAGCCAGGGAACACAGGAGAAGTGCTCATCTGCTTCTCTACCCTTTCCTCTCTCTCTTCTCTCTATCTCTATCTCTCTCGTCCCCTCCCACAGCCATGGCTCTGTTGGAGCAAGTTGGCCCTGAGTGCTGAGGATGGCTCCATGGACTCTCCTCAGGCATTAAAATAGCTTGGTTGTCAAGCAATGGAGCAATGGCCCCAGATGGGCAGAGCATCCTCCATAGGAGGCTTGCTTGCCAGGTGGATCCCGGTCAGGGCACATGTGGGAGTCTGTCACTCTGCCTTTCCGCTTCTCACTTAAGAAAAAATTTAAAAGAAATAATAAAATAAACTAAAATTTTTGTGGGGGTGAAGGGGAGCTGCTCTTCTCAAGAACACTGAATAATATTAAGACATAATTTCTATTGGTCAAACAGTAATGAGTCAGGAGATTGTTTCTTATGGTTCTGTTGAGAGAGACACTCTTCCACAGTCTCTCTGGTTCCTCCAGGTCATGTGGGTTAGGTCAAGAATGCAATTTCCTGGTGGGATGACGTCAGAGTAATGGCGGAGTAGGAAGCGATACCGATAAATCTCCCCCAAAACTCAACAAGATCTTCAACCAGAAACAGAAAAACCTATACTTGGAGCTTCCAGATTCTTCGCAATACACCCAAAGGTATGATTGAGTGAAAAATTGGCTAAATATATAACCAAACCCCGAAGGAAATAGGGAGTAAGAAATGCTCCGCCTTCCTCACTAACATAAACAGGGCGGCTTTCTCTGGTAACTGTGAATATAGAAACTGAGGCGGGCAAAGGGGGTGAATAGATCCAGGCCCCCGCAGCAAAAACGGCCGAACCAGGCTGTGGCTCAGAGATCCAAGCCGAGGAAAATCTGATCCTGTGGCAACCCGGGCAATACAAGCTAACACTCGCACCAAACCCAAACAAAGAAAGACAAGCGGAGCAGCCATTTTACCCGGTCTCCTGGTCGGTGCGCAGTTAGTGGAAGAGAGATTTCTTCCTAAGCCGCGGAAGTGGGTGCCCGTGTTGCCCCACGGAGAGGCAGGGTCAGAGGCCTTTCTGTGGGCTGAGGGCAGAGTCTCTGGGCAGCCCCAGCGCCCTGGGAAAGCCACGCACGGGAGGGAGTGAGAACTAATCCCAAAGGTGGAGATTTTCCGTGCTGGAGGCTGTTTCATTCAGAGGGAACCACGGCCGGCCTCATATCCTGGTTTGCGCGCGCAGATAAGGAGTGAGCGATTCCTCCGAGTGCCTCGGCAGTGCGCGCTCGTGTTATCGCAGAGAGGGGCAGAGTCAGGGGCCTTTGTGTGGGCCAAAGCGGAATCTCGGGCCGCCCCAGCGCCTTGCAAAAGCCGCACACGGGGACGGAGCGAGACTCAATTCCAACGCTGCAACTTTTCCCTGCGGTTGGGGGTTTCACTCAGAGCGTGAGACTGCTGGCCAGATATCCTGGTTGCAGACAGTGAGTGAGAGTTTCCTCCAAGCGCCCCGGAAGTGGGCGCCTGCTTGTGTTACCGGATAGAGTGGCAGAGCCAGAGGTCTTCGAGTGGGCGGAAAGCCCACCTGATTATGCTAGCAGCTCTGACTGACTGAGCCTTACCCAGAGCCCTGTGCTGAGTGGAAATAGAGTGGGGAGTTGCCAGCAATTTGAGCCTCTTACTATCCAGGCAGAGGCAGCAGCAACCCCATACCTGGACTATCAGGCTACTAATTGAGGAAGGAAAGACTAGGAGAAAGGCTCCAGGAACACGGACTCTCTCACTGTCGGAGCCTATAAATGCTAATGAGCCTCGACTCCCAACGAGAATAAAGCACAATACATGACATTGCCATAGAGACTTATCAACTGCAAACCTCTACCTGAGCGTGCCAAAGGGGCAGAACCCGGGGTACAGAGTCACCGACCAGGAAGAGGGAGAGAAAAGAAAAAGCAAGAAGATAACCTCTCAAAATCAAGAATAATCGGCAGACTTTATAACCTATCCCATTTTATTATATTTGTTCGTTTGTTTCTCTTATCTTCATTCTTGAGACTTTTTTTTCCTCCTCCAATTTGGCCGATTAACTCTCTACCGGTCTTACTCTCTCCTCTCCCTGAACTACACTACCCATAAGTGTTACATCTCCCATTATCATTTCTCTTCTCTTCCTTTCTCTCTATGAGGGTTGCACTCCAAAACCCTTAACTCTCTCTCTCTCTCTCTCCTTTCTTTTTTCTTCTTTTAGTGGTTCCCTCTTTTTTTCTCTCTCTCTCTTTCTTTTCTCCCTCTATATTAGTTTCTTCCTTTCTCCTTTACATCTCCTCTCATTCAAACCTCAATAACAAACAAATTATCTTATCTGGGACTCAAACCTATGTTTGTGGCATTTTGGGGGGTTTTTACTTCACCTTTTTAACTCACTAGCAGTGCTCCCATCCCTGGCTCTCCATATTATCTAGTTCTTGTTCCACTAAATACAATAGTAAGTTTTCAATTTGTCCCCCCATTTTTCCATTTTCCTCTTATTCCTCTCATCATAACTCTTAGAAAACCAACTCCTAAAAGCAAATCATTTTATTCTTGACCCAAATTTTTTCCTTATTTGCTTTTTGTGGGTCCATACGCTCTTTTTTTTTTTTTTTTTTTTTTTTTTTTTTTTTTTTTTCTTTTTCTTTTCTTTCTCTCTTTTTTGCCCCTTTATTACTTTTCCCCAATTCAGGCCCTCCATCACAGGCATTGTTTGTAATAACTCACAGTCCACCACAAGATTTTCTCAAGAAAGAGGGGAGAGAAGAGGAGAGGAAAAAAAGAAGGGGGGAATAATTTCCTTTTTTAAAAATTTTTATTTTATTTTATTTTTCTTTATTTCATTATTAATTTTTTTTAAAAAAACAACTCTTTTCGATTTGTTATTTTTTTATTTTTTTTAACTTTTTATTCTTTATTAAATCTCATTAATACTATCAACAAAACCACCCTCAGATGCCATTAAGGAAGAGAAAATCGAATATCATGGATACAAAAGAAAGAGAGGTAACACAGCTAGATGAGGAAAAATCTATGGAGAAAAAATTTAATATATTGGAAACCTTGGAGCTAAATGACAGAGAATTCAAGATAGAAATCCTAAAAATCCTCCGAGATATACAAGAAAACACAGAAAGGCAATATAGGGAAATCAGAAAACAACTCAATGAACACAAAGAATATATGTCCAAGGAAATTGAAACTATAAAAACAAATCAAACAGAGATGAAAAACTCAATTCACGAGCTGAAAAACGAAGTAACAAGCTTAGCTAATAGAACAGGTCAGATAGAAGAGAGGATTAGTGAAATAGAAGACAAGCAACTTGAGGCACAACAGAGAGAAGAAGAAAGAGACTCAAAAATTAAAAAACATGAGATAGCCCTACAAGAATTATCTGACTCCATCAAAAAGAATAACATAAGAATAATAGGTATATCAGAGGGAGAAGAGAGAGAAAATGGAATGGAGAACATACTTAAACAAATAATTGATGAGAACTTCCCAAGCCTGTGGAAAGAACTAAAGCCTCAAGTTCAAGAAGCAAACAGAACTCCCAGTTTTCTTAACCCCAACAAACCTACTCCAAGGCATATCATAATGAAATTGACACAAACCAACAGCAAAGAAAAAATTCTCAAGGCAGCCAGGGAAAAGAAGAATACAACATATAAAGGAAGGCCCATTAGATTATCATCAGATTTCTCAGCAGAAACTCTACAAGCTAGAAGAGAGTGGACCCCAATATTTAAAGTCCTGAAAGAGAGGAACTTTCAGCCACGAATACTATACCCATCAAAGCTATCCTTCAAATACGAAGGAGAAATAAAAACATTCACAGATACAGAAAAGATGAGGGAATTTATCATCAGAAAACCCCCACTCCAGGAATTACTAAAGGGGGTTCTCCAATCAGATACAAAGAACAAAAAAAAACAGAACCACAAGTAAAAGCTCCAAGAAGAACACAATAAAACCAAATTTAAACTGTGACAACAACAAAAAGAAAGAGGGGGAGAAGACGGAGATTAACAGTAGCAAAGGACGATGGAGTGCAAAAGTACTCACAAAATAGTTCGCTACAATGAAGAGGGTAGGGACCCTTTTCATTACTCAAAGGCAACCACCATTGAAAAAACCACCACAGAAGCACATGAGATAAAAAAGATAGCAACAGAGGAAAGATGTATGGAATACAACCAAATAAAAACAAAAGATAGAAAAACGAAAGAGAAGGATCAAACAAGACACAAAACTAACAGAAAGCAAGATATAAAATGGCAATAGGGAACTCACAAGTATCAATAATTACACTAAATGTAAATGGATTAAACTCACCAATAAAAAGGCACAGAGTAGCAGAATGGATTAAAAAAGAAAATCCAACTGTATGCTGCCTACAGGAAACTCTTCTAAGTAACAAGGATAAAAACAAATTCAAAGTGAAAGGCTGGAAAACAATACTCCAAGCAAATAACATCCAAAAAAAAGCAGGTGTAGCAATACTCATATCGGATAATGCTGACTACAAGACAGGAAAAGTACTTAGAGACAAAAATGGCCATTTCATAATGGCTAAGGGGACACTGAATCAAGAAGACATAACAATTCTTAATATATATGCACCAAACCAAGGAACACCAAAATATATAAGACAGCTACTTATTGATCTTAAAACAAAAACTGACAAAAATACAATCATACTTGGAGACCTCAATACACCGCTGACGGCTCTAGATCGGTCATCCAAACAGAGAATCAACAAAGACATAGTGGCCTTAAACAAAACACTAGAGCACCTGGATATGATAGACATCTACAGGACATTTCATCCCAAAGTGACTGAGTATACATTTTTCTCCAGTGTACATGGATCATTCTCAAGAATTGACCATATGTTGGGCCACAAAAACAACATCAGCAAATTCAGAAAAATTGAAGTTGTACCAAGCATATTTTCTGATCATAAAGCCTTGAAACTAGAATTCAACTGCAAAAAAGAGGAAAAAAATCCCACAAAAATGTGGAAACTAAACAACATACTTTTAAAAAATGAATGGGTCAAAGAAGAAATAAGTGCAGAGATCAAAAGATATATACAGACTAATGAAAATGACAATACGACATATCAGAATCTATGGGATGCAGCAAAAGCAGTGATAAGAGGGAAGTTCATATCGCTTCAGGCATATATGAACAAACAAGAGAGAGCCCAAGTGAACCACTTAACTTCCCACCATAAGGAACTAGAAAAAGAAGAACAAAGACAACCCAAAACCAGCCGAAGAAAGGAGATAATAAAAATCAGAGCAGAAATAAATGAATTAGAGAACAGAAAAACTATAGAAAAAATTAATAGAACAAGGAGCTGGTTCTTTGAAAAGATCAACAAAATTGACAAACCCTTGGCAAGACTTACCAAGGAAAAAAGAGAAAGAACTCATATAAACAAAATCCAAAAAGAAAGAGGAGAAATCACCACGGACACCGTAGATATACAAAGAATTATTGTAGAATACTATGAAAAACTTTATGCCACTAAATTCAACAACCTAGAAGAAATGGATAAATTCCTAGATCAATACAACCTTCCTAGACTGAGTCAAGAAGAAGCAGAAAGCCTAAACAGACCTATCAGTAGAGAAGAAATAGAAAAAAACATTAAAAACCTCCCCAAAAATAAAAGTCCAGGCCCTGACGGCTATACCAGCGAATTTTATCAAACATTCAAAGAAGACTTGGTTCCTATTCTACTCAAAGTCTTCCAAAAAATTGAAGAAGAAGCAATACTTCCAAACACATTTTATGAGGCCAACATAACCCTCATACCAAAACCAGGCAAGGATGGCACAAAAAAAGAAAACTACAGACCAATATCTCTAATGAATACAGATGCTAAAATACTAAACAAAATACTAGCAAATCGAATACAACATATTAAAAAAATAATACATCATGATCAAGTGGGATTCATCCCAGAATCTCAAGGATGGTTCAACATACGTAAAACGGTTAATGTAATACACCATATCAACAAAACAAAGAACAAAAACCACATGATCTTATCAATAGACGCAGAAAAGGCTTTCGATAAAATACAACACAATTTTATGTTTAAGACTCTCAACAAAATGGGTATAGAAGGAAAATATCTCAACATGATAAAGGCCATATATGATAAACCATCAGCTAACATCATATTAAATGGCACTAAACTGAAGGCTTTCCCCCTTAAATCAGGAACAAGACAGGGTTGTCCACTCTCTCCACTCTTATTTAATGTGGTACTAGAGGTTCTAGCCAGAGCAATCAGACAAGACAAAGAAATAAAAGGCATCCATATCGGAAAAGAAGAAGTAAAGGTATCACTTTTTGCAGATGATATGATCCTATACATCGAAAACCCCAAAGAATCCACAAAAAGACTACTAGAAACAATAAGCCAATACAGTAAGGTCGCAGGATACAAAATTAACATACAGAAGTCCATAGCCTTTCTATATGCCAACAATGAAACAACTGAGAAGGAACTCAAAAGAATAATCCCCTTCACGATTGCAACAAAAAAAATAAAATACTTAGGAATAAACATAACAAAGAATGTAAAGGACTTATATAATGAAAACTATAAACCATTGTTAAGGGAAATCGAAAAAGATATAATGAGATGGAAGAATATACCTTGTTCTTGGCTAGGAAGAATAAATATAATCAAGATGGCTATATTACCCAAAGCAATATACAAATTTAATGCAATTCCCATCAAAATTCCAATGACATTTTTTAAAGAAATAGAGCAAAAAATCATCAGATTTATATGGAACTATAAAAAACCCCGAATAGCCAAAGCAATCCTAAAGAAAAAGAATGAAGCTGGGGGCATAACAATACCTGACTTCAAACTCTATTATAGGGCCACGACAATCAAAACAGCATGGTATTGGCAGTAAAATAGACACTCAGACCAATGGAACAGAATAGAAAGTCCAGAAATAAAACCACATATATATAGTCAAATAATTTTTGATAAAGGGGCCAACAACACACAATGGAGAAAAGAAAGCCTCTTCAATAAATGGTGCTGGGAAAACTGGAAAGCCACATGCAAAAGAATGAAACTGGACTACAGTCTCTCCCCCTGTACAAAAATTAACTCAAAATGGATCAAAGATCTAAACATAAGACCTGAAACAATTAAGTACATAGAAGAAGACATAGGTACTCAACTCATGGACCTGGGTTTTAAAGAGCATTTTATGAATTTGACTCCAATGGCAAGAGAAGTGAAGGCAAAAATTAATGAATGGGACTACATCAGACTAAGAAGTTTCTGCTCAGCAAGGGAAACTGATAACAAAATAAACAGAAAGCCAACTAAATGGGAAATGATATTTTCAAACAACAGCTCAGATAAGGGCCTAATTTCCAAAATATACAAAGAACTCATAAAACTCAGCAACAAACAAACAAACAATCCAATAAAAAAATGGGAAGAGGATATGAATAGACACTTCTCACAGGAAGAAATACAAATGGCCAACAGATATATGAAAAGATGCTCATCTTCTTTAGCTATTAGAGAAATGCAAATCAAAACGGCAATGAGATACCACCTCACACCTGTTCGATTAGCTGTTATTAGCAAGTCAGGTAATAGCAAATGTTGGAGAGGCTGTGGAGAAAAAGGAACCCTCATACACTGTTGGTGGGAATGTAAAGTAGTACAACCATTATGGAAGAAAGTATGGTGGTTCCTCAAAAAACTGAAAATAGAACTACCTTATGACCCAGCAATCCCTCTACTGGGTATATATCCCCAAAACTCAGAAACATTGATACGTAAAGACACATGCAGCCCCATGTTTATTGCAGCATTGTTCACAGTGGCCAGGACATGGAAACAACCAAAAAGCCCATCAATAGATGACTGGATAAAGAAGATGTGGCACATATACACTATGGAATACTACTCAGCCATAAGAAATGATGACATCGGAACATTTACAGCAAAATGGTGGGATCTTGATAACATGATACGAAGTGAAATAAGTAAATCAGAAAAAAACAGGAACTGTATTATTCCATACGTAGGTGGGACATAATAGTGAAACTAAGAGACATTGATAAGAGTGTGGTGGTTACGGGGGGGAGGGGGGAATGGGAGAGGGATAGGGGGTGGGAGGGGCACAAAGAAAACAAGATAGAAGGTGACAGAGGACAATCTGACTTTGGGTGGTGGGTATGCAACATAATTGAACGACAAGATAACCTGGACTTGTTATCTTTGAATATATGTATCCTGATTTATTGATGTCACCCCATTAAAAAAATAAAATTATAAAAAATAAATAAATAAATAAATAAATAAATAAAAATAACAAAAAAAAAAAAAAAAAAAAGAATGCAATTTCCTGATCACTCTTTACTCAAAGCCATTTCTCAAGATGCTGTTTACAATGAGCAGACTTTGAAGAATGATATAACATCTCCATCCAAAACAAAGAGTAGGATTTTACTGCTTGTTCTAAAAGCAGTAGATTCGCCAAGTTCAGTGTTTCACATCTGCCACACAAAGCTACTGCTTGCAGAGTATCTAACCCAGGCCCTTTCTAGACATGTGAAGTCTTTCTTTCCCTAACAGCAATCCTGGACCATTCTGGTGGGCCCACTCTTTGAGTGGCAGCCCAGGCAAAACTGGATGTAGGGAATTCAAATTTAATTCTAGTTCAGCTGCTCAGAATATCTCTTGGGATTGACAAGCTCATCATAAGGTTGATGACCACTTGGTTTAGTATGTGGCTTATTCCCCTGTGTGGCCCAGATAGGTCAGAATGGAGGACAAAATGGACCCCTTGTAAGCTTGTAAAAATGCCTTGTCTCATGTGTACCTCACCCTTTTAGACAAAATGTAGAGGTCCAAGGCAGAACCGATTAAAGAAAGGTGAAGTTATTGCCAAGGGAGTGAACACACCAATTTCATAGCTATGGAACAAGAGCAATCCAGCTCTTGTAGAGAGAACACTTCAGATCTAAAGAGGTGCTCAGGGTGAGGTGAGAAATGACTTCTCTCTCTTAGGTCCAGCACCACAGTCTGGCAAGAAGCAGCAGCTTCAGTGGGCAATTTAACATGCTGTTGACTTATCATCCATCCAGCTATGAGCTATGAAAACAGAAAAACTCACGCAGACATGGCTAGCCCCAAACTCTTCTGCTTTACCTAATGCCATTGAGTAGCTTCAAATGTGACTCCTCTCAAATTGCACAAACATCGACACAACCTGATTTTATTCTGACACCAATTCACATGCTCCTCCTGATGTCCTCACTTCCCTGGGGTATGTCATGTACAACATCTAGGCTGCAACTGCATGTGCCTTAATAAAATAATGTAATGATGATCCAGATCAAATGTCACAGCACATCCCTGATGGGAGTTACCTGGAATAGGGGTATGATGTTAGAGGTTTTCTGACCAAGAGTCACAAGGACATACTAAGGATGGTTGAGAAGAAATAAGGAAATGATTCAGGTTCTAGAAGTGATTAGGAAATTTCCCAACACTATTCAACTGCTTACCTCTGGGTTTTTCATTATGTGAGACAAAGAATAACTTTAATTTTATGCCACAAGTTTGCTGTTTCCTGTTACTAGGAACTGAAATCCATCTCATCTTCTGGAAATTGTTCTCCATTCTCTACATAAGAAGGTCTTCCCACTCATTTAGTTACAGGGTTCTTTATGTTCATTTTCTACCTCTCTGGAGACAGGGATAGCAAGGAAAAACAGCCCTTTTCCCCCTCAGGCCTCATTTGGGAGAATTGAAACCAAGGAGCTGCTTTCAGCCTTGGATCCAAGTTTGCGATGACAACCAACCTGAGAAGATGAATGAGACCCATAGAAAGCAATGGAGAAAGGCTCTGAGAGCATTTAAGGCCATTATTCCATCCTGAAAGGTCATGTGAGCCACCCTAGTTTTTATTCATTTTAGTTTTTTCTAATTTTCATCTATTCTAGTATCATTCCAATAGAGTTCATAAATTTTGTTTTGCGTTAGCTAATTTAAGTTCAGTTTCTGTCATCTTAAAAAATATAGTAACTACTATAGGAAATAAAGCAAGCTCCCTAAAATAGACTGAATGCTTGTGTCTCCCCAATATTTATTCATATGTTGAAGTCCTAACCTGCAATGAGATCACATTAGTAGGTGGGGCTTTGGGAGGTGATTAGCTCATGAGGATGGAGCCCTTGTGAATGAGATTTTGAACCGTTATAAAAGAGACCCTAGAGAGTTCTCTCACTCTTTCCACCATGAGAGAATACGATGAGAAGACCACTGTCTATGAACCATAAAGCAGGTCCTCACTAGATGCCAAATCTTCCGACACCTTCAATGTGGACTTCCAGCCTTCTGAACTGTGAGAAATAAATGTTTATTGTTGAAGATGCTTGGCTTACAGTATTTTTGTTATAGCAGCCTGAATGGACTAAGACACTCTTAAATGTCCAGAATAGAGCTTGTTTAAGAGCCACTACCCTTAAGCTTATTCATTTCAGACCTGGAACTAACATCACCGGGAGAATATTTATGGAGTTCCCACTATTTATGAGGTATTATTCTACGTGCTGTAGACTCAGTGATAAAAAAAATAAAAAAATTTTAAAAATCAGGTACTTGCTCAACAGGATCATGAATTGCACAGAACAAGGCAAATGCTAAGGAAGTAAATAACAACTAAAAATATCAGAGTGGTAAGTGTTTTAAAGAAAATAAAAGGAACGTACAATGATAGTGATTAAGAAAATTATGCTGGACCAGAAATTACTTTGAATTAAGAATGACCTTTCTAAAACTATGATTAATGTTATTTTTCTCTTCTGTATTAGGGTCAGTTCCCTGTTTTCTGCAGCAGTCTACATTCAGACATCCTTATACATGCCAGTCACCAGATATTAGGGGCAAACTTTGCCTGATCTTCTTTGGGTATGAGAATACTGGAAACAATGCAAAATCCCCTGTGCATCTCACAGGAAATATCAGGTCCTTACATAAAAACTATTCCTAGACACTGCTTTGTACCCTACAATTCTAGACAAGCATGCAGACTCAGTTAAATCAGAATTTCAGCAACACCTGCTTGCCCTCCCTCGGTCTTGTGTTAGGTAAGGATCAAACGAGCTGATGGCAACAAACATATTGTGTAACCTTTGGAGACGATTACAGAAAGTGCTATTGAAAAATAAAAATAAATTGTCAAAATTAAACATGCCATACACTCATCAAAACAATGAAGTGGTCATAGAATTCCATTCTTGTTCATTTTAAAGGAAAGCCTAAAAAACCATAATCTTTGATTAGAACATACTAGGAGCTGGACTAGACAAACTTTTACTGACCCAACAAGGGTTCTACTAAGAACATAAAAGTATTAAACATTAAGACATTTATATGTGCATAAAAATTTGCCATAATTTCAGGAGAAAGGAAATAATAGCTGTATAAAAAAACTGAAATAGAATAAAAAAATTGAATGTAATAAAAAAAAGGAAAGCAATCTTGACATGGAACCTAGATTTCTTCTCTCTTCTACCTGTCAGTGCAGAAAGCTGCCTATTAAAAGTTCACATAGAGACTTTTAAAAATTCAGACATCCTTTAAAGTTGAATTTTTTTTAAAATGTGCTCTGGTTTGCACTGGTGTTCATCATCATTCAATGCTGCAGTTTTCCAGGGAGAACGCTCTCCTAAGACATTCTGAAAACTTCTAGCCTTGGCCCCTGCTGTAAATGGAGTTTTAGAAATGAGCTTACGATTATGCAGTTCTGAATCATGCAAGACCTTTTTTGAAATTGCTCACCCCATCTTCCCTTCATCACCAATACCTCAGTACAATACAATAACTAGCAAAATTGAGAGAAGATGTCTTCCTAGAAAAATAGAATTAAAATAAACCAGTTGAAATCTTTTAAAATATAGCATTTTTATCATAATTGAAGACTAAAAAGGTTCTTTTTTTTTAATTTCACAATTTTGTTAAGAGACTAGAAAAGGAGAATACTTATTGCCTTTCTCCCGAGCCACTTTCATGTTGGAGTGATAGAAAGCTATTGTTTATGCTGTCTTATGCTGCCAGCATAAGGAAGGCACAGGAGAGTTCAAAGGAACTAATTCAGTGATCTGTGGCCCTAGCACACAATCAGGAAGATGGCGCTCCATCTGGCCCAGTTCCAGTGTGGTCAAGTCTGTAGCTCCCTCATCTCTACCACCAGCTACAGGTCAAAGTGCAGAAAATTCTAAATAAAGCAATCCAGGAACGAGAACTGCAGTTAAAAATATTTTTAACTTCATTTTCTCTGTGTGGAAAATAATGTTGACAACAAAAGTATTAATAAGATGTTAACAATTATTAAGAACATGTTTTTTGTGAGCCAGGTACTTACTGTGCTAAGCCTGCATATATATATATTATCTAATTTAAACTCCATAGTAATCTAAATGACAAGCAATTTCATACTGTATATTAAATGAGAAAACTGGGGCACAAAGAGGTAAGTAAGTTTCTCAAGGTCACACAACTAATATC
This sequence comes from Saccopteryx bilineata, assembly GCF_036850765.1. Taxonomy (NCBI): domain Eukaryota; kingdom Metazoa; phylum Chordata; class Mammalia; order Chiroptera; family Emballonuridae; genus Saccopteryx; species Saccopteryx bilineata. The sequence goes on from NC_089490.1 coordinate 124,480,161, forward strand.
TACCGAATAGAAATGCTGGGAAATGCAAAAACTACAACAAACTGCAGTGGTATGCATTGATATTCCACAAAAACGAGGCCAAATATGTGAAAAAAATTTCAATTCTTATTTTATATTTTTTAAAATGTTTAAATGTACTTTTATAAGCAAAGTATTTTAGATGAGAAAAAATTATTTAATATATTTCAAATGGATTTCTGATCTTAGCTCTGATATGTAAAGAGTTATCACTTCAAATACAGGACAAAAGAAGATATACAGTTGTTCATATAAAAAATAATACAATATTTAATAATAATATAAGAAAACTATTTTTCATACTCAAGACTATAAAATTACTTTTGCCCAACTCTGTAGTCTTTAAGACAAGAATATGTGGAGAAAACTACAACTCAATGGTGTTTTTTGGACCCATCAAAGAACAGAGATCACAGGATAAAGCGTCACTTCAAAATATGGAGAGATAGACACATTCCAAGAATCACAGTTAAGATTTGCTTACTGGATCAGAAGATGCTGAAGCCATAAACTTGTAGGAACAGTTATATGGTAATTTTTTTTTCTTTGACAGAGACAGAGAGTCAGAGAGAGGGACAGACAGGAAAGGAGAGAAATGAGAAACATCAATTCTTCATGGCAGCACCTTAGTTGTTCATTGATTGCTTTCTCATATGTGCCTTGACCGGGGGGCTACAGTAGAGTGAATGACCCCTTGCTCAAGCCAGAGCCCTTGAGCTCAACCCAGTGACCTTGGGTTTCAAGCCAGTGACCTTTGAGCTCAAGCCAGCAACCATGGGGTCGTGTCTATGATCCCACACTCAAACTAGTGACCCCACGTTCAAGCCAGATGAGCCCACACTCAAGCCAGCGACCTAGGGTTTCGAACCTGAGTCCTCTGTGTCCAAGTTTGACACTCTAACCACTATACCACCACCTGGTTAGGCCATTTATACAGTAATTTTGATGAGTTGCTGGAGCCTAGGAACTGGTGTTAGAGTGAGAAACGCCTGTCTTTAGCCTCAATCTTGTTTTGGTGGACTTGACTTCCAGGAACCCCATCAGGTTTGCATGAGGAAATTCTATCACCTCCTGACTCTGGCCAGAGGAGAGGATAAGTAATGTTTACAAAATAATACACCCAGAGCTTTTCTCACAAAAGTCTACTCTCCAGGGAAGAGAACTTTACCAGAGCTTTATTTTAGCTGGAGGAAGGGCATTTCTCCCATTCAGCCTATCTAGTCTTCTTGTCTCACCTGTCTCATTTATGAGGAAGGAAACATAATCAACAGGGCTCCAAGGAAACATGTGAATCCCTACAGCCAGACAAGGGAGCTGGGAGGAAAAGTCATAACATAAGAAAAAGAAACACTTGTGAAAATCACAGGTAAGATCCAAGACACGGGCTCACTAAAAACCCGAGATTTAATCAGATTATTGAATGTTTCTCCTGCCTACACCTGACCACCACTGTAGCATGGCTTCATTATAACAGTGATCATAGCTGAAAGAATTGCTTTTTCTAAGGAGGAGTACTTAGGGAAGCCCAAAATCAGGAGGGGTGGAGGTCAAAACAAGGATACTACAGGAATGTGAAGTTCCTGGTACCCACAACTCCAGCAAATGTAAACCCAGAATGACTCCTTGCCATCTTAATAGAACTTCTCACAGCGAAACCCTATTTACTCCAGTTTCTAATATCTGATGTAATATGTCCAGCTTTTCACAAAAAATTTACAAAGCATGCCAGAAGGCAATAAAAAACAATCTGAAGAGAAAAGTAAACATCATAATCAGACTCAGATATTAGAAATTTGAGTTGGAATTATCAGACAAAAATTAATATAACTACGATCAGGATGTTAAAATCTCTAATGAATAAAAGCATTCTTTGCTGACATAAAGAATAAATAAAGTAAAATGAAGTCTTTCATTTTTCTTACTCTATTTTTTAATGTTTTACTATTGATTTATTTTAGAGAGACAAAGAGAGGAAGTGGGAGGGGGAGAGAAAGAGAGAGAGAAGCATTCATTTGTTGTTTCACTTTGTCATGCATTCATTGGTCATTTCCCGTATGTGCCCGAAATCAGGGATCAAATCCACAACTTTGGTATTTTGGGATGACATTCTAACTGACTGAGCTAACCAGCCATAACCTATTTATTTTATTCTTAATGCTAAAAAATAAATGTTCATATAAAGTAATAATGTGTTGGGTGATTAGAGAGGGTGGATGAATGAAATGAGCAATGTCACAAAGGGTAGGAGGGGAGAATTATAAATACTCTATTTCAAGGAACTTATACTATATGTAAAGCAGTATAATGTTATTAGAATGTGGACTTGGATTAGTTTAAAACATATTTCTTAAACTCTAGGGGAAAATAATTAAATTTTAAAAACAGTATAATTGATATGCTAAGAGAGAAAATAAAATTAAACCTAAAAATTCAAACAAAAATTAATATAACTAAAATCAGCCTGTTAGAAGCTCTAATAAAAAAAGCACAAAACAAAAAAACAAATACAACAAAAAGAAAGCAGTGACACATATGATAGATATTAATCTGATTGTATCAATAATCCCATATACTAACATATATGTGTGTGTGTGTGTGTGTGTGTGTATAGTCAGAGTAAATGAAGAAGATACTATATGTTATCATAAGAAATCAGCTTAAGAATAATGACTGAGGCTAAGAGAAATATATACCAGGGTAAATAATCAAAAGAAAACTAGAATAGCTGTATTAATTTCAGACAAAGCCAACTCCAAGATAAGCAATATACTAGGAATAAAGAGGAACACCACATAATGATAATGGGGTCAATTTTACAAGAAAATATAACAATCCTAAATATGTAAACACTTCACAATAGAGTGTAAAAATACATACTGCCAAAACTGATACAATTGAAAGAATTAGACAAATCTACTATTATGGTTGCAGACTACACCATCTCCCTGTTAGTAACTAATTATTCCAGCAGGCAGGAAATCAGTAACACTTATAGAAGACTGAAAAACCTTTCAATCAACTTGATCTATTGAATAATTAACACTAATAAAATATTCCATCTAACAAACCAATAGAATATAAATTCTATATAGAACATTTACCAAGATAGACTACATTTTGACCATAAAACACACCTCAACAAATTTTTTATTGATTTTAATTTATTGTGTTTACATAGATTCAAGTGTCCCACAGAATACATCCTCCCACCTACATGTTCCCCTCAACATCCCCCTTGCCCCCTTCCTGCAAACGGCCTCCCTGCTTCCCTTCGGGATTTGCATATTGGCTCTCTGTAAGGCTGTGTTATGTATATATAATTTCACCAATCTCTTTCCCTTCTCTGGTCCCATTCTCGCATCCCCTTTCCCTCTGTTCACTTTCCCTCTGGTCCCTTTGACCCGCCTCTGCCTCTATTCTATTCCTCAGTTCACATCGTTCATTGAATTCCTCAAATGAGTGAAGTCATATGATATCTTTCTTTCTCTGCCTGGTTTATTTCATTTAGCATAATAGTTTCCAGGTCCATCCATGTTGTTGCACAAGTTAAGATTTCCTTCTTTTTCATGGGCATGTAATATTCTATTGTGTATATGTACCACTGCTTTTTAATCCACTCATCCACTGAGGGACACTAGAGCTGTTTCCAGATCTTGGCTATTGTGAACAATGCTGCCATAAACATGGGGGTGCATTGCTTTTTTGAATCAGTGATTTGGTACTCTTAAGGTATATTCCTAAAAGTGGGATACCTGGGTCAAAAGGCAGTTCTATTTTTAATTTTTTGAGGAATCTCCATACTGTTTTCCACAGAGGCTGCACTAGTCTGCATTCCCACCAGCAGTGCAGGAGGGTGCCCTTTTCTCCACATCCTCACCAGCACCTATCGTGTGTTGTTTTGTTAATGAGTGTCATTCTGACTGGTGTGAGGTAGTATCTCATTGTGGTTTTAATTTGCATTTCTCTAATGATTAGTGATGTTGAGTATTTTTTCATATGCCTCTTGGCCACCTGTATGTCCTCTCTGGAGAAGTGTCTGTTCATTTCCTTTGCCCATTTTTCGATTGGATTGTTTATCTTCCTGGTGTTGAGTTTTATAAGTTCTTTATAAATTTTGTTATTAATCCCTTATCAGACATATTGTCTAATATGTTCTCCCATTGCATGGTTTGTTTTTTATTTTGTTTATATTGTCCTTAGCTGTGCAAAAGTTTTTTAGTTTGATATAGTCCCATTTGTTCATCCTATCCTTTATTTCCCTTGCCCATGGAGATAAATCGGCAAATACATTGCTGCGAGAGATGTCGGAGAGCTTACTGCCTATGTTTTCTTCTAAGATGCTATGGTTTCCCAACTTAAATTTAAGTCTTTTATCCATTTTGAGTTTATTTTTGTGAATGGTGTAAGTTGGTGATCTAGTTTCATTTTTTTGCAGGTAGCTGTCCAATTTTCCCAACACCATTTGTTAAAGAGACTATCTTTAGTCTATTGTATGCTCTTACCTCCTTTGTCAAATATCAACTGTCCATAAAGGTGTGGGTTTATTTCTGGGTTCTCTGTTCTGTTCCATTGACCCATATGCCTGTTCTTATGCCAGTACCAAGCTGTTTTGAGTACAATGGCCTTGTCGTATAACTTGATATCAGGAAGTGTGATACCACACACTTTATTCTTCTTTCTCAAGATTGTTGAGGCTATTCGTGTTCTTTCTTAGTTCCATATAAATTCTTGGAATATGTGTTCTATATCTTTGAAGTATGTCATTGGTATTTTAATAGAAATTGAATTGAATTTATAAATTGTTTTGGGTAACATAGACATTTTACTGATGTTTATTCTTGCTATCCATGAACACGGTATATGCTTCCATTTGTTTGTATCTTCCTTGATTTCTTTTATCATTGTTCTATAATTTTCCAAGTACAAGTCTTTAACTTCCTTGATTAAATTTACACATAGGTACATTTTTGTTTGTTTTAATAGTGAAGGGGATTGTTTTCTTAATTTCTCTTTCAGATAGTTTATTTCTGGAGTATAAAATGCCTCTGATTTCTGAATATTAATTTTATTCAGAAATAATTTTATATCCTGCCACCTTGCTGAATTCATTTATCAGGTCCAGTAATTTTTTGACTGAGACTGTAGGGTTTTCTATGTACAGTATCATATCATCAGCAAATAATGATAGTTTTACTTCTTATTTTTCAGATTGGATGCCTTTTCTTTCTTCTTCTTATCTGATTGCTGTGGCTAGGACTTCCAGAACTATGTTGAATAAGAGTGGTGAAAGGGGGTATCCTTGCCTTGTTCCTGATCTTAAGGGGATTGCTTTTAAATTTTGCCCATTGATTATCATGTTGACTGTCAGTTTTTCATAGATGGCCTTTATCATGTTGAGGAATGTTCCCTGTATTCCCACTTTGGTGAGAGTTTTGATCATGAATGGGTGCTAGATTTTATCAAATGCTTTTTCTGCATCTATTGATATTATCACGTGATTTTTTTTTTCCTTCCTTTTGTTTATATAATGAATCACATTGATTGATTTGTGAATATTGTACCAGCCTTGCCTCCCCAGGATAAATTCTGCTTGATCATGATGTATGATTTTTTTCATGTATTGCTGGATCCAGTTTGCTAATATTTTTTTGAGAATTTTAGCATCTCAATTTAACAGGGATATTGGCCTATAATTTCTTTCTTTGTATTGTCTTTGCCTGGTTTTTGAATGAGAACTATGCTCACCTCATAAAATGAGCTTGGAAGTTTTCCCTTCTCTTGAATATTTTGAAATATTTTAAGAAGGATATGAGTTAGTTCTTCTTTTAATATTTGGTGGAATTTACCTGTGAAGCCATCTGGCCCAGAGCTTTTGTTTGTTGAGAGTTTTTTGATAACTGTTTTGATCTCATTTGTTGTAATCAGTCTGTTTAGGTTTTCTGATTCTTCCAGATTGATTTTTGAAAGACTATATGGTTCAAGGAATTTGTCCATTTCACCAAGGTTGTCTAATTTTTTGTCATACAGTTCTTTTTTATCTTATTTTTATTAATTTTAATGCAGTGACATTGATAAATCAGGATACATATGTTCTGAGGAAACATCTCCAGATTATTTTGACATTTGATTATGTGTCATACAGTTCTTTATAGCATTTTCTTAAAAGCCTTTATATTTCTGATGTGTTAGTTGTTACTTCTCCACTCTCATTTCTAATTTTATTTATTTATTATTTATTTATTTGCATCCTCTCTCTTTTTTTTGGTGAGTCTGGTCAAAGGTTCATCAATCTTGTTTACCTTTTCAAAGAACCAGCTTTTGATTTCATTGATCCTCTGTATTTTTTTTTAGCCTCTATGTCATTTATTTTCACTCTGATCTTTATTATTTCCTTCCTTCTACTTCCTCTGGTCTTTAGTCGCTGGTTCCTTCAGGAACCCCTACTATGCGAATGTTGTTTCTCTTCATGTTGTCAGAGAGCTCTCCTAGAGTTTCCTCAGACTTTTTGATCCTCTTTTCTTTTCTTTTCTTTTCTTTTTTTTTTTTTTGCTGTTCTGCTTTCATTTAATTTGTCCTCTAAATCACTGATTCAGTCCTCTGCTTCATCCAGCCTGCTTTTAATTTCTTCTACTGTATTCTTCATTTCTGATATTGTATTTGTCATTTCTGTCTGATTCTTTTTTATGACTTCAATGTTCTTTTTGATGCTTGTTATCTCTTATTTATTTGCTCATTATGTCCATCCATTGTTCTCTAAGATCCTTGAGCATTCTAACAATCATTATTCTAAACTCTGCATCTGGTATCTTGGTTATTTCCATCTCATTCAGTTCTTTTCCTGGGGATTTCTCTTTGTTGATTCGTTTGGATTCCATTTCTCTGTCTGTGTATAGACTGCTCCCATTATGTCTGTGTATAGACTGCTCCTTTAGATGTGCTGTTTGTGTAGCTAGCTGAGTATAGAGTTGGTGTTGTCTGCCTCCAGATCTTCTTGTGTTGGCCTCAGCTGTTGTTTGTAATCTGCTGTGGGCTACTTGTCTACTGCTACTGCTCTTTTTGCTATTTGTGTCAGCTTTTTATATGCCTTAGCTAGGTCAGGTGCTAGGACCCCTTCCTTAAGATCCCACTCTAACTAGAGTTGTTAAGTCCTGAGTTGATGCTCTCCATATCTTGCAACTGGATGTGCCATTCTTGGACCTCCCTGGCCAGAACCTGATGCAGACCTGTGGGGTATGACTGACCCTTAACAACCTTCTTGGAGCTACAGGTGATCCAGAATTTGTAGCTGCTTCTGCTGCCACTTAAATATCAGCTGTAGTCTTTGACTGGCTTTTATCTACTCTTGGCCAGTGTTTGTGGCCTTTCTATTCCTGAGGTGAGATCTTTCCGCCACCCCCCCCCACTGCCACCTCCATGGGCACTCGAGTACTCAAGCACCAGCACTGTCAGGCACACAGGCTTGCAAACCACTGCTTGAGCTGCCCCCCCAGGTGCGGGGGACTCCTTGACTCTCTAGGATCTGGCCCCTGTGGGCATGTGGGATACCTCTCTGTGTTCTGCCCCTCAGAGTCACTGTCAGGGATGCCAGACTCTGCCCCCCCTGCTGGTGTGCGGGCTGCCTCTCGGGCTCTGCCCTCCCCCCCACCATTGTGGCACAGGCTGCTGGGCTCTGTTCCCCACAGGAGCTTGCACTACCATTCCAGGCTGTGCCCCCCACAAGTGCACAAGAGGCATCACTGGGTTCCGCCCCTCGCTGCATCCTCACAGGCGGCTGGGCTGCGCTCCTGCCTTGCTGGGCTCCACTACCCACCACTGCATGGGCCAAGTGCTGCAACCACAGCTGCAGCGGCCACTGCTGCAGTGGGGCCCTCCCACCCTTCTGAAAGTACTTTGCTGTTTGGTGGAGGTGGTATAGCCCAGACTTCAGCACTCAAAACCTGTATCCCTGATGTACCAATCATCTCTCTGCACTGACTGGAGCAGGAGAGCCTCTGGGGGGGGGGCAGGGTAATTGCTTCCCTTTGCTGCCTTGGGTCTCCCAGGAAAAACAGTCACTTTAGGTTTGAGGAGTGACCCAGTACAGGGGTCAGGGTGGCTGTCCCCCACAGTCTCTCCCTGTGTCCCCAAGACTACAGTCTCCTCTCACAACTCCAGACCTCTCAATGCTCCCCACTCCCGGAGCCCTGGGTAAGTGGCTGTGAACAAGGTTTTCGGCAGGGTCCCTTTAAGACGGAGCATGGGTCTGAGAGTTCTGTCCCCCTCTCACAAACAGTAACCTTGCTCTTGTTTTAGCTAAATGCTATCTGTACACCTCCTCTAGCCTCTGGGACTTCAGGTTGGGGTTCCGATCCTGGGGCTGAGGACCCACAACTCTTCAGGCAGCCAACCCCGCTGTGAGAGACCCTAGTGGCCGCCTCTTGCCCTTGGGAGTGGGGCAGCTCTTTCCATGTCTCCACCCTTTCTACCTGCTCAGTGTGGTTTCTTCAGTGGTGCTCGATTATAGATTTCTCTTAGTTTAGTCCAAAGTTGGTTTTTCTTTTTTTTATATATTTTATTTATTGATTTTTTTTTAGAGAGAGAGAGGAGAGAGAGAGAGAGAGAGAGAGAGAAGGGGGAGGAGCAGGAAGCATCAACTCCCATATGTGCCTTGACCAGGCAAGCCCAAGGTTTTGAACCTGCAACCTCAGTGTTCTAGGTCGACACTTTATCCCACTGCACCACCACAGGTCAGGCCAAAGTTGGTTTTTCAAGATGATTGTTCCTAAGTTAAGTTGTAATCCACTTTGATTCTGGGAGATGGGAGTTACGTCTGCTTACTCCATCGCCATTTTCCCTCTCTCCACACCTCAACAAATTTAAAGTATAAAAATTATATAAAGTAGGTTTTCAGATATAATTTAAAGTAGAAATCAATAAGAGGAAAGATAGGTGGAAAATACCCAAGTATTCTAAATGTTATGTAGTTCACCTCTAAATTACCCATAGGTCAAAGAGAAAGTCTCACGAGAAATTTAAAAACATTTTGAACTAAATGAAACTAAAATTACAACTTACTAAAATTTGTGGGATGTGACAATGTACTTGGAGGAAAGTTTATGGCATTTATTGCATATATTATAAAAGTAAGTATTTCAGCCTTCCTTAGAAAATTAGAGAGAGAAGAGAAAATTAAGCCTCAAGTAAACAGAAAAAAAGATTAGAGCAGAAATTAATGAAATTGAAAAGAAGAAAACAATATCGAAAATCAACAAAACCAAAAGTTGTTTCTTTCAATAGATTAATAATGTTGATAAGTCCCTGCCCTGGATAACTAAGAATTAGAGAGAGAAGATACAAACTATCAATGTAAGAAATGAAAGCAGGATCATCACTGCTGGTCTCATGGACAAAGTATCACAATGGACTACTGTGCACAGCTTTCTGCCTATAAATCACATAACAGAGCATATGGACCATTCCATGAAAGACACAAATTGCCAAAGCACACACAAGGAAACATAGATAACCTAAATCATCCTACATCTACTAAAGAAATTAACCAATAATTAATCTAGTTCCTAAAAAAAAGCACCTAGTCCAAATGGGTTAATTGATGACTTCTACCAAACATTGAAAAAAAAATAAGACCACTTCTCTAAAATTTCCTGCCAAAAAGAGCAAGTGGAATACTTTCCAACTTATTTTCTTGAGGCCAGTCTTAATCTTAATTCTAAAACCAGATAAAAGACATTACAAGAAATAAAACCAGACCATAAGCCTCATGAACACAGATGCAACAATCCTCAGCAAAATATTAGGAGATCATATCCAACAATGTTTTAAAAGAATTCTTTTCTTTCAAAAAATGAAAAAAAATTACATTTAAATTAATATTTTACTCCATAAGTTGATCAAGGTTGAAATGCAAGAAAGAAGCAGTATAAGAAAGCAGACCCACAATAACTATGAAATTTAGCTAATTATATATATATATACATTCAAAAGAGTAAATATTATATGACCTTAGTCTTAAATTTATATATATATTCATTTATTCATTCTACTAATACTGTTACTAATACTAGACTATTTAGGACCTGATCTGAGTTAGGCACATGTAGTTTTTTCATGCATGCCTAGATTACAAATATCTCCTCAAAACCTCATTTATGCTTATTTTGGGTATGTGAGACAAGAATGAAAACATATTTTTAAAACAATTAAATAAAGTTAACTTATACTCAATTATCAGAGTGTTTAACAAACAAAATATTTAAAAGTTAGTGGGGGAAGAGGATTATCTAAATTACCTTAGTATTAATTATTTCAATGAGGCTAAATCAGCGGAGGCAGAAACTGTCTTAGGAACTCAGATTTGAAGAATATAAGCATAAATTACAAAGGAGAGGAGCTAAGATTAAATACAAAAAAGACAAATTTTTAAAAGTAGTGTTAGAAAAATTGAAATTCTAGAATAAGCTGAGATTATTGAGTAAGGAAAAAATCCTGAAGCCATCCAAATACTGTTTTTAGCTACTGAACAGAAAAATAAAAATGAAGAATTATATCTTTTGTTCAAGAAAGTATAGTTCAATAGATGAGAGGGTGGAAGAATGGCATCATTTCTCTATTGTTTTCATCTCTCTATTGTAAAAAATACTCTTCAAACAGGAGAGAATACGGTAACTGTAGCCAAAAAAGAGCTGAAGCCCCAAATATGCAGAAATGACAAGAGAGTACCTATTGAATTTAAATAATACAGATCTTTCAGTCCAGATAAATCACAGCCAAAGGTACTTCAAGAAATAATGTATGACTTGCTAAATTATTAGTAATCTCCAAAAATCATGATAACTGGTACGTGCATATACATAAAGATCCCTAATGCATGTCAAACAAGCGTACGTATGTAATGCATGATCTCACATATGTAAAAAAGTAATAATATGTATTCATCTATATTAAAAAATAATCAGAAAGATGTACATCAAGTATTTACTAGGAGTGTTTTTGCTTGTTTGTTTTTTAGAGAGAGAGACAGGAGGGGAAAGAGGTGAGAAGCATCAACTCTTGTCACTTTAGTTGTTCATTGATTGATTCTCATATGTGCCTTGACTGGGGTAGGGGGGCTTCAGCTAAGCCAGTGAGCCCTTGCTCACGCCAGGGACCTTGGGATCATGTCAATCATCTCATGCTCAAGCAGGCAAGCCATGCTCAAGCTGGTGAACCCACGCTCAAGCAGGGTAAGCCTGCACTCATGTGGGCTACCTCAAGGTTTCAAACATGGGCCCTCAGCATCCCAGGTCATCTCTCTGTCCACTGTGCCACTACCAATCAGGGGCTACTAGTGTTATTTTTATTTTTTAATTATTATTTTTTATTTATTCATTTTAGAGAAGGGAGAGAGAGAGGGAGAGAACAGGGGGAGGGGCAGGAATCATCAACTCCCATATGAGCTTTGACCAGGCAAACTCAGGGTTTTGAACCAGCGACCTCAGCATTCTAGGTCGATGCTTGCTCCACTGTGCCACCACAGGTCAGACCTAGTGTTATTTTTAAATTGAAAGAAAGAAAGAAACAAATAAATACTGAGACATATATGACATAGAAAAACAGAGTAGAAGAAATAGAAGTGGGAAGAAGTGTTCAGTTTTGTAAATGATAAGGTGCTGATTACACACACTAACACACACACGTATATTCCTAATTAGTGAGACCCAAAATAAAAATATGTTGAAAAATTATTATAAATATGAATACTTACCTGCAGAGTATTAAACCAAGTACTGAATTCTTCCAAATATGGAGCACTGTACAGTTGTACAGGTAGCATATTCACAAAGCTGGTGCTCTATACCTACACACACACTATATACATATACGTACACATACACACACATATATACACATATATTTTTTTCAATGCAAGAATTACGTCTTTAGAAGAGATGATAAATACCACAGACATGTGGTTCCATACTTAAATGCTAAGGTGTTCCAATCATGTGGTACAAAATAATTCACATTTTCCAATTCAGATAAGTTACAGCCCAGGGTACTGTGTGAGCTAGTGGGTGGCTTGTCCACAGCCCGAACGCATCATCTGTCCCTATCTTCTTTTCAGGTCACTTCTTCCTATTGCCTTACTTCACCTTTTGAGAGTTCAATCTCCTTCATATAATTCTTTTATGTTTTATTAGGTCACATCAGAAGCGATGATAAAAAAAAACACTTAGGTTAATTAATGGGGTGCAAATTATATGTGAGAAGTTTGTCATAAGATTGGAACCCAGACCTATAAATTTACTGTTTCTCTTCTGCATTTTCCCAAGGAAACATTAATACTCACAGTAAATAAAAAATTTCTAGGCACTTAATAAGCTATCAGAGTGTGAATGAGTCCTAGGGCTTCTTCAGAGTTTTTGTGTCACACTAAGTGGTATAGAAGATTAGATAGATGATAGATAGGTAGATAGATGATAGATAGATAGATAGATAGATAGATAGATAGATAGATAGATAGATAGATAGATAGATAATAGATAGATGATAGATAGATAATAGATAGATGATAGATAGATAGATAGATAGATAGATAGATAGATAGATAGATAGATAGATGATAGATTGATAGATAGATAGGCAGGCAGAGAGCCAACCATGGTAGCAATAGATAATATTGAAAGAGGATTCAATGCAAAGATCTTCCAAGTCAAAAGTAAACTTTTTTAAAAGACCATTTCTAACTGCCAGAGTTGGAATGGACCTAAATCTTAAAATAAAACATCATTTATTAAGTAATTACTCTGTACCAATCACTGTACATGAATTTCTAATTCAATCTTCCTCATAATCCTGAGTTAATTTGTGTATTTTTATTTATAAGTGAAACTGTAGAACAAAGAAGTTGTATATTTTGTCAGTGTCACATAGACTCTAAATGCTGGATCTATTTTGTTTGACTTCAATGAATATAACTTTACTGGCTATAATACACTGTCTCCCAGGCCTTAAATATCACCTAACAATATATTTATCCTTCTGATGTTGAATTCTGTAACATACAATCCAGTGGTTTCCAGACCATCCCTGAATTTCACGAATTGAGGAACTCTTCTAAAACAACCTATTCTAAGTTCAGTCACCAGAATTTCCTTACTATCATGTTAATATATATTCCCCTTCAGCAGGAACTTATGACCTCTAGCTCTACCATTCAAGAGAACATAGCTGGCCTGACCAGGTGGTGGCACAGAGCATTGAACTGGGACGCTGAGGGCACAGGTTCAAAACCCTGAGGTTGCTGGCTTGATTGCAGGCTCACCAGCTTGAGCACAAAGTCACTGCCTTGAACATGGGATCATAGACATGACCTCATGATTGCTGGCTTGAGCCCAAGGTCACTGACTTGAAACCCAAGGTTGCTGACTTGAGGAAGGGATCACTCACTCTGCTGTAGCCCCCTGGTCAAGGCACATATGAGAAAGCAATCAATAAATAAGGTTCCACAACAAAGAATTGATGCTTCTCATCTCTTTCTTCCTATATGTCTGTCCCTCTCTCTATCTCTGTCACACACACACACAAAGAGAACATATCTGATTTCTTTCCCATTACTTTTTCAGGCCCTGGCTGGTTGGCTCAGTGGTAGAAAGCTGGCCTGGCCTGTGGAAGTCCTGGGTTCAATTCTCAATCAGAGCACACAGAAGTGGCCATCTGCTTTTACACCCATCCCCCTTCTCTCTCTCTCTTCCTCTTTCTCTTCCCCTCTGACAGCCATGGCTTGGTTTGAGTGCATCAGACCTGGGCTCTGAGGAAGGCTCCATAAAGCCTCCACCTCAGGCACTAAGAATAGCTTGGTTGTGAATATTGGCTCCAGATAGAGCTTGCTGGGAAGATCTTGGTTGGGAAGCATGTGGGAGTCTGTCTCTCTATCCCCCTTCCTCTCACTTGGAAAAGAAAAATTAATTAATTAGCTAATTAATTAATTTAAAAATATTCTTTCAGATCTCTAATAAATAATTTGAAGTTAACTGTCATTGCCTAAGATTCTTCTCTTTTCTAGTCTCATCTTTCAAATTTCTCCAGATGAAACTAAAGGAAAATTTCTTTGACTTTCTTCATCTAAAGATTATTTCCATTTGCTTATAGTCTAATTTGTCTGTGTTTCCCAGATCCTCAGACCTGAATATATCACACCAGGACTGTTCCAACCAGCTCCTGGAGTAGGATAATTACTTTCCTTATTCAAATCATGTAGGTCTATTACCAGCACTCAAAAAGTGCATTGGCTCTGTAGGCAACCACATCATATTGCTGGCTTTTGTTGAAATAAATTCATAAATCTTCGTTAAACAAGTGCCAAAGAGCTATGTTCCCTTAGCCTATAGGAACACAGCTGTGTGTGTGTATGTGTGTGTGTGTGTTTGAGAGAGAGAGAGAGAGAGAGAGAGAGAGATCCAAATGATAAATTCTAAATTTATTCATATTAAGTTTGATGTTGTTAGATTTTACTCTTCTTTGCATATGTTAAAGTTTTTGTATGTATCCTAAATTTATCATGCATGGAATTCTCTCAACTCCCAAAATTATTCTCCAATGCAAATTTGATAAGCATTCTCTTAGATCTTTGTGTCTCTGATGAAAAATAAATGAACTGGACAAAGTAGAGAGCTTCTGTACTCTAGTTTGACACATGAACTAGAGTTCTATTATTTTGGACACACAAGTAATAATATGTGAAGAAACTACAAGAATATGCAGCCCATAATTCTTCGTCGCCAGGTATGATAAGCGCCAGGCATGAAAGATAAGCAGGAGACAGAGGAAGAAATGGTGGTTTCTTACAGGGAAGTACTGTCTGTCAAGACAGCTGATTTATGTGGGAGACAGGTTTTCAAGGCAGGGCAGTTGAGCAACCCTCCTGCGGTTTCTACAAAAGCAGGTTTTCTCTCCTTAAAGTTGAACTAAAAACAAACTCAGGCCATCAGCGCTGATTTTCTGGGGTGTTCATTAGTTCTGGAAACAAAACAGTACTATTTTTCAGTGAACTCCTCTCCTCATTTCTCCCACACATGCACTAAATACATGTTAAGAATCAGAATTATAAGTCAATTTTTTTAAAAAAAACTTATCCCATTTATCAGTGTGGTCTGACCAAGAAGCCACTGAACTAAGCTGAGCACTTTGGGGAGAAGCAAGTTCTTGGCTTATGATATACTGCCTAGTTAAGCAGTTATGTAGAATTCTAGGGTGAATGTTACAGGAGTTTGAAATAGATGAATTAAAAGTGTTACTTATTTTCAGACAAAGGCAAATATCTATGATTTCACTTATACATGAAATCTAAAGAGCAAAATAAACAAACAAAATAGAAATAGACTCATAGACACAGAGATCAGGCCAATGATTACCAGAGGGCAGAGGGGTTGGCGGACTGAGTGAAAAAGGTTAAGGGATTAAGAAATATAAAATTGATGGTCACAAAATAGTCATGGGACTGTAGAGTATAGGGAATATAGTCAATAATATTGTAATAATTATATACAGTGCCAGGTGGGTACTTGGAATATAGGAAGGACCACTTTTTAAGGTTTATGATTGTCTAGCCACTATGCTGTACACCTGAATACAAAGTAATATTGAATGTCAACTGTAATTGAAAAAAAAAAAAGTATTACTTATCTACACTTATCTCATGGTTGGCTAATGTCTCTACACTTCCTACAGGAAGAAAAAACAAATCTCCCAATTCATAAAAAAGCCGAATATGGGACATTTGGTATGATATATTCTTGCCTATGTAGTTTGGGAAGACAAAAGCTGTCAATCTGGAAAGAGTGAGTATACAAATACAAGTTATCTGTCATCAATTTGAACAAGTTTCCTCATAGTCTATAATTTTCATGATATATAAAATTTTATTATTTTATTTTATTGTGGAAAGGAATCTACCCTCTTCACAAACTTTTAAGTGCACAATACAGTATTGTTGACTACAGGTACTGTGTTGTTGACCAGATCTCTAGAACTTATTCATTTTGCTGACGGAAACTTTATGCCTAGTAATTAGTAACTCCACTCTACTCTCTCCCTGCCAGCTCTTTCATTCTATGATTTTGACTATTTCAGATACCTCTTATAAGTGCAATCATGCAGTATTTGACAAGCTTAGTTCACTTAGCATACTGTCTCCAAGTTTCATCCACATGTCACATATTGCTGAATTTCTGTGCTTATTTTTTATAAGTGAGAGGTGGGAGGCAGGGAGGCAGAAAGTCAGACTCCCACATGTGCCACAATCAGGATCCACCCAGCAAGCCTCCTACAGGGTGATGATCTGCCCATTTGGCATAGCTGCTCCATTGCTTGGCAACTGAACTATTACAGTGCCTGAGGCAAGTCCGTGGAGCTATTCTCAGCGCCTGGGACTAACTTGCTCTAGTTATTTGAGACATGACTGTGGGAGGAAATGAAGGGGTGGAGAGGGAGGTGACTTCCTCATGCCAGGCTGACACTCTACCTCTGAGCCAACCGGCCAGGGCCAATTTCTTCTTTTTTAAGGTTGAATAATAATTCATTGTATATAATATTAATTTTTTAAAAGGCTTTTACTTAGCCCATGAATAAACTTATCTTTGCCACACATCTCAATATCAGTTTTTTCTTCCCTTGTGTGTGAGTGCATGTGTGTGTGTGTGTGTGTGTGTGAGAGAGAGAGAGAGAGAGAGAGAGAGAGAGAGAGAGAGAGAGAGAGAGTGTAGCCCCGTCTACTTCTCTCACTCCAGTTGACTCTCCTTTCTGTGGAACTGGTGACTAGTTTCTCTACCTTGTCTATACTGAAAAGAGCAAATGAAAACTTCTGTTTGTGTCTCAAGATGACTGGCAACAACAACAGCTCCAGTAGCAGCAATGGATTAGTTGTTTAGGATGATGGGAAAGGGGTTCTGTTACTCTTCATTCTTCCTCTATTTTTATACTATTTATTTTATCTCCTGCTATTTTTCTATTCACCTCTTATCAACTTTTTATTCTTACCCTATGCCCTTCTCATTCTCTTATTCCTTTTACTTGTTTAAAAAAATAATAACTTGCATCTCCTCTTTCTGGTTTTTAATTTTCTTATTTCCCCCTCCCCTTATCTTTCTATCTATGTCTTCAGACATTTTTCTCCTTTAATCTGTATCACCCACCCTATCTTCTGTGTAGTCTTTGGGCTCTCAGTTCACCCATTCTGATTCAATGACTGGGTTTTGTTCATTCACTCAATCTTCAGACACTAGACTGTGATTCCAAACTCTCTTTCTTTCAGTCTTATTTTGTGTAGTGCATTTGTTCAGGGAAGAACCAGCATTCAAACAACAAAGTAAGTGAGCTTATTCTTGTACACAAGGTCAGGAATTGATAGTGTGTTAAAACAACTTTGGTAAAGTCATAAAAAATACACCACTACTTTGAGCTGCCAAATCTAGAGGAAATATTGTTTTAGTGTACGTAAGTCTCATTGATATGCTTTTTTACTAGAACTTCTTTGTTTTTTATCTGAAATTCAAGTTTAACTGAGTTTCCTATATTTTACCTGGAAAGCCCACCACTACTACATTTAGTCAATTATCCATTAGTAAACAAATAGTTACTAAATCCAAACTCTGTGTCTAAATGGAATAGTAGACAATTTGAATGACGCCACAAGTATACAAAAATCAATTTCTGCCAACAAATAATTCACAATGTAAAGGATTAAGAAGCTAAAAATATTATAAACAATTTAAAAACAATGCAAAATAGCATATAATTAAATGTTTAACTGGTTCCAGTTATAAATCTCGTACAAATTCAAGTATTGATCTGAGTGGAACAGCTCAGGAATCATCCCTAGAGTACAGATATGATCTGGGTTTAAAGGATGAGATGCATTTGCCAAACGAACTGGAGAAATGAAGGGTCCCCATGTCATCCCCAGGTTTTCCTGCCTCTGCCTTCTGATGTGATCTCTTTCCTCAGAAACAATCCTACCTGAACCACAAAGCCCTTTCAGTGTCTCATATCTCTTACAGCTCTCTCCTTCTTTTAACAACATATAGTAGCATTTTTCATGTGTTAGTCATTATACTCTGTGTTGTTGTCCTAGCTAATTTTAGACATATCTCTTAGGGATTATTTGTTTTTGAGGGGAAATGCTGTGACTGTGCAGAGCAAATATTCCACAAACTTTGATAAAATGAGTGAATTAATGAATCCTGAAAACATTTTCTGAGTCTTCAATGGCTGCAGCTACCACCAGCACCACCTCTGGACTTCTTACAGGCAGATTTGGATACTTTTTCTTCTGGGTATCCATAGCTCCTAGCACCTTTAAAATATGCCGCATTTCGTACTACATTACAATTATTTAAATACAGATTAAATCCCTCCACGAACCTCTGACCTATGCCCTCTTGCTCTTGGCAGCCACATTGCCTTTTTTGTGTGCTAAAAAATGGGGTAGAAAAGACTCTCTAAGAGAAAGAAAATGAATCTTTTTCTGTTTTACAGTAAGTTTGTTCCTATATTGATTAAAATAAATCATGTGTTGTAAGTTAATAACAGCTATCTATAATATATATATACATATATATAAATCTTATTTATAGTAAAGAAAATTATAGGTGATATATAGTGCATCATGAAACAGGTCACATTGTTTTATATGCATATAATTTAACTTCCCAGTGACATTATTATAATTTGTTTTAATGTAATAGTAAATAAATATATTGCTCACTCTTAAAATATCTGTATTTTTAAGGTAATATAGTTTTAAGAACACAATAGTTATTTATGGGTTTTTTGGCTTGTTTGGAATTTTTGTTTGTAAATATTTTTTCTTGTGTATAGAAAAATTTTTCCATGATGCTGTAAGTTCTTTCTCAAGTCTTTCTTTGCTGTATTTGGAAGATCTCCAGGCAGTACAAATTACTAAGAAACAATACAGGACTTCAAAAGCATGTTTATTTGCACTGTAATGTGGAATTCACTATCACACATAGGTATTTTGAGGCCTTTACTCTCGTTCAAACAATAGGAGATTTTCCTGTAAAAAGTCATAATAATTCACTATGATTTTCTTTTTTTGCCTCCAAAGACTTTTCATATTATACATTCTAGGGGTCAGAAAGCAAGGAAAAGAATCTAGTAAAGTACAAGGAACTCTTTGTGCAGTTTAGTGATGCTCAACCAGGATTGCAGATGGGAATAATGGAGATGTAAAAAGTCCCCATGCTGAGATCCCACCCCAGGTCTGCAGAGTCAGCAATTCCACAGGAGAGGACTCGAGGCAGAATATTTTCAAAAGCTATATGGTGAGCCTGGTATTCACCATATTTAAAACCACTGTAGCAGCTATTATTTAAGGGGAAAACATTCAGGAACTAGAAATATATTTAATTTAAGAAAATGATTAGAATTACACAAAGTATGGTTGATGTGACATACTTGCTTTTCACAAATTATATCTCCTCAACTGAACTAATTATTTTGCATTTTGATTAGGCATTTTCTTATTCATAGAAAAAACCAAACAACTGACCTAACAGCATAGTTAATTATAATTTTGACATCTCATCAATTTGGCAACTGGTTATTTCTAACCAATTATTTTGATTATCTTTTAACAACCAAAAATGATTGGCTATTCTGCAATTCAACTTTTTCAGTAGGTTTAAAGAAAAAATACATTCTTGTCTTATTGACTTGGAATTTATTAAAGGAAAAATCATTACCATGATAAACAGTGGCAATTATATATGTATATTTTAAAAACCAGTTCTGTATATATGTTATTGTTCTTCAAGTTTCTTAACCCTGTGTCACTCTTCAACCATGTTATACCATGTCTAATTCATGTATTTATATTTATAATAAACTTCTATAAATCTATTTAATTTTCCCATTATTTATGAAATACATCCTTAAAAATAAAGAGGTGATTTCTGTCCCTGCTGACCTAAACAATTCAATAATCAACTCTAATACATTGAAATTAATCATATCGTATAAATAAGTATACAATGTTTTTTTGAATAGTCATAGAAAGCGTTACTTTATGTAAATTTTCTTCTTCCAACTAAAATAAATTTATCCATCTTTCCAAACACTGAGTTTTCAAAATTTTAGGATATACAAGAACAGGAACTACTTCTGATCTTTGTATCACACATGCTTTTAAAACAACTTTTATTGATATTTTTGGTATCCAGTTTATAAAATTATTTAGTTAACCTGGTTTCAAAAGAAATAACGTTATGGTCTATTTAAATCTTGTTGGGATAATCTATGTCCTTTTAGTTGGAAGAACATCACCCCCTCTAGTGGATAAAGGCAAAACACATGGCCTTGATGGGTGGAAAAGATAGATGGGGTTTCTCTAAATTGTCATTATCTAATAGGTTGATAGATTAATTTCCTTAGTTCATATTTTATTTCAAGCATATTGTCTTGGAAAAGGTGCTAGGTCACACATATTTCTTATATTAAGATGTATACTGGTATTTCGAATTTAACACTGCACAATAAAGGAAATTAAGTTTATGCCAGGCATCCTGTTTCATACTGAAAAGAATGGACTTGAAGGACGTCATCTTAAAATGTTTACTTTTAGCGAGCTAACCACCATAAAACATGTTCTTCCTAATCAGAGAAAAAAATAGAGAAAATCAAACTTACTTTTTTTTTAACCAAGAAGTTTTAATCATTAAGTATACCTAAGTACATTAAAAAAATAAGTTGAATGAGTCAGCTCTTTAACTTTAGCTTTTTTATTTATATAGAAAAGTTGTTTAAAACCTATTATTTAAATTTTCTATAAAAGGAACGTTTGTTTTTAGAGTTGAGTAGCATAATATATAGCACACACACACAAACACATGCGCACAAATTCAGAAGCTAGTGTGTCTTCTGGAATTCATCTACTAGCAAATGGTCCATTAAATTCTGCTTAAATAAGGAGATTTATGGTCATTCAACCTAATAAGATGGTTGGCTTTCACTTCAGATAAATAGTATAAACAAATCCCTACTCAAGTATAAACTAGTTTTACTTTCTCTATTTAAATCATCAAAGCCAAGTTTCAAAGCTAGTATGTGATGAGTGTCTGTCATTATCTCGTCTATTGTATTTATCACTGGTAAAGTGTAGTTATCCTCAGTTGCCTCTTCATTCATAGATTTTCTAAAATGTGCTGCAAATCACTTTGATTTACTCTTAATATTTTCCCCTCCATTAGGTCATATTTGATTGACTTATATAAATATATTCTGAAATATTTGTAAGCAGAACAAATCTTATTTATACTTATGGACACATACCCTGAGGCCACCCACATGAGTGAGGCTTCTCTCTTTCCCTTGGTAACTCTTCCATAGCCTTTTTCATGTCAGGTGTGTGGTTGCCACCCAGTACACAAAATAGAGGAAAGAAAATGTTAAGCTCCCCTGATGGAAAAATAAAATCATTAATCAACTATTACTTAAGCTGTATGTCAAAATAATTTGAAAATATTTACAAGGCAATTACTAGCTCTAGCAACTATCATGAAAGGATATACACAGGGGTGAGCAAAACTAGGTTTACAGCTGTGAGTGTGCGAGACATGAAGTTTATTATTGTATCAATATTATTATTTATTTATTAATTATTGTGTTTTTTAATTTTAATAATTTTATTTTTTAATGGGGCGACATCAATAAATCAGGATACATATATTCAAAGATCAATAAGTCCAGGTTATCTTGTCTTTCAATTATGTTGCATACCCATCACCCAAAGTCAGATTGTCCTCTGTCATCTTCTAATTTATTGTGTTTTTTATATGAACAACTATAAACTTACCTTTGCCCACCACTGTATAAAGAAATACATAAAATCATTTATATCTTAAACTAACTTAAAATTTAGTTGGAGAAACTACTAAGATGGCATAAAATAGAAGATTTACTAAGATGTCACAGATGAAACTACACATTTTTATAGTTGTTTCTCAGTCTATAAACATTTACACACAAATTATTGCCTCAGTTTTCTTTTCTGCAAAATGAAAGTAGGACCTACCTCTATCACAAAGTCATTGGGAGATTTTAATAAGATAATATTGTTATCTTGCTAAAACTAGCAAAGTCTATTTGGCACATAACAAAGAGTCAATAAATATTGGATCCCTTTATTCTCATGAAGACCCTAGGAGAAGACAAACACTGCAAAACTTCATTTACAGTTGAAAATCACACTCAGAGAAGTGCCATGAATTGTCAGAAACAACATAAAGCTTAAAGTTGTAGTTCTATCTCTCTCTCTTTCAAACTATTGTGAATAAATTGTTGGAAATGGCAGAAAAATGAAGAGTGGTTAAAGGGTGGTGAGTAAACTATTTGCACTGAAGTAAAAGCCTTAAAATGAATAGTTTTACATAAGATGGTAAAAACAGGTTGACGACAAATTTAATACCAAGCTAAAGAGTTCAGATTTTATCTGAAGCTCAGCAGAATTAGAGGTCTGATGTAGCACAAATCGTAACTGAGGTACAAGAGCCAGAAGGTAAATTTTAGAAGTCCATACATTGATTGTACTAAAGCAGGGGTTCCCAAACTATGGGCCGCGGGCCGCATCCTCATCCTATGCTCCTGGAATACTGTATGTGGCGGCACCGCAAAGCGGCACGTACAGTACTACTTCTGGCGACGTGGGACGCATGTGTCAGGGTTCCGGAAGCGTGTCATATCACTTGTTAGGACTAGCAGTGACAAATATGGAACCGGACATTGACCATCTCATTAGCCAAAAGCAAGCCCATAGTTCCCATTGAAATACTGGTCAGTTTGTTGATTTAAATTTACTTGTTCTTTATTTTAAATATTGTATTTGTTCCATTTATTTTTTTTACTTTAAAATAAGATATGTGCAGTGTGCATAGGGATTTGTTCATAGCTTTTTTTTTTTATAGTCCGACACTCCAACGGTCTGAGGGACAGTGAACTGGCCCTCTGTATAAAAAGTTTGGGGACCCTTGTACTAAAGGCATAAACATCATCAAATTAATGTTATTGTGGCAGTTTTTAGGATGGATAGAGGAAAGGAACTCCTGAATCAGGGAGCTGAGAAGAACGTGCTGATGCATTAGGTCAGATTGAGGTAGAACATAGGAAAGGAGGAAGGGAGAATGTAAAGGACAATAAAAACAACATGGCCAAAAAGGTGATATGGGAAGTGAGAAAGAGGATCGGAATGTATTGTCAAAGGTGATTTTGTGCTTTCAAGCCTTGTTTCTGGTTCCATTTACAAAAATAGAGCAGTTGGCTTGATCAGAAACATGAGATTTTCAATTTTACGTTTGCCAAACATATGCATCTTAACATGTTGAGCAGCTTCTTTGGGAGACTAATTAGATACTGCCACTAAAGCATTTACTGTATCACATTTTTTAAATGCTGAGGAACACTTGTTCTCAATCAGTGAAATCACGGACTCTAGGGAACCCTGTATTTCCGAAGTCAACTTCCCTTTTTTAAGGCAGCTTTTGCACACGTCACCCATTGTGGCTGAGGCTGGACACCTGTGCCTACCACCAGTGCCAACTTTAGGCAAATCTGTGAAGTAACAGAGTCGGATTTGGCAAATCTCTTTTCCCTTTTCTGTGCCTCTTTTCCTCCTTTGGGCACTCTCATCAGCTTAGTGTTCTGCTGCCAAGTGGGGTGAGTTATCAAGGCTTCTTCCCAAGATATGCATCGCCTCAAAAAGGGCTTATGTGTAGAAGGCACTCTATACATTCCAGTTTTAGGAATCAATGAGATAGGGAATAAATTAGAAAGTTAGTAAATGAGTAAAATATCTGAAAAATCTGTTCACTCTAAGACTTTGGGTATTTAACTTGGGCATCTTTTCTCCAATTATCTGTATTGAGAAAATAGTCATTTGGAGAAGTATTACAATTCACTGTACTCCAGTGGAAGGAATTACTAGATTTCAGAAAAGTGGAGACTGAGATTTGAGAGCAAGGTCTTCCACTTTCAACTTGAAATCATATGATAAAAGCAGTTATCCACACTCAAGATTAGCTCTTTTTGACAGGAGTCCTCATTTTGGTTGTCACCACTGCTTGGCAACTGTTGGTGAAACAAAATTATATTACATGAAAAGAAAATTCTATATAATGGGTATCATGCATTCATAATTGTCTGAGCTTAAAATATAGCTTTACCCTCAAAAACTGTTACAACTGGCAACCTAAGCATCAGGTTGAATGTGAATGTCAGTTTAGTCTTGTTTCGATACAGAATGCCAGGGGGCTACTCTTGTCAGAGTTGCCAGGTTGCACTGCCAGGGCCCATCAATATGACGATTTAACTGGGGCTTTGGTTACTTGAGTTAGTCATTAAGAAGAGAACCTTGCCTGACCTGTGGTGGCACAGTGGATAAAGCGTCGACCTGGAAATGCTGAGGTCGCCAGTTCGAAACCCTGGGCTTGCCTGGTCAAGGCACATATGGGAGTTGATGCTTCCAGCTCCTCCCCCCTTCTCTCTCTCTGTCTCTCCTCTCTCTCTCTCTCTCTCTCTCTCTATCTCTCTCTCTCTGTCTCTCCCTCTCCTCTCTAAAATGAATAAATAAAAAATTAAAAAAAATTTATAAAAAAAAAAAAAAAGAAGAGAACCTTGACTAAAAATGAAACCAAAGTTCAAGTGCTGCTTGCAACACTGTATATAAAATAAATGGTAAAGTTTCCGGTCATTGATTTTTATTACTTTCATATAAACATTTTAGTTACATTTCTTATAATCAGTCATGAATAAATGCATAATAAATATTTGGAAACACAGTTCTAATGCATAGCCAGGGATTCTCAGGTCTGAGTCTCTCTAATTTTGAATTTGTAGCTGAAAGTCTTGGGAGAATGACTCAGTTTCCAGCTTTTTTCAACAATGGCTTTTCTGAGAGTTTTGGTGCTTCTGCTTGTGGCAGTGCATCTGGCCAAGAACAGGAAGCACTGCCAAGAGGACGGAAAAAGATCAAACCAAGTGTTCTGAGTCACAGAAGAATTTGAATGAAATTTTGCTACTAGTTATGTTAGCTTTTAAAGGCATTCCCTGGGTGACTCTCTGGTTGATATTATTCATATTCTTGGTTAAAACAATAAGCTCATGAACTTTTCAAAATCTATACATGTAATCTTAGCATTTAAAAATGTATGAGTTGGGTTTTTTACTATAAAACAAGTGAATACAAAAATATGAATGGTAAACTAACATGTGGGTCTTATAACTCACAAAATTAGGTACAACACTACATTTATTTATATATATTTGTATTTAAATATGTTTACTAGAACTGGGTAAATTACAATTTTGTATTTTTAAGTATAACAAAATATTAATTCATAAAATCACAATAATAAATATTAGAATACAATTTTTCAAAGCATTTTAGATTCTTTTAAAAAATGTGCACAGTTTTACTTAATGCATGCATATTTTTAATATCTAATAACTTATAATCCTCCTTATGAAAAAACTTGAAGAGGTCCTGGCCGATTGGTTCAGTGGTAGAGTGTGGGCCTGGCATGTGAATATCCTGGGTTCAATTCCAGATCAGAGCACACAGGAGAAGCAACCATCTGTTTCTCCACCCTTTCCCTTCTCGCTTCTTTCTCTCTCTCTCTTCTTCTCCAGCAGCCATGGCTTGATTGGAGCGAGTTCACCCCAGGCATTGAGGATGGCTTCATCGCCTGGCCTAAAAAGAGGTTGGTTGCTGAGCAACAAAACAACACCCCAGATGGGCAGAGCATCACCCCTTAGTGGGCTTGCCGGGTGGATCCCAGTCGGGGACGCATGCGGGAGTCTGTCTTTCTGCCTCCCCTCCTATCACTGAATTAAAAAAAAAAATCTTGAAGAAGGAGTAACTGAAGTTCATGAGACTTGCTAAAGATGGTTTGAGAAATTTCAGAAAATATATAAATAAATTAATAAAAGTTGAAGTTTGTTAAAGTCACTCATCTTGTTTTACAAGGAAACTAAGGCCTAAATTTGTGTACCCCAATATATAAGCATATATAAAGAGACTCTAAAGCCACTATATGAACTTATCTATTTAAGAACAGTTTTAAATGCTTGTGTTATTTTTAACACATTAGCAAATTATGTAACTCTTTACAGAATCAAATACCCAATACAACATGTTAAATTATCATTTAATGTGAGACCTATTAAAGAGCTCAATGTTTAAGTGATGTTCATAATGGCATCTATTGGAGGTCCTTAATGTTAGCATTACAATGTTCAATCCCATTGTGTTACAGAAACAGTTAAAGTAATAAGCTCATTTTTTTTATGTTGACATTTACTGATCAGGCCCCTTACAACAATATATATAAGGCACATAAGGAAAAAAGTATTTTTAAAGAGAAAATTTACTGATCTGTATTACATATTTATTTTTTTGAAAATAAGCCTGAAGTACTACATAAGGCATAAAAATGCTTTTCAGCTTTATGGCTAGGAAAGTATAAGAAACATAAAAAATATATGTACTGGGAAACTAAAAATAGGTGGGGACATAAAAATAGAAGGGAAGTTAGAGATCCAGTGACTCAGGGAAGACCCAGAGAAGAGCTAGAAAGAGTGAACGACCCACATTAGTCAACTTTCTGGGAATAATATTCTCATTGTAGTGTTTTAGGATGTTACTATAAGACTCAAAGTTCACGTTTCAATTTTAGTAACTTGGGTATAAGCAGATCAATTATACCTCACTAAATGTTTCACTCAGATGAACTAGCTCTGAAAGAACTGGAGGCTAGAAGTCGCTCACAGAACTGCAGTTCCCTATTTCTCTTACCATAAAAAAGAAGAGGAACGATGGTCCAACCTTTGACATGGTAGCTAAAAATTAAGCTAACACAAACCTGAAAATGTTGGTCTCTCTCAGCTTTAGGTAGTTTAGAAGAGAGAGCTCACCATATCTGTATGTATATAGATCTTCTCTCCCAGTGCTATCTCTTCAAAGCAGAAAAATGTTCTGTTGTATATGTAGGTGTATCATTGGTTTCTCAAACCCTTATTTGTCTCTTCTGTGGTCATTGCACTTATTAGAGCACATTTTATATAGGACTATTGGCAAGCATAGGGGATGTGCTTAACATATAGTCATAGCAGAAACAGGACTGCCAGACATCAACACACATCATTGCTGTGATATTTTTGTTTAAAAGTGCAGTGTCATTGAAGCTCATCTCAAAATCAGTGGTGAAAATACTCTAGAAAAGGTTTAAGAAATAACTTGAAACACTGACATTTCTATAAAAATATTCTAATATGATTGTACCTTCAGGAGTCTTCAGAATTGTTTTAATTAGCTTTGCCTACTTCCTAATTTGTTAGCTTCCTATTTCTTATTTTATTATAGTAGATATTTTTAACATGGAATCTATTTAAAGCATCAAGATAGGCAAAGAGTGGAAAATCATTACCGGAACATTGGGTTGTTTTTTTTAAAAAAGTATTTGCATCTTTTTTATATATTTTTTAAGGGATAGGACTAACAACTTTTCAGAAATTCTAATGATGCTCCTGGCTGATTCAGGGTTGATAGGTTGTGGCAACCATTTCATGGGTTAAGCAAGGGATCTCATTTTTTTTATGGGACTTCATGCTCATTTTAAAATCAGAGTAGAAAAATACCTCTTAAACAAGCGTGGTATTGAAAGGAACCAATATCCTATCTCTGAAAGTTAAAAGTGCAAAGATATCACAACTAACCCATGGTCACTCATTCTGCATGTGCCTGCTCTGCCAACTCCCAAATGACAGTCTGGTATTTTCTACCCTTCTGCTCAATGATCTCAGTAGGCATTGGTGTTTTCATCATGCACTCTAAGAGATTAATTAGGTACACTTGACACTTTAAGGCAGGGGTCGGGAACCTATGGCTCGCGAACCAGATGTGGCTCTTTTGATGGCTGCACCTTTCTCGCAGACAAATCTTTAAGAAAAAAAATATTAACGTTAAAAATATAAAACATTCTTATGTATTAAAATCCATTCATTTCCTACTGTTCATTTCATGATTGCGGGTGGCTGGAGCCAATCACAGCTGTCCTCTGGGACAACACCAAATTTTTATTGGATAATGTGTAACGTACACAAGTCGTTGTTTGGCTCTCACGGAATTACATTTTAAAATATGTGGCATTCATGACTCTCTCAACCAAAAAGTTTCCTGGCCCTTGCTTTAAGGTTTTAAATTTCTAAGCATTTATTTTTCAGCCATTCATCTAAATTCATAGCCATTCAATAGTATATGTGGTTAAACTCTATTATTCTTTCCAACTATAGCTCCTAGGTATTGTAAATCCATGTTCTTTGTCTTCTAGCTCTTCGTACCTTTCTAGGGAGCATATACCAGCTGTCACATTGCTGGTTTGGCTACATGATTGGCTTTGGCCAGTGGAATGCAAATGGACATGATGTAAGCAACCTCTGAGTAGAAAACATAAATGCATTTGGATGGCTCAGTTTGACTTCTGTGTTCCTTCCTCTGCTGTGAGAATGGCATTTCCAGATGAAGACAGAACCTTTGGCCTGGGTGCTTTAGCCTGGGATGTGAAGATGTGGAGCAGAACTGAACAGGCCCGAGAGGGGCCCAGCAGAGCCACAGCCAGCTGATGCACCTGTGAACCAAAAATAAATGATCTATGTTGAAGACCACTGAGACTTAGGGGATGTTTGTTGCCACAGCAAAAATGTTTAATAGGCCACACCATTAAAAAAAAAAGAAAGAAAAGAAAAAAGAATTAGTGGTTCAAGTTTATGCATAAAAGAAATAGAGAAAGATAGTGTTGAAAATTGGGGTAGAGATAAGAATAAACTTCAGCAGACAAAGCTTTGGGATAAGTTTCAATGATGAAGTGTGCCACATACTCTGCACATTGGGTACTATATTTATTTTCTATTGCTTCTTAAAAAGCAATTCTCAAACTTAGCAATTTAAAATAATAAACATTTATTGTGTCACAGTTTTTGTGGATCAGGAATCCCAGTGTGGCTTAGTTGGGTGTCTCTGGCTCAAGGTCTCCCAGGAGATCGTAGTCAAGCTGTCAGCCAGAGCTGTGGGCTCATTTGCAGGCTTAATGGGGTGAAGGGGGAGGATCTATTTTTAATTTCACTCACATGTCGTTGGCAGGTCTTGGTCCCTTGACAAATGGATTTCTCCATGGGGCTGCTTTTCAACATGGCAGGAGTTTTCCCTCAGGGCAAATAATCCAAGGGAGAGCAAGACAGAGCACTCAAGATGAAGCTGCCATCTTTTATAATCTAATCTCTGAAGTGACAATCCATTAGATCTGTCATATTATATTTATTAGAAGTCATTCAATAACTCCAGCCCACACTCAAGAGGGGTTGGGGCGAAGAATATACAAGGATGTGAGAACCAGGAGGCAGGGATTTCATGAGTCATATTAGAGACTGCCTATCATAGACACAGCACTGGAACTCTTTGGTCTTCAACTTCCAAACCTGTAAAATGGGTATAATTATATCTACCCTGTTTATGTCACAGAAGTCTTATAAGCTCAAATGAGTAAATATATGTAAAAATGCTTTATAAACTGTAAAGCACAAACAAATATAAGATGCTTTTATTGGTCTGGGTCTTCCAGGAAGCAGATGCCCAGATGAAATAAAAAGTGTAAGGATTCTATTTTTTTTTAGGGGAAACATCTGTGAGACAAAATGGGGAGAAGGAATGGGGGTTCTGGGAAAGCTGTCAGGTTGCAATAGATGCTGAGTGAAGGAGAGAGGAAAAGCGTATTGTGGAAGCTTATTATGCCACTTAAGGAAAGTTTGGCAAGGTTTTTGAACCAAATGTTCCTGTCCAAAAAGCACCATATCACTCAGGACATGGTCAACTTTAATATTCCCACCCACCACATTAAGTCATTAGGTGGAGGAGTTAGGGAGTACAAGGGAATGCATTGAGACTACTGGTGATGGCTTCAATTTCAACAGTAAGTGGAACTAGGTTCCATCCTTATTTGCTGTGCTTAAGTTCTATCTCAGAGCCATTTCTGATATTGCTAGTTCTGGAATAGGGGCTGTCCTGAAGAGGTTGCCTGGGGCCCTGCTGATAATTGCCTGTCTGAATTTCCTCTTAATACTCTTGCTTGACCTGTTGAAACTCCTTAACCCCAGTCTCAACCTCTTTGGGTCTGAGTGCTGGATAATACCACCACCTGTTCAATTTTGCCACACCCTCTGGACACCATAATCTGCCCACAGGACCAACTTCCTCTCTACACCTGTGTTTGACTCTGTTCTCCCAGAGATGAACTCCATTCTAAGGGTGGTTTTCATTTTGATTTGAATCTTTTCCTACCTATGCCATTGGTACCTAGTTGGAGCCAGATTTGTTGGGTTTTGATCCCTGCTCTGTTACTCTCAAGCTCTGTGCCATGACCTTTGGCAAGTCACTTAAACATTGTGTATAATTATAAAATGGAGATGACACAAAGAAAACCAGTTAGAAGGTGACAGAAGACAATTGGACTTTGGGTGATGGGAATGCAGCATAAGCAAATGTCAAAATGACCTAGAGATGCTTTCTTTGAACATATATACCCTGATTTATCAATGTCACCCCATCAAAATTAATAATAAAAAAAAGAATTGTCTAATTCAGGCAGTTAGAAGATAGTATAAGGATGCTAATTCTGCTTCTCAGGCCACACCCTGCAAAGGGGACCCCAAGAAAATTGGTGATTTGGCTCCTCTGATTTTGCCAACTGGATTTAAAAAAATAGGTCAGGAATGCCCTGAATAGAACTAACAATACATGGGCATAAATTTAAAGGACTTTTAGATACTGGAGCTGATGTATCTATTATTGCTAAGCTACATTGGCCTCCTACTTGGCCCACTCATGCAGCAGCCACTGAATTACAAGGTATAGGGCAGAGTAAATCCCCTCAACAAAGTTCTAGTTTTTTACTTGGGAAGATTAAGAAGGTCATTTTGGATTTTTAAGCCTTATGTGCTCCCTGGATGGCCAGTTAATTTGTGGGGTAGAGATGTTTTGAAAAATTCAGGAACGTTGCTTATCAGTCCTAATGGTTTAGTCAGTACTCAGATGCTTGATCGGGAATTTTTGCCCACTAAAGGACTAGGGAAAGAACAGTGAGGAATTCTCACCCCCATAGAAGTGGCACCCAATACCAGAAGGTGTGGATTAGGATATCAAAATTTAGCACAGGGGCCTTGGTAGCTCCTACTACCCCAATAATGCATTGTGCAGACCCAATTACTTGGAAATCAGATAATCCTGTATGGGTAGACCAATGGCCTCTTTCTCAGGAGAAACTTAGGGCAGCTGCTCAATTGGTACAAGAGCAGCTACAGCTTGGGCACATTGAACAATCTAATAGCCCATGGAATACACTTCTGTATTTTGATCTTGTTTCCTCCTGGATTATCCAGGGGCATAGGTGACCCTTACAGCTTATAGGTTTTGAGCCTCAAAATTATTGTTGTTCCTTTTTTCAAAGGATCAACAACAATGGTTCTGGGAAACTTCCACTAAATGGCAAATCGCTTTTGCAAATCAATGGACAAGTTTATACTGAAACAGTGAACTTAAAATCAGCTCAAAGACTAGAATTATTTCTTTATTTTTTTATAATTTTTTTTTTACAGAGACAGGAGAGAGTCAGAGAGAGGGATAGACAGGGACAGACAGTCAGGAATGGAGAGAGATGAGAAGCATCAATCATTATTTTTTGTTGCGCATTGCAACACCTTAGTTGTTCACTGATTGCTTTCTCATATGTGCCTTGACCGCGGGCCTTCACCAGACCGAGTAACCCCTTGCTTGAGCCAGCGACCTTGGGCTCAAGCTGGTGAGCTTTTGCTCAAACCAGATGAGCCTGCATTCAAGCTGGCGACCTTGGGGTCTCGAACCTGGGTCTTCCACATCCCAGTCTGATGCTCTATCCACTGCCCCACTGCCTGGTCAGGCCAAAGACTAGAATCATATGCCATTATCATGGATTTTCAGCATTTGCCATATTCCTCCTTTAATCTATTTATATACAGACAGCAAATATTTGCTTATGGTTGTTTCCACTATAAAGACTGCTTTCTTAAAAACAAGAACTGCAGGATTCCATACATTGGTGGGACATAAAAGTGAGACTAAGAGGCATGGACAAGAGTGTGGTGGTTACGGGGGGTGGGAGAGGGAAAGAGGGAGAGGGGGAGGGGGAGGGGTACAGAGAGAACTGGATGGAGAGTGGTGGAGGACGATCTCTCTTCGGGTGATAGGTATGCAACAGAACTAAATGACAAGATAACCTGGAAATGTTTCCTTTGAATGTATGTATCCTGATTTATTGATGTCACCCCATTAAAATAAAAATTTATTTATATATATAAAAAAGACTGCTTTCTTAGGGACAACTGCTGATGAACTATTTCAGCAATTCCTCCTTCTTCAAAGACTTGTATGTCAACATAGAGCTCCATGTTTTATAGGACATACTCAAGCTCACCCCATGCTCCCTGGAGCTTTAGCACAAAGGAATGCCCTTGTTGATCAAGCTACCCAAAAGAAAATTATTTGGAGCAACCATGACAGATCGAGCAATTCAGTCTCATACTATTCATCACCAGAACGCTGCAGCCCTGTGTAAACAGTTTTAACTTTCTCAGGAAGGAACACAGCAGATTGGTAAATCCTGTCCAAGGTGTCCTATACTACAATCTGTCCCTTCATTTGGAGTTAACCCTCAAGGACTCCTACCAGGACAACTTTGGCAAATGGATGTTACTCATATACCTTCATTTGGCAAACAGTCCTATGTCCACGTTACAGTGGATACTTATTCTGGATTTATAGTAACCTCTGCCAGAACAGGAGAGGCTGCTAAGCATGTTATAGCTCATTTTCTGTATGCATTTTTCTGTTATTGAATTTCCTAAACTGGTTAAAACGGACAATGTTCCTGCATATGTAGCAAAAGCATTTACTGTATTTTGTCAAACCTTTTGAAATATGGGTATTTCTTACAATCTTTAAAGTCAAGGTATTATTAAAGTGTACCCAGCAAATATTTTAAGGTCAATTTAAAAAAAAAATTAAGGAAGGAGTCATATCCTGGAACTCCTATGGGTCTAGCATATCATGTTTTTTACTTAAAAAATTTTAAATTTCTTTTAAATGCTGATGAACAGGAGATACCAAATATTTTTCTCCTGCAAACTTCTACCTTCTTTTATTTGATCTAGCTAATAACACTGTTTTGTCTTTTTCCAAATAGCTCCAGATATACGGAAAAAGTTTGTATAGGTGGATGGGGATTCTCAAAGCCCTCAGCGAGATCTTCTGAGCATGGCTTTTAAGGCACCAAGAGGCAGAAAAAGCACAATAGAGATCAGGGGAACTACCAGCTTTTAGGATATGCCCTTAAAGGCTCCAATGCCCCAAAGGGGTCTCATAGGATATCATCTGGGTCCTGCTTCAATAGTGAAAAGGAAGGTCATTGAGCTAAAGCCTGCCAGGCTTACATGCCTTTGCTGTGAGGAAAAAGGAACACTGGAAGGTAGGCTTCCCCCTCGCTCCTCTAAGGGAGGGTTCAGTTTCTTCCAGCCCTGCTCCAGCCACCTATGACCTAACCTTGCCCAGAATGCTGAGGTTTGCCACTGAAGACTGAAGATGCCCAGGGCCGTTGGCCCCATCTACGACACTGTGGAGTAGCCTAGGGTATTTCTTCCAAGAGGCAGGTAAACTGATCTCATTCGCACAAGGGCCACTTAGCTATGTCTTGCCTGAAGAGTCAGGTTTTTTATTCTTCCCTTGAAAATCTCTGTTGTGGGTGTTGATAGTCCTATTTTCTGCTGCTTTGTTTAATATATAGTGTTTTCTTTATTCCTCCTACCTCAATGCCCCACTCATATTTCAGGCTGGGACCTACTCCTAATTTAGAGCCTCTTTCCCCCTTTTGCCAACTTCTATTATGAATCTACCTTGGCCACCCAGCTTAGTGCATCCCAAGGTTCTCTTTACCATGCCACAGTTGCAGAGCTCCAGGAAAAAGCACCCTGATTTCATCTCTCCAGGCAGAGAAGAACAGAAGCTCCATCTCCACACATGCTGCAGATGGCTTTTCCAGTCTACCTGAATCATTACCAGCTAGAAGCAGCAGTCATTGGGACTTGGACGTGAGCTGCAAAGTATAGAATTGTGACAACAATTTCAGTGCCATGTGGACTTTTCCTGGATGTGGACTTTTCCTGGACTCCTGCTCCTTGTGACAGCTCCTAACGGACTGAACTGGGCTTGGGTTGCATTTTTAGGGATCTGGAATGGTGTTGGTGCCAACTTGGACTTGGTGAACATGTTAAGGACTCTACTATTTTATGGATTGTTGTTTTATTGACCAAGAGTTTGCTTAAAGGCTTTAATCACTGTAAAAATAAAAAAGAAGACTGGATAAAGAAGATGTGGCACACATACACTATGCTACTCAGCCATAAGAAATGATGACATTGGATCATTTACAACAAAATGGTGGGATCTTGATAACATTATACGGAGTGAATTAAGTAAATCAGAAAAAACCAAGAACTGCATGATTCCATATATGGTAGGATATAAAAACAAGACTAAGAGACATGGACAAGAGTGTGGTGGTTATAGAGGGGGGGAAAGGAAAAAGGGAGAGGGGAAGGGGGAGGGGCACAAAAAAAACTAGATAGAAAGTGACGGAGGACAATCTGACTTTGAGTGATGGGTATGCAACATAATTGAATGACAAGATAACCTGGACATGTTTTCTTTGCATATATGTACCCTGATTTATTGATGTCACTCCATTAAAATTAATAAAAATTTATTTATAAAAAAGTAAATAAAATGGAGATGACAATGATACCTATCTCATAAAATTTTTTTGCAGTGTTTTGTTTTGTAAAATGCTAAGACAGTGCCCAGCACACAGAGTATTCTATAAAAGTTAGCCAATATTATTATTTATTATTTCAAAGACTACCCAGTGCAAAATAAAATACCCTATGATTCCTATGCAACTCTGATCTGTGGCAATCCACTTTCAGATTTGGATAAGAGAATAAATAATTGCAGGGAAAGAGAGAGAGAGGTTTTTGAGTGTATTGGTACAACTTCTAAAAGCCTTAATAGTTCAAGCCCAGACCATTTGTTCTTACTTACTCTGTTTTGGACTCTGAGCCTAGATGGTTTAACTTCTGGTCTACTTTTGAAGCTCTAGTTTGGCCCTGGTCCTGCTGCCACACCTTGCCTTCTAACATAGAGCTCCCATTACCAGGCCCTGGAGCTAACCTCAGCCCTACCCATAGTCAGAAAGACTAGGAGGTGGGGACTGAGAAAAAGCAGCACTTGTTTTTAGGTGTTATTGTGCAATTTGGTCCCTTCTTCAACTGTTTTCACAATAGGTTTGTTTCCTTAATTGCCTTGTTACTGCCTGAAATAGGACCATCAATAAAGAAAAATGGGATAGCCTTTGGACTGGAAAAGATGGAGGTGCTTGTCCAATTTATTATTTTATTTTTTATGTATATTATACCTGTTCCCAAAGGCAGTAATTCAGCATTGTATTTAGGTTTCATGAGCGCTGGATGGAGAGGTCTAATTAAAAACACTTTCCAGAAACAACCTCAGAGGTTAACATAGAACTTCCATTGCCTCCTTCTCACTCGCATGTGCTCCCCCCTCTGCTCCTTTTATCACTTCATTATCTCAAGCCAAATGTTGATTTGGTCAATTTCCTGTTTGAGTGTAAGCCAATCCCTTGAAGTTATTTTAGTATTGTGGCTCTTAAAACACAAGGTTTCCCTGTTACATTTCCACCATTTTAACACTTCATCTATTGTTTCTTTTTTTCTTAATGACAAGCACCAATGGATATTTTCAAGTCCACCACTTAATAACGCCATGTGTTTTTGATACCCTAAACTCCACTGGTCTGTGTTGATAGTGACTAATCCTCAGAACTGTTAAAACATTCTGTACAAATAGAGGCACATCAGAGGAACTTTTTTGTATGAAATCTTTATTTAGGGAGCCACTTTCTTTCCTGTATTTGCTTATTCAACTTTTCCATTTCAATTTGTTTTGAAATACTGTGAAACTACATAAATCAGAGTTTCCTTTTTCAATTTAGTTAATATAGCCTGATAAAATAGAACCAAAAGTCTCAATTAAACGTTCCTCAAAATTGGCTGTCCTTGATATAAAAACACATAAACCTTTTGTCAATTTCAGAGCTGTAAAGAAGTCATTTTGTTCAGGCTCCTGATTTTATGTCTGAGGAAATACGATCAGAGAGGTTATGTGGTTTGTCCATGCTTGCCTCTTTAGTTAGTGAGATATTTTCTCTCCAGCATGTGATGTCGCTCAACTTTGAGCATGACAATATTTTACTGTTCCCTTAATTCCTTCCTTCACTAGTTTCATTTTCAAAATCAGTAACTTTGAGTCAATTTTAAAAATTAGATTTATGTAAGTATAATTTTCATGCTGTAAAATTAACCAGTTGGAAAGTTTAATAAGCTCTGACCAATGGATAGAGTTGTATAACCACCATCATCATTAAAATACAGAATATTTTCATCACTCCAAAAAGGCTCCTCATGCTCCTTTCTCTATATCTTGTCTTGAGTACTCAGTTTTCCTTCTCTCACTATAGTTGTGCCTTTTCTAGAATTTCATAGAAATGATATAACATGTAGGTTTATATGTTTGGCTTTTTTCCACCCATGTTGTATGCATCCATAGTCAGTTGTGTTTTTGTTTTTGTTTGTTTTTTGCTATTGAGCAATAGCTTATTTTATAAATATTCCATAATTTGTTTATCTATTCACCAGTTGATGAATAGATAAACTGGTTGTTTCCTATTTATAACAAACAACTGGTTGGTTGTTTCCAGTTTCAGGCCATTATAAATAAAGCTGCTATAAATATTCATGTATAAGTCTATGTGTAGTCATATGACTTTAATGCTCTTCAGTAAAAGCTTATAAATATAGAATTACTGGATTGTATATTAAGTCTGTGCTTACCTTATAAACTGTCTCATCATTTTTCCAATTGGTGTGTAGCATATTATATTTTCACCAGTTATGTATGAGAGTTCTAGTTGCTCTGCATACTTGCCAACACTTGGTATGGTCAGTCATGATCAATGTAACCATTTTAATTGGTACATAGTGGTATTCCTTTGTGGTTTTAATATCGCAAATCAATTATAATATTGAGCATCTTTTTAAGTGTTCTTTTTCATCTGTATGTTTTCTTTGGGGAAATGTTTATTCAAATCTTTTGCCCACTTGAAAATTAGGTTGTTTCCCTTCTTATTATTAAGATTTGAGAATTCCCTTTGTTTTATACATTTAAGTTCTTCATTTGATATATGATATCTTACAATTTGCTCCCAGCCTGTGGCTTGCCTTTCCATTTTCTTAACAATGTCTTTCAAAGAACAAACTATTGATGAAATTGATTTTATCAAATTTTCTTTTATGTTTTGTGATTTTTATATTTTATCTATAAAAGAAATCTTTGCCTAACTCAAGGTCACAAAATATTCTCTTATGTTTTCTTTTAGCATTTTTATAGTTTTAGGCCTTACATTTATATCTGTGATCCACTTTGACTTAACTTCTATATGTGGTTCTCAGTTCATTTTCAATCTCTACTCTTCTCATCAAAACACCTCCCTCTGCCAACTCCCTTGCCTGCTCTATCTTCTCCTTGGGTCAGCCTCTTTCCCTGATCATGCTGCTTTCAGGCCCCAGGTACTTCGTGTAAAAGTTCCTGAAGTCTGCTGTATGTGGCTTCTACAAATGATCCAAATATTCCATCTTCAAAAAGCTTATTCCTTTCTGAAAACTTCTCTTCACATTTAAATGTTTATTTCCTGGTTTCTACCTGCATGTGACAGAGCTTAGAGAAGTCACCAAGCTAATTCCATAAATGAAAATTTAGTAATACTCAGATTTTTTAAATCTTATAGGATGATAGTCTTTTTAGTTAAGTTGGTTGGAGCTCGAAGAATATCAAAAAAATCTGTCCTTCCTCTTCCACTCAGGGAAACTGCTGGTATCTCAAAAAGACAAAACTCTCAGAGGTTGTAAGTCAGAACTTAAGCCTCATTTATGACAATTCAGTCTTTGGGGAATCTCACGAGGCCTCGTCCTCTTGGTCAAGTTCATCCATAGTTCTTTAGTGAGCAACTAACCTGGAAGAAGTGCAGCACCCTTCTAGAGACCTATTGTTTTACAATATATGGCTGCATCTTTCTTACCATGAGTACGAAGAGAGAGACAGCACTTCCCTGAGATGGAGAGAAGGTAATCTACATTCTTATACTTTCTGACTTAAGAAAGAGTTCATGAAATCATCATGGAGAATATGGTTCTAACTTTACTCTTGTTACAACTTTGGCTTCTATAGCCTAAGTTAGTGGTTCTCAAAGTGTGCACCAGGGTGCACTGGTGCACCCTAGAAGATTTCTAGGTGCACCCTATGGTGTTCCTGATAAATATGTGCCTGTTGGGGACCAAAAAACCAACAGGGTTTTTGGAGTTTAGATTTTGGGGGAACAGAGGTGTAAGGAGTTGGCTGTAAGCTGACAGTCTGCCCAAACCCCTACCTCACTTGCTTGATTAGGTTGCAAAAGACTATTAAGCTGTGGTGCTGGATTGTTTCTACTACCCACCATGTTCTCCAGAAAGACTGGAAGCAAGTTTCTTCTATCCTTTGTTTGGTGTAAAGTTAAGATGGTATGTATGGTGGGGGTTTTCTGCACTCAACACAATTAAGAGTAAAAAGAGAGGATTTCTTCAATGTATTGACAAGGAAATGAGAGTTTGCCTTTCAAATATGTGCCCAAACATTGAAGAAATCGCTAGGACACATCAGGCTCATGTTTCTCATAAACACAAGGATGAAAAACTTAATACATTTGCACCAGGACCTGCCAAATTTACTAAATCTTACTAAGAATGTATCTATATATATATAAAAAGATAACTTTTTTGTCATTTTTTTATTTTTAACCTCTTTTTATGAATTCTAAAAAACATAACAAAAATGTAACATAAAAATGTTTTTAATGTCTGAATAAATTTAGTTTTGTTGTATTTATTTTATTTAATTACCATAAAAGCACGCTAGACTTTATATTTTTTCTTTAATATTTGATGTAATTATTATAATATATTTCTCAGAAATTTGTATATAGTGTGCTTACAGTTATTTTTAGGACTTTAAGTGTGCCCCAACTTCAAAAAGTTTGAGAACCACTGGCCTAAGTAGTTTCTCCTGGAGAATAAAAGAAGGAGCAACCCTATAAAAGCTGGCAGGGTGTCACACACCCAGGGCTCACTTACAAAGGGGCTCCAAGTCTAGTGTCGCAAAGCACACCGTGCAAGCACTGGCTTTGAGAAATGCATAATGGGTGGTTCACTCCATTCAAGGTTGTTTTCTGAAGCAAACAGAAAATCCCTTGATTTCCTTTCAAGCTCGTCATACTTCTCAGCCCTGGGAGAACTGTGATGAAGCAGTTATTCTATGTACATTGTAATGATTTTTTTCCCTGGAATCTCCAATTTTAGGGAATCTACTAACACAGGGAGAATCCTATGGTAACACAGGACTGAAGATTACATTGAAATGAATAAGAAAACCTAATTCAGTTGGCAGAACTATACACGAACTTGTATCTTTCTAGAAACACCATTTTATTACATGAATATACGTAGAGCAGCCT
This sequence comes from Saccopteryx bilineata, assembly GCF_036850765.1. Taxonomy (NCBI): domain Eukaryota; kingdom Metazoa; phylum Chordata; class Mammalia; order Chiroptera; family Emballonuridae; genus Saccopteryx; species Saccopteryx bilineata. The sequence goes on from NC_089490.1 coordinate 124,519,979, forward strand.
CAAAAGAGCTTCCAAAGTCTCTTTTTTAATAGAGACACTGAATGCAGGGGTTATATTCTCTTATGTTCTCCTCTGACTGACATTACGAAGCACTTCGCAAGTGTTCAATAAATATTACCAGCTTAATCTCCCTTGAGGTACACAGATAAAAAACACAGATTATTACTTTGCCTGAAGAAAATGGGGAATAGCTATTCCTAAAAGCTTTGATATTCATACATTATTATTATTACATTGGGGAACAATTTTTTTTTCATTTTCTGTTGCATGAGGTTTCTGAAATGTTTCTATATATTTCTGCATTGCTGATTCCAAATCTAAAGTCTGTTTCTTGGAGCATGCTCTAGTTTTTATGCAATTTTAATTTCTTTTTGTTACACTTAATGGCATGCATTGGTTTTTAAATTGGAGTTAAAGGGCAACGATTCTTAGATTGAACATAATGACATGGCAGTTAATGAATTACAAGCATCACTTTTACATAATTATAGTTGTTTTTAAATGTAAAAAATTATTATCTGATAAAAACACCCTCTTATTTAGTCTTAAGATTGAATCATGGCTTCTTCAAGTAGGCATAAATGTAAGAATAGTCCTGACACCTTCTGTTATAAATGTGGCTGTTACACACTTCAATGTCAAAGGTGCAATATTTCATCATTTGTGGCACGTACATATATTGCCTATTTTAAAGTTCCCCTTGGCGATCAAGACAAGAAATGGGCTCCTCATATTGTGTGTCATAATTGTGAGGAAATGCTTTGTGACTGGACAAAAGGAAAATGCAAAGAAATGCCTTTTGGTATTCCCATGGTTTGGCATGAACCTAAGGACCACAGCAGTGACTATTATTTCTGTCTGACCCATACAAAGGGCATCGGCAAGAAAAAACAGCATATGATCGCATATCCTAATATTCCTTCAGCAATACGACCTATCCCTCACTCTGTGACACTCCTGGTTCCAGTTCTCAATGGTTTTATTTCTTCTAAGGACAAAGAAAGTGAACATGGTGATCAAGTGTATTTTGATAAGATGCATGAGGAAATGGTTGTAGCATCTAAAGGGTCTTCGTCTGATGCCAAGGAGTCATTAATGCCAACCTGAATTGAATGACTTAGTAAGAATGACATAAAAATTGTCCTTGACTTTCTGAAGTATGAGGAGCATAACTGGATTATTTATATGGATCTTAAAATGGTAAATTTCCTGCTAGGACAACAGAGAGGTTTCACGAAGTATCCTTGCTTTCTGTGTTTGTGGGACAGCCAAGCTTGGGAGAAACACTGGACACAGAAGGAGTGGCCAAAACATGAAGCTCCGGAAGTAGGGATACAAAATATTGTGAATGAACCTGTAGTTAATTGAAACAGGATCATTTTCCCCCCACTTCACATCAAACTTGGCTTAATAAAGCAGTTTGTTCATGCTTTGAATAGAGAAAGTGAATGCTTTCAACATATTATTTCTGCTTTTCCTGCCTTGTCTTTAGAAAAGAAAAAAGCAGGTGTATTCAATGTACCTCAAATTTGAACCCTCATATGTGACGAAAAATTTGCCAGGAAGACGAATAAGGAGGAGAAAGGAGCATAGCAGTCTTTTGTGGCAGTAACAAAGAACTTTCTTGGCAACAAAAAAGCAGAAAACTATGAACTTCTGTTTCACAGGATGCTGTTGGCTTTCTGTGACCTTGGATGTAACATGAGCATTAAGATTCATTTCCTGAACAGTCACCTTGATAAGTTTCCCGAAAATCTTGGAGCTGTTAGTGATGAGCAGACTACTGCTGGAGCATCAAACGAGATTGTCCTCAACAAGTACACAAATGCAAGAGCTAGAAATGCAAATGTTTGCCCAAATAGAATTTAAATGAGTTTTGCACAAATTTTATGATTAAAATAAGTGTTTTAATATGTTCTATTTTGAAATTGTAAACTAATTCTGATGCAATCATATCTTTTAGCATATTAGTGTATTTACTGCATTATATAAATTATTATATTTTCACAAAGATGATGCCCAAGAAGACATTCTACTTCATTATGTTAAACTAAATGTTGAAAATTTTACAATAAGATGGAAATCTAAAATCTTGAATTGCAAAAAAAACTGTAGCTTACAGAGAAAAACTAATGTCAGATTTGAGATCAGCACACTTGAATTAGGTAAGAAAAATATTTTTGTGGATGTAACAAAATTTTGTTCCCCAGTATTATTTAAATCTTTCTAGCAGAATTGTTTATATTCAGGTAATGCTAAGTAAAATTAGTGGATGCTCTCAAAACATGATATTAATACAACTTCTTTTCCAGGGGAAGTGAGCACCAACTTCAGTAGCTGAAGGAAGAGGAAATTCTTGCCATTTGAGTTGAGATTTAATATTTCTTTCCTAGTTGGCCTTTAACCAACATACTTATTTAAGGTAAAATTATATTCCTTCTTTCATGTTACCTTTATTATAAACATGGGGGAAATAAAGTTATTCTAAACTCTTCAGCAGTTTGTCTTTTAAAGTAAAGAATCAAACCATGACAGATTGAAAAATGTCATGACAGACAATAATACCACGTGTGTGTGTGTGTGTGTGTGTGATCACCATCCCAGTTATAGGATCAACCAGTTAGTATTAATATATTTGAATGCTAAAATTTAGAAGACCATAGATTAATTAAATAGATCTAGCAACTCCAGAAGTTGTTAACATTATTGTTACAAGTTAGCAGTAAAACGACAGAGGGATTAATTAAGCCTTATATTGGACAAGACTAGAGCATGAATTAAAAGGCTCCTAGCAGTTAGTCCATGAGGAGCACTTACTAGTTGGAGGTCACGCTGCTGTTCGTGCAGCTCCATTATTCACTTTAAACTGTAAGCTAACTAGACGATGGTGAGTCAGGTTTGTTTCTTCTCTTCTGGCATCCCTGGGGGACTTCTCAATTCAAAGAAACTCTGGGAGAAACAGGTCACTTACTGTGAATAATCTGAAACAATCTATAAATTCAAAAGCAGTTGAAATTCCTAGAAGAGATGGAATGTTATAAGAATAAACGGGTTAGTATTTTTAAGACAGAAGTGCCCTTGTTTCATATCAAGGGGATATTAGCGCGACACTGGTTTCACAGTAACTCCATTATTTATGCAGTAGTCTACATCCCTTTACACCTTAGGAAATGGGCTCCATGCACTCAGTCCAAGCACGTTTTAAGACAAAGGTTTTTTTCTTTCCTTTCTTTTTGAAGATAACAATAGTAGTGTCTGTAAGAAGTAGTTTTCAACTTAAGCTACAATAAGGCCAAATACAGAGAACTCTTTCTTAGAACATTAGACAAATTCAATCTATCACCCCAAGAGGGAGAAATAAGGTGTATTAGGACACATTTCTTAAATTCAAAAGCAGAATCTTTGTAATTTATTTTAAAAAAAGAATAATATCATAGATAATACTGTAGTAAAAGAAAAAACAGAATTCTTTTGGCACTCAACTATTCTAACTTTAATACTGTTAGGCAAATTAGTTTGTAAAATTTGTAATTTTTTTAGTTCACTTACTTTTAGTGTTTAAAAAATGAAGCTGGGCAATGCCAGGTATGTGATCTGTGAAATTGCAAATTACCATCCTGCTTAGGAAAGGCCATTGTTTTGCTAATGTGTGCTGGAAAAGGGAGAAGTAATGTTTGCAGAGAGAGAGAAGGAGATGGGGAACAGAGGTGAGGGGCTTTAGCGAAATCCACTGAGACTAGTGGGGCCTTTGATTCTAGGAGAAACCAGAGAAGTATCTCCTGGTTGTGGAACCTGATAATGTATCAGTAGCTTTGTGAGCTCTGAGTGAAAGGGAAGTGTTTTCCCTCTTTTGTTGCTTGTCTGCTGGTACAAGACTTGAATAAAGGAATGGCTCACCAGTTTTTGGCTCCACTATTTCTTTACCATCTGCCCAAATCTAATGGGAAACTTCATGAGAATGGTCAGGATGGCTGAGACCCTTGGCCTTACAAATACTTTATTTTAAATATATCATTTTAAAAAAAGGAGACAATACTCTCCTGAGCCTCAAATCTACTTCCAATAGTAAAGAAAGACAACTGCATGTTTGTAACATCTTTAATAAACTTTGGTCTCTAAGTCACCATCAAAGTTTTACCCTCACAAAAATAAACATCTCAGAAAACATATTATCATTGAGAGAGAAAAAAGAAGACAATTTCAAATTTTTACTTACTTTTAAATATGTATAGTGGAAGTACTATTTCTCAAGACAACATATGGAATTCAACAAAGTTTACATCTAAGTGGAAACCAAATCAGAAAATTATGTCAACTTCAATTCCTTTCAATTATATTTATTGAGATTTTACTTTGTATAAAGTACTATTAGTAAAAAGGCAAGAAAAAACACAATTCCTATGTTGATAGAGTTTACAATAGCACTAGTAGCATACGAATACTAAGAATAGAAATGTTTATTTTACAGAAATAGGTACAAAGTTTTTAAGAATACAAAAGAGAGAATATTGGGATATTAGATAAAGCTTTAAGAACTGGAATTAATTAAAAAAACACATATTTTCAACATGCAAAGTAACAAAGAGGGCATGGGTAGGAAAACAACAAGCAAATGGTCAGTGCAAAAAGAATGTCTTAAAGAAATAAAAGGCATCCATATCGGAAAAGAAGAATTAAAGGTATCACTTTTTGCAGATGATATGATCCTATACATCGAAAACCCCAAAGAATCTACAAAAAGACTACTAGAAACAATAAGCCAATACAGTACGGTCTCAGGATACAAAATTAACATACAGAAGTCCATAGCCTTTCTATATGCCAACAATGAATCATTTGAGAATGAACTCAAAAAAATAATCTCCTTTACGATTGCAACGAAAAAAATAAAATACCTAGGAATAAACATAACAAAGAATGTAAAGGACTTATATAATGAAAACTATAAACCATTGTTAAGGGAAATCGAAAAAGATATAATGAGATGGAAGAATATTCCTTGTTCTTTGTTAGGAAGAATAAATATAATCAAGATGGCCATATTATCCAAAGCAATATACAAATTTAATGCAATTCCCATCAAAATTTCAATGACATTTTTTAAAGAAATGGAGCAAAAAATCATCAGATTTATATGGAACTATAAAAATCCCTGAATAGCCAAAGCAATCCTAAAGAAAAAGAATGAAGCTGGGGGCATTACAATACCTGACTTCAAACTATATTATACGGCCACGACAATCAAAACAGCATGGTATTGGCAGAAAAATAGACACTCAGACCAATGGAACAGAATAGAAAACCCAGAAATAAAACCACATATATATGGTCAAATAATTTTCAATAAAGGGGCCAACAACACACAATGGAGAAAAGAAAGCCTCTTCAACAAATGGTGCTGGGAAAACTGGAAAGCCACAGCAAAAGAATGAAACTGGACTACAGTTTGTCCCCTTGTACTAAAATTAACTCAAAATGGATCAAAGATCTAAACATAAGACCTGAAACAATAAAGTACATAGAAGAAGACATAGGTACTAAACTCATGGTACTGGGTTCTAAAGAGCATTTTATGAATTTGACTCCAAAGGCAAGAGAAGTGAAGGCAAAAATTAATGAATGGGACTACATTAGACTAAGAAGTTTTTGCTCAGCAAGGGAAACTGATAACAAAATAAACAGACAGCCAACTAAATGGGAAATGATATTTTCAAACAACTGCTCAGATAAGGGCCTAATATCCAAAATATACAAAGAACTCATAAAACTCAACAACAAACAAACAAACAATCCAATAAAAAAATGGGAAGAGGACATGAACAGATACTTCTCTCAGGAAGAAATACAAATGGCCAACAGATATATGAAAAGATGCTCATCTTCATTAGTTATTAGAGAAATGCACATCAAAACTGCAATGAGATACCACCTCACACCTGTTAGATTAGCTATTATTAACAAGACAGGTAATAGCAAATGTTGGAGGGGCTGTGGAGAAAAAGGAACCCACATTCACTGTTGGTGGGAATGTAAAGTAGTACAACCATTATGGAAGAAAGTATGGTGGTTCCTCAAAAAACTGAAAATAGAACTACCTTATGACCCAGCAATTCCTCTACTGGGTATATACCCCAAAAACTCAGAAACATTGATACGTAAAGACACATGCAGCCCCATGTTCATTGCAGCATTGTTCACAGTGGCCAGGACATGGAAACAATCAAAAAGCCCATCAATAGATGACTGGATAAAGACGATGTGGTACATATACACTATGGCATACTACTCAGCCATAAGAAATGATGACATCAGATCATTTACAGCAAAATGGTGGGACCTTGATAACATTATACGAAGTGAAATAAGTAAATCAGAAAAAAACAGGAACTGCATGATTCCATACGTAGGTGGGATATAAAAGCGAGACTAAGAGACATGGACAAGACTGTGGGGGGAGAGGGAGAGGGAAAGGGGGAGGGGGAGGGGCACAAAGAAAACTAGATAGAAGTAGACAGAGGACAATCTGACTTTGGGTGATGGGTATGCAACATAATTGAATGACAAAATAACCTGAACAAGTTTTCTTTGAATATATGTACTCTGATTTATTGATGTCACCCCATTAAAAAAAAATTTAAAAAAATTAAAAAAAAAAAGAATGTCTTTAGAAACAGGGTGGAGTCCAATTTGTTTGCCAGAAAAAGAGTGGACAAAATCTTGTAAAAGAACTTTGGGACCCAATCTCTCTTTGTACCTCATTCCTCAGAGTTTATCTTAACTTGGAAGGTCAGCAGGAGCCTTTGTTTTGAGCAATTGTGTGGAGAGCTATTGTTACTGTGAATAGCATTGCTTAAACTGGGGATGGAGGCACTGAGTTGAAAGTGATTAGAATGGTCTCAGAGTAAGCTAAAAAATGGTCTGAATAGATCAGTCAAATGATCTATGTGATCAAAATTTATAAGAGTTTGAACCTAGTAGACGTGAGAGTCAAGAAAGAGGCAAGAATAAAATTTATTTCACAGTTGTTAAAGTAAACCTGGATCCTGGGGAAAAGGTGAAAGCTACTGATATAAAACTATCTCAAAATAAACCACCTTATCCTTAGGAATCTTGCTACCAATCTGGATATTTCATATGAGGTGATTATTTAACACCTGAAAATGCTATATAAATTGTTTAAAATTAATCTACTCATGAGATGTATGTCCATTGGTAGTACGGATCTAATTTCTTAGATGAAACTTTTTTCAAAATTTGTGTTTTATACCTTACTGTTGCTGAATGAAATTATAGTTTTCCTTTTTACCTTCATGTTATTGTGAGCTTGATTATTTTAGGATAAATGACTAAACAGATTATTTTAAATTATTAGCTTAAAACCTGTCAAATATACTTTCTAAGTTATGGTGTGATATCTTATGGGTACAGGTAATATCTTTATATTGCCTGTGGCTCACTGGCACAGGGAAGACCACAGTTAGCTACAACTCCCATATGTTTGATGACAGCCATTCAAAAATACTGTTTCCTGATATTCTTCTGATTTCAAGATTTAGGAGAGTCAGGGAGGATAGTATGACAAGAGTTACTGCTCAAAATAGCACATTCCCCTAACATTTTATAATTAGAGATTAATTTGAATTAATAAACAAGTTTTTTTAAAAGGCATAGTGCCCCTTTGGAATGCTAGTTTTATCAGGCATTTTAACCTAATATGAATTAATTCAACGACCTAATCTATCAGGACTAGCTGAGATCGTATGCACTGCGGAGATGAAACATTGCGGGGAGGTGAGGCACTAAGGCAGCACTGATGTGGGAGTCCAGGTGAAAGTCAGGTCTACACAGTAACAGGAGAGTGAAAGAGCAGTGATCTGAGACACCAAGGAGGACAAGAAACAAGGAGTTAGAGAAGTATACAAAGAAAAGGATGAAGTCTCCAAAATGCATTTTACTGTCATTTATTTTTCTCTCTGCATTAATGAATTTTAGTTGAATTGGACATGTGCCATAGTACACAACATGAAAATCTATTTTTTAGATAGAGAATTAACCAGGAATGTTATTAAAAGAGAAATAAATAAATCTAATATGAACTTATTATCAAGTAGAAGGGTTATAACAAGCATCATCTAAGAAACACCTGGTTGGCTGATAGTTTCAACACAATGGAGGTAAATATACAAAACCGCATGCAGCAGGTTAATTTATTTAGGGATTCAGTAGGCTTACTGTCTACAACTATTGTCTGATGGAATAGCAGGGGCCTGTGTCACATAGAACTCTTCCAGGAGGGTTACTGAGGATACTGTATGGCTTAAAGGGATGCCGAGACCATTTACATACATGTTAAACATTTCTCAAGCTCAATAATTCTTGCTGTATGTGCCAGATAAGAGGGTCATTGGCTCTGATGAATAATTCTTGCAGAAAATCCTTATATTGGCTACATGTGTGAGTGAGGTGTTCTTTTATTTAGGCAGAAACAAATCTTGTTAGACTTTCTAATTTTTATAATAGAATATTAATTTTACCACCTACTTATTTGCTGTCCCAAACCAATTAAGGTACCATTATTTCAGGTTCTTGATAGAGAGACAAATTTAATGGTGTTCTACCCAGTTCCTATCTCAAAAGCCTTGGTGGGAGAAATTGTTTTAAGAATATTGGTTTGAGGAACAATTTATCAAGTCTCTCCTTTACTAATTCCAAAAAATTCTGAGTTGAATTTTAGCAACATTTGACTACAAATTTGGACATATCGCCTTTGCCTGCAACACAGTGACCTAGACTGGATTGTATTTTAGCTGTAAGGCTTTCAGCATTCACCAATGGACACCAACAGACGGTGTCCCTGTGGGCTGCACAACTGTACATGAGAACATGACTTATTCCTCCACCCTCTAAAAACTGTTACTGATGTTTATGCTCTTGGTTGTATTGATAATAGCTGCTAGAAATATATATTTTCACAATTACACTAGTTATTAGAGAAAGGAACTTCTCTTTGCTAAGATTTCATTTTATTCCATTTTTGGAGTATTTGAGATCTGCATGGTACTCTGGAAACCATCTAGGAAGTTTGTTTCTAGTCTCAGTTCTATATTGAATAATACATGACCTTCAGCAAATTATATAATGTTCTGACTCATGCCTCAAGCCAATTTTAAAATATTTGTTTTTACTTTAAGAGTTTTATTATGTTACTTGTTTTTTAAAAAATTATAAAACCTAGAGTTGTAAAGAAAATAAAACCCAGCAAAGGAAAAATTATGAAAGTGCCCATTCCACTACGCCATTGTGAATGGCATTAATGGGCTACTTTTTGTTTAAATTGATAGAGAAATTTGTTTATAGTTTGCTTTTTTTTTAAAGGAAGACTTTCTTTAGAGCAACTTCTGGTTCACAGCAAAAGTGGCCTAAGTCTCCATTGATAGAATATTGAATAAAGAAGATAGGTACATATATACAATGGAATATTACTCAGCCATACAAAGAATGAAATCTTACCATTTGCACAACATGGTTGAACCTAGAGGGTATTATGCTAAGTGATATAAGTAAGACAGAGAAAGACAAATACTATATGATTTCCCCATATATGTGGAAAATAAAAACCAAAATAAGTAAACAAACAAAACAAAAACAAACTCATAGATACAGAGAACAAACTGATGGTAGCCAAGTGGGATGAGTTTGGGGTACTGGGTGAGAAGGAATTAAGAAATACAAATTAGCAGTTGTAAAATAGTCACAAGAATGTAAAATACAGAATAGGGAATATGGTCAATAATATTTTAATAATTATGTATAATGTCAGGTGGGTACTAGACTTCTCAAAGGAGTCACTTTATAAAGCAAATAAATGTCTAACCACTATGTTGTATACCTGAAACTAATATAATATTGAATATCTATTATAATAAAAAATTTTAATGTTTAAAAAACAGTCAGAAAGTATGGAAATTTCCCATATACTGCCTATCCCTACACATGCAAAATCTCATCCATTATCAGTATACTCTACAAGAGAGGTATGTTTGTTATAATTGAATAACCAACATTGACAAATCATTATCACCCGAACTCCAGAGTTTACATGAGGATTCACTCTTTATGCTGTATATGTGATGGGTTTTGACTAAAAAAAAATGACATCTATCCATCATTATAGTACCATACAAAATAATTTCACTGTCCTAAAATCCTCTTTGCTCTACCTACAAATTTCTCCTTCCCCCTAACCTATGTCAATGACTGTTCTTTTTATTGTCTCTATAGTTATACTTTTTTTCAGAATGCCATATAGTTTGAACCATATAATACATAACCTTTTCGGACTGACTTCTTTTTTACTGAATAATAAGCATTTGCATTTTTTTCTCATGTCTTTTCATGACTTGATGGTTCTTTTCTTTTTTAATCTTGAAAAATTTTATTGTCTGTATGTACCAAAGTTTACTTACTCATCCACCTACTTAAGGACATCTTGGTTGCTTCCAAGTTTTGCAATTTTGAATAAAGCTGTTATAAACATCCATGTGCAGTTTTTTTGTGTGATGTAAGTTTTTCAAATCCATTGGGTAAAGCCAAGGGGTGCAATACAGTAAGAGTATACGTAGTTTTTTCGTTGTTGCTCTTGTTGTTTTAAGAAACTGCCAAACCGTCTTCCAAAGTGGCTGTACCATTTTGCATTTCCTCCAGCAATAAATAAGAGTTCTTATTTCACATTTTGGGCAGCAAATTGTGTTGTCATTGCTCTGAATTTTGGCCATTCAAATAGATATATCATTACTGTCTTAATTTGCTTTGCCCTGATGACATTTGATATGGGCATTTTTCATACACTTACTTGCTATTTGTTTATCTGTGTGTGTGTTTGTGTGTGTGTGTATGTGTGTGACAGAGACAGAGAGAGAGACAGAGGGAGGGACAGACAGGGACAGACAGACAGGAAGGGAGAGAGTTGAGAAGAATCAATTCTTCACTGAGGCACCTTAGTTGTTCATGGATTGCTTTCTCATATGTGCCTTGACCAGGGGGTTAAGGCAGACCATGTGACCCCTTGCTCAAGCCAGTGACCTTAAGCTCAAGATGGTGAGCCTTGCTCAAAACAGATGGACCCGTGTTCAAACTGCCTACCTCGGGGTTTCAAACCGGGGTCCTCTGCATCCCAGTCCAATGCTCTATCCACTGCACCACTGTCTGGTCAGGCTGTTTACCTTTTTCATTGATATATCTGTTAAGGTCTTTGACCTATTTTTTGAGTTGTTAGATTTCTTATTGCTGAGTTTTAAGAGTTCTATGTGTACCTTAGATATTTTCCATATTGGCTGTGTCTTTTAAAAATATTTTCTCCCAGTCTGTGGCTTCTCCCAGTCTTTCTCATTCTCTTATAGTGTCTTTCACAGAGCAAAAGTTTTAATTTTCAATTAGTCCAACTTAGTAATTATTTATTAGATGGATTGTACTTTTGTTCTTGTATTCAAAAGGTTATTGCAGTATCCAAATACAAATGGTAATCTAGATTTTTTTAATAGAATTTTTGTAGTTCTGCATTTTACATTCAGGTCTATGAACCATATTGAGTTAATTTTTGTGAAGAATATAAGGTATGTTTTTTTTGTATGTGGATATCCAGATGTTTCAGCACCATTTGTTAAAGACTATTTCTGCTCCATTGCACTACTTTTGCTCCTTGTCAAAGAACATTTGACTACATCCACATGAGTCTATTTCTGGCCTCTATATTCTGTTCCATTGATATATTTTTTTTCTATCTGTCACCAATATCATACTGTCCTGTTTATTGTGGTTTTATAGTATATCTTGAATTCTGGTAATGTTTATCCTCTGACTTTGCTCTTCTTCAATATTCAGTTGATTATTCATGGTCTTTGCCTCTCTGCTCTACTTTAAAATCAGTTTGTCGATAAATATAAAATAACTTGTTGGGATTTTGTTTTGGATGTCATTGAATCTTTAGATCAAGTTGGGAAGAACTGACATCTTGACAATATTGAATCTTCCTATGCACGAACATGGAAAGATCCCACTTATTGAATTCTTCGATATCTTTCATTAGAGTTTTGTAATTTTTGTTACATATATCTTACAAATATTCTGTTAGTTTATATCTAAGTATTTTATTTCTCTTGGTGCTAATACAAATAGTAATGCATTTTTAATTTCAAAGTTTCCTTGTTCATTGTTGGTATATAGAAAAGCAATTGATTTTTGTATATTAGCCTTATATCCTGCAACCTTTCTATAATTGCTTACTGGTTATAGAATCTTTTTTATTAATTCTTTCAGATTTTCTAATAGATGAATATATCATCTGAAATTAGTCTTATTTTTTTCTTCCCAACCTGTATGCCTCTTTTTTTCTTGTCTTATTGCATTATTTCAAACCATTTTTACCAGGCAATTTGTAGTATCTACTGAAATGATATGGAATGTGACTTTTAACATAAAGTAGAGAGTTTTGACATTTAAGTGGCAAATTGCAAATAGTTACTAAATTTTATCTTCTAAGGTCACAGAACAGTATTCAGCAAGACACACAAAACACACATAATTATTAACACCAATACTATTGGCTTTTTGGTGACTCACATAATAGGTCAACAATAATATGTATTGAATTAACCAATGATACCAATAATCAAAATGACTTTTGAAACAGCTGAACTAAACCAGAAGGTGGAAAGAAGCTTTACTCAAGCCCCTACTCACTGAAACCCCACCTAAAATAGAGCTTGAAAATGAGGCAGCCACTACCCTACTGTGTCCTGAAATTGATTTCTGAAGAGGCTACTCCCTTTCCTGCCAGCAGTTCTCTTCCTACATTTGTTTGAAGTCTACAATTATCAGTATTGCAGCTCAACCAGAAGGAGAGGTGAGGGAAGTGTGGCATTGCAATCTGGGAAATGACACTTTCGGGGACAGGGGCTGACCTGGAAACAATGTATTTATATCTTCTTGGTTTACTGTGTTCTCTTCTGGTCAAAACATAATGGCAAATGCTTTATGTCACCTAGAAACAAGTTCCTCTTATATCATATTATAAGGCAGCAGAAGTAGGAGATTAATTCCTGTTTAGTAGTGCCATATTTCTATATTTTTGTTATATATATATATATATATATATATATATATATATTTTTTTTTTTTTTTTTTTTTTTTTTAATCTGGCTAATGGATGTGCACAAGGACCTACCTTCCTGCTTAAGATTTGAGAGGATTCTAGCAGCACCCAAGTAAAGAATGAGGAAGACTGAGGTAAATTGTATACCCTGTGAATTGACAAATAACATTCCTGAGTCACTCTATATTTCTGAGAAATAATAAACGAGTGGGATGGGAGGAGTTAACAAGAAATTTATGGAGAAATTAAGTCTTGAATTATTGTTATAAACCTACTCACTTGTCACTTTTGTATGTTACCCTCATCCCCTTCCCTTCTTTTGGAAAAAAAGTGAAAAGAGTCATGGGTCCCACGATGATCTTTTATCACTTCAGTAATTCTTATGAAAGTTGCCATATCAAGAGGAATTTGGGGGGGGGAAGATAAAAGTTGTTGTTTGACTAAAGGCTGCCTTTTAAATAGGATGTCTCAATGTGTGATGCTTAAACTTTAATGACTATATCTATATTGGGAGGCAAATTAACCATAGCATGTTATCCCAGAATCACAGTATACTTCAGAATGGTTGTCTATAGATCTGGCAATCACTTAAAGATGTACTTTTTTATTTTTTTTATTTTTTTTATAATTTTATTTTTTTAATGGGGTGACATCAATAAATCAGGATACATATATTCAAAGATAACAAGTCCAGGTTATCTTGTCGTTCAATTATGTTGCATACCCACCACCCAAAGTCAGATTGTCCTCTGTCACCTTCTATCTTGTATTCTTTGTGCCCCTCCCCACCCCCTATCCCTCTCCCATTCCCCCCTCCCCCCCGTAACCACCACACTCTTGTCAATGTCTCTTAGTTTCAGTATTATGTCCCACCTACGTATGGAATAATACAGTTCCTGTTTTTTTCTGATTTACTTATTTCGCTTCGTATCATGTTATCAAGATCCCACCATTTTGCTGTAAATGTTCCGATGTCATCATTTCTTATGGCTGAGTAGTATTCCATAGTGTATATGTGCCACATCTTCTTTATCCAGTCATCTATTGATGGGCTTTTTGGTTGTTTCCATGTCCTGGCCACTGTGAACAATGCTGCAATAAACATGGGGCTGCATGTACTCATAGGTATCCAAAGTGAGGTTCTATCGTATAGATAGTGAGCTAAATACATAAAAGTGCTTTATTCAAGTAGCATCAGTATTTCCCCACTAAATATCCTTTTTATTTTATTTTATTTTGTTTTGTTTTTTTAATTTTTTTGTATTTTTCCAAAGTGAGAAGTGGGGTGTGGCAGACAGATTCCCACATGCACCCTACTGGGATCCACCCGGCATGTCCACCAGGGGAAGATGCTCAGCCCATCTGTGGTATTGCTCAGCTGCAACTGGAGCCATTCTAGCGCCTGAGGCAGAGGCAATGGAGCCATCCTCAGCGCCTGGGCCAACTTTGCTCCCATGGAGCCTTGGCTGCAGGAGGGGAAGAGAGAGACAGAGAGGAAGGAGAGGGGTAAGGTGGGAAAGCTGATGGGTGCTTCTCCTGTGTGCCCTGGCCGGAAATCAAATTCAGGACTTCCACATGCCAGGCCAACGCTCTACCACTGAGCCAACCAGCCAGGGCCTAAATGCCTGTTGATACACTTTACACAAACTTGATAACAAGCACTGTTTTTGTTTATTTTTCTTAATAATAAAAATAAGCCCTGGCTGGATAGTTCAGTTGGTTAGAGCATCATCCTGAAGCACAGCAATTGCCAGTTCGATCCCCAGTAAGGGTACATACAGGAATAGGTTGATATTCTTGTCTCTCTCTCTCTCTCTCTCTCTCTCCCCCCCCCTTTTCTCTCTAAAATCAATAAAATAAACATTTAAAAATCATTTGGAAGTGAGAAAATTTAGATACGATTGTCTGACAATAGATGCTGTACATTAGGCTCCCTTCCCAAGAAATGTGCTGTTTTTTAGGAGCATATATATATACAACAATGTTCTAAAACAACTCTGTTTCTTATTCAGTATGTTATGTATTTGGAACAAACATGAATTCATTCTTAGCCAAATGAGAAAGTCTCATATCCTTAATAAGCTCATTCCAGATGCTACTTTTGAGAAATACATGGCCCTTCTCAAAATCCCATCACTGCATTTCATTTTGTAAGGTGAGAAGGTTAAGACAATCTAGGTCAGATTCAATACTCGCTGATGTAGCTGTATTTTGTATCAAGTGATTTCACTGCTATATAGTTTGCTTGCCACCACTCCCCACTTTTTTCATGTGTATCCATCCCCTTCCATGCTCCCTTTCACTCTGCAGCCATGGTCCCTTGCTCAATGTTTTCTGTATGTATCTTCATCTTACAATTTTATTTTTCCTTGTTTATTTTGTTTGTTGGCTCTACTCTTTCCAATGTATGCACATGCATGTGGCAAAGCATATATTTATGTGTTGATATATGCATATATGTATATTTCCATCTGTAAATTTTTATCTATTTTAAAAATATATGTCCATGTGTGGTTTGCAATGGGGATAGAGCATGCTGATATTAGGCTATGTAGGGACATTTAGGGTCAGAAAAATTATAATTATTATCTGAATCCATAATGTATAATTTAAAATGTATAATACATTACATTTTGGAAATTTCTCCCTCTCCATCGCCTTTTAAAGAACAGTGAAAGGAAACTTTTGGTGTGCCAAATGTTGACAGAATGAAGAAACATTAAAACCATGTATTTTCTGGATGTTCCTGTTTATTTTTCCCTTCTGTTAAGAGGGTCTTGAGAATGGGCATGCTTAGTTCATCAAGTTAACTAATATTTCTTGAGCAACTATAATGTGTTATACTAGAGATAAAAATATGAATAAATTACATCTACCTACTATCTGGGAATGGAAATGAGGGAGTGGATGCAGAGATAAAGACACAAACAGATCATTTGATAATTTCAGTACAGTATCTTAATCATATGCACACTTATATAGATATAGAGTATGCGTTAATAATATATCTCAATATATGTCCTTATATGTGTGTGTGTGTGTGTGTATATATATATATCATGTATATGCTAATTTTATATAAAGTGCTGTGTTAATCATACTACAAACATTATCACAGTTAATATTGACCCAGTAGAGTTTTTTGAGAACTGTCACTTCCAAATTATGAAGGAGAAAGTTGTGACTCAGGGAATCCAGGACTTTCCTAAGCTCAAAAAGTTAGTAAGTGAAGGCATGAAATTAAACCCAGGCCAGCCAGATGCCAAGCCTCCATTCCTAGCTACCAACTAGCCTTCCTTTCATGCCTGAGGTTTAGTTTTCATTTTGTTTTTTGTTGGAAGTCTTACAACTAGGTATTAAACTCAATATTCAGTGAAAATTTCTCTTGAGCCTGACCAGGTGGTAGTGCAGTAGATAGAGCGTCTGACTAGGATACGGAGGATCCGGGTTCAAGATCCTGAGGTCACCAGCTTCAGTGCAGGCTCATCTGGTTTGAGCAAAGCTACCAGCTTGGACCCAAGGTCGTTGGCTTGAGCAAGGGGTTACTTGGTCTGCTGTAGTCTCACGGTCAAGGCACATATGAGAAAGCAATCAATGAACAACTAAGGTGTCGCAATGCAAAACTAATAATTAATGCTTCTAATCTCTTTCCATTCCTGTCTGTCTGTCCCTATCTATCCCTCTCTCTGACTCTCTATGTCTCTGTAAAAAAAAAAAAAAAAGCTCGACCAGGCTGTGGCGCAGTGGATAGAGCGTCGGACTGGGATGTGGAAGACCCAGGTTCGAGACCCCGAGGTCTCCAACTTGAGCGTAGGCTGATCTGGTTGCAGCAAAAGCTCACTGGCTTGAGGCCAAGGTCGCTGGCTCAAGCAAGGGGTTACTCAGTCTGCTGAAGGCCCGCAGTCAAGGCACATATGAGAAAGCAATCAATGAACATCTAAGGTATTGCAACACGCAAGGAAAAACTAATGATTGATGCTTCTTAACTCTCTGTTCCTGTCTGTCTGTCCCTGTCTATCCCTCTCTCTGACTCTCTGTCTCTGTAAAAAAGAAAAGCCCTGTCTACTCTCCTTGTCCAAAGGCAAAAATATTTATAGTTTCTTGTTACTATTCAAGAGTTTTTTTATACAAATATGCTTATTTATGCTCCATTATCAAAATGTAATCAATTATACAAAGAAAGCACAACTTGCTTTTTAATTTAATGATATATTAATTAGAAATATAACCAGGTCAGGATGTAGAGAGTGTCCTCATTCTTCTTTAAAACATCATATGATTACATTGTGTGAATGTATCATAATTTATTTAAATGTTCCAATGTCCATTTGATAGACATTTCTGGGTACTAACTTGACTATACTACCTTATTAAATTCTTTATTGCTTGCAATAAAAAAGATCATATATTGTTTCATGGCATCATGTAGGAGTATATAGTCTTCTATTCAACAACCTCAAGCAAAACACAATTGATCAAACACATAACCTATTTATTATTAAATGACTAATTAATTAAGACATTCCCACTGACTTGATACATTATAATATTTGAAAAATTAAATTGGTGATGTCATTACGCAGTGTATTTAAAACTCCCCAGGTGAAGGAACCATTTAAAAATGATTTTCGCCTGACCAGGTGGTGGAGCAGTGGATAGAGCTTCAGACTGGGATGCAGAAGGACCCAGGTTCGAGACCCCGAGGTCGCCAGCTTGAGCGCAGACTCATCTGGTTTGAGCAAACAGCTCACCAGCTTGGACCCAAGGTTGCTGGCTCCAGCAGGGGGTTACTCGGTCTGCTGAAGGCCACGGTCAAGGCACATGTGAGAAAGCAATCAATGAACAACTAAGAAGTCGCAACGCACAACGAGAAACTGATGATTGATGCTTCTCATCTCTCTCCGTTCCTGTCTGTCTGTCCCTGTCTATCTCTGCCTCTGAAAAATAAATAAATAAAAAGATTTCCTTCTAAAAATGATTTTGTTATGCTTTCAAAAATAACTTCTCCTACCACTGAAAATGTTTACACTGTTTTAAATGATCTTGAAACAAGGGATAAATGTTATTTTTTTTTACCTTATTAAGCAACTGTTCATAAAGAGTTTGTAGAAATTATTTTCTTTAAAAACATTTAAAGTTCTTTTAATGTATAAATGATTTTAAAACAATATTTTAACATTGAAATTAACATTTCTGACATTGATTAATAAAGAATGTAAAAAGTATAACATAAATTGTTATAATGCTTGTCAAACTACCCTAAAATTCACAAAGAAAAGACAATGTACAAGAATTCCCAAAGAACCTTTAAGAAAAGAAAAAAAAATCAATACTGGAGATTTTCCCTGTTATGTGCCATGAAAAATTATAAAATATAGAAAGTGGACCTTGTAGCTTGGGCAAAGAGATGAACCCATATATTTGATGGACTAAAAAAGTCAAAAAAGAAATAGAAACATATAGACATTTAGAAATGGCTGCATTAGGAATGAGAAGAAATTATACAATAATCAACAGTGTCTGGAAATTGGAAATTTATATTAAAAATTAGTTAGCTTCTTATATAACAAAACACATGAAAATAAATTACAAGTAAATTTAATATGAAATGTAAAATAATAAACAATGAAAATATTAGAAGATGTGTAAGAGAAAATTGTTATAATTTTAGTGTGCTGATAGCTTCACAAGAAAATGTTCAAATCCAGAGGCTGTAAAATAATTACAAATTTGGTTACAAAAAAATGTTAAATTTTTGTATGCCCTAATACCAAATTTCCAGGAAAAAAGACAAATGACAGAGTAAGAAAACATGATAAAACTGCATAACCCACAAACGGTTAGAATCCACAAGCAATAAGAAAAAAACAGTTCAGTAGAAAAATAATGACATCCAGTAGAAAAAAAGACAGTCCATCTAAGCAAATCACAACATATGTATATGTATAAAGACAAAAATGTGTATTTATATAATATAAAAATGAGCCATAATTATAAAAATTCAAGTAAAACAACTATACATACAACCTTCAGTGTCACAAATTTTAAAAATTATAGTACTTAGTAATAATAAAGATAAAAATAGACATTAACATACATACAGAGGCGGATTTAACAGCATGTGTACCGGGCACACGCCCTGGGCCCCGACTTCTGGGGGCCCTGCAAAACCCCAACTTTACACTTTTTTCTAATGAAATCAAGTTTGGTTTCTTATGTGCAATTTTAACATTAATAGTACATAAATTATTTATTATTTATTTATTTATTCATTTTTCCAAAGCTGGAAACAGGGAGGCAGTCAGACAGACTCCCGCATGCGCCCAACCGGGATCCACCCGGCATGCCCACCAGGGAGCGATGCTCTGCCCATCCGGGGTGTCGCTCTGCTGCAGCCAGAGCCATTCTAGCACCTGAAGCAGAGGCCACAGAGCCATCCTCAGCACCCGGGCCATCTTTGCTCCAATGGAGCCTTGGCTGCGGGAGGGGAAGAGAGAGACAGAGAGGAAGGAGAGGGGGAAGGGTGGAGAAGCAGATGGGCGCCTCTCCTGTGTGCCCTGGCTGGGAATCGAACCCGGGACTCCTGCACGCCAGGCCGACGCTCTACCACTGAGCCAACCGGCCAGGGCCTATTTTTTATTTATTTAAAAATATGGTTAACATGTATTTTTATTATCCTTGTCTCTATTTTTCAAGGGGCCCAATATTTTCTTCTGCCCCAGAGGCCTCAACCAACCTTAATCCGCCTCTGCATAGATACATTATAGATAAAGTGGTATAGCGTTTTGCGTAAATTTTTGGTGGCATTAATCTAAGTATTCCATTTTAAAGTTTATATTACAAAAATACATATTTATGTCTTTAGATATGAATGTGCAAAGGTGTTCATCTCAGCATAGTTTATAATCGTGATAAACAACAAACCACACAAGTATTCATATTAAGAAGAATGATTAAGTAGACTGGTGTATCTATAGCACAGGATAAAATGCATTATTTAGCAATAGTGAAGTTGTGTATGTTCTGACATTTGCGATCTCCTAGACATATTAGTAAGTGAAAATATCAAATTCTAGAATGATATAATATCATTATGAGAAAAACAATCATTACTTATATCTATGTATGTGTATATATACATAAATCCCATATAAAAGAATATACCCTAGAAATTCTCCTTTGCAAACGGAAATGAGGAGTGGGGTTGGGGAAGAATGGGGTAATTTGAAATTGGAGTGACAGGGGTATTTTGTAATATGTGTTTTTCATTACTTATTTAAATTTAAAATAATATATAATATATTTTGTTGCCAAATCCCAAATCTGATTAACAGTTTTATTATTGTCATGTTTCATCAATTGCTTAGGTTTCAACCTGTATTGGAAAGTTATGTTCACATTGAAGTTTAACTAAGTATCCAAAAGATCTACCAATTGTGGTTTAGTCATACAACTCCTAGACTGTTTAAAGTCTTATTTTGTTACCATAACCAAATCTTAAAATTACAATGGAAACAATACCTAATGTTATTGTCTAGTTTCAGACAAGAAGTTGTATTATGTCATTAACATCATTGGCTCAGGGAACTGGAATGAGAGCTTGGGCTGAGCAGACCCCAGGGGATTTTCATCTATGAGGTACTTTGAACAATAGGAGCAGAGAGAACACACCTAAAACCATTCCCAACTCAAGCACTGGAAATTAGATCTTGTTTTTCACTTCTTACACAAACACAATTGTTAGGATTTTAATGAGCCCCCCTTACCTTCCTTCACCTACTTTCAATTGTCTCCGGTTTTTCTTTTCAGATTTAATAGTTGTGATTTTTCTCTACTATATAGCTTACTTGCCAAAGGGGAAAAAAAGAGTGAGGAGGGGCAAGACAAGGTAGTATCTAGAACAGAGGTTCCCAGTCATCTCCTAAAGAGAATGCATTCTTTGTTTTCTAAATTCTTATGAGAACTAACACAAGTATCCAAACTCTACCTGTCAAAGATAGCGGCATTAGGGCTGAGGATGGAGACAAAGGGAGAGAGGAGGTCTCTTTCTTTTCAGGTAGACTGTCTTCAAAGTGAAGTCCTAGGCAAAAATCTCTCTCTACACTACAGAAAGCAGCTGAGTGTTAATTCCTGATCTGCAGGGTTGGAAGATAAACTGGAAGCATCACTGACCTTTTGAGGGACTTCTAAAATAGGTAAGTTAGAAAACATGGCCTTATGTTCAACAGACTGGAAACGCCTTGAGGGAAGAGATTTTGTTGTATATGTATATCTCCAACCTTTTGTATTGTACCAGGCATTTAATAAAGTATTAGTTAAATAAACAAATAAAAACTCACCCACTTGAATGAATGCATGCATGAATGAATGAAAGAATGAATGAACCAATACATACTGGACCCTCACAAGACAGGTGAGTCAGTTGTTACCATGTTAATTCCACAATTTGCCAAAGGGAAGAAAAGAGGGACAGAGAGAGAAGGTACAGTATACCAAATAGTTTCCAGATGAGAAGTTGTATTTGATATCCTAGAGGTCTTATGAAAGATCTTCTAGTTATATATTTGGAGTGTTTCAGAATATTTCTGTCCTTTTTCGATAAAATTTTGCAAACTAAACAATTCTCTTTTTTCTGAAATAGAGTCATCTTGAGTCATGAATGTTTTATAAGACTAAGGATATTTATTTGCCTTCAACTACTAATTAGCTTGATCAACCCAACTCTAATTTCTTGATAAAATTCTTAAGAATAATATAGACTTAATATCTAGAAATGGTTTATAAATTATGCTATACCTTCAAAGTCTTTGATTGCTTTTCCATGAATATTTATGCTCCTGAAATTCATAATTTATTTCTCTCTTCCACTGTTCTAGAACAGTATAGCTTCTTTTTATTTAAATAGAAAGAGCTTTAATTTAAGTCAGAACAAAGCTTTGAGAGTCTGGATGGAGGCAAATCTCCCAAAGTTCAAAATCAATTTGGTTGCTATTAACTGCCTTGCCTTGTACCAGTTTCAGCACTCATGCTGAAGCTTCAAGTTTTTCTTTTTCTTTTTTAATCTATAGCCATTTTTTTTTTTTTTTTTGCTTCTGAATATAGTGAAGGTTCCCAAGAAATGACTGAGAATCAAGTGCTGGGGAGGTTCTAAACTTTTATAGCCTGAGACTAAACACAAACTTGAAAGCAAATTTCATCTTTAAAGCTAAAAGATATGACAATAAGATCCCTGCTTCTTTTAAGAGCCAATACCAGAACACCCACTGGCAGTGAACACCAGGTAGTGAAGATTTTTTTCCTTTTAACAAAGGTCATCTTCTTTATCCAGCTGCTTTTTTGTGGTAAGACAAAAATTGACTTAGCTCACACAAGATTTACTTTATATGTCTCTTGAATAATAGACTTTAATGTATGCAATAGAAGCTTCAGTAGACATTCCTGAAACAAATTACTGTTTGTAATTATGAAGCTCTCCTGATTTCATCAATAAGTAGAAGATCAGATATGTTTTGCAGTGTATGATGCATTTCACCAAAAGTTTATTTTTGTGGATCATAGACTAGTTGTATGACAACCATAATGTAGTTCCCTTTATGTACATACCAGATAAATGTAAACTGAGGCATTAGTAATTTGAATTACCTTTTAAGCACCATGTAAAAGCAATAGAAAATCTAAAAGTAACACTCCCAGTTTCATGACTTAAGTGAAAAATAATAAGCAAATAGTTGGAAAACAAAACTGTTAACTTTATTAATAACAGAATTAAATATATTGATTAATTTAATTAATGACTTTATTAATTAAATTAAATTTTTATTAATTATAGGATTAATAAAATTTGAGGTGTTTGGTCAAGAAAAACAGAAAGCATGTCATGTTGTGACACACACAAGATCCATTTATAGTAAGGTCTTAGCTATTGTTTAAAACTATGAGGTAGTCTGACTGGGCAGTGGCGCAGTGGATAAAGCGTCGGACTGGGATATGGAGGACTCAGGTTTGAGACCCCGAGCTAGCCAGCTTGAGCGTGGGCTTATCTGTTTTGAGCAAGGCTCACCAGCTTGAGCTCAAGGATCACTGGCTTGATCAAGGGGTCACTCAGTCTGCTGTAGCCCCCCCCCCATCAAGGCACAGATGAGAAAGCAATCAATGGACAACTAAGGTGCCACAACGAAGAATTGATGCTTCTCATCTCTCTCCCTTCCTGCCTGTCCCTCTCTCTAACTCTCTCTGTCACTAAATAAATAAATAAATAAAAATTTTAAAAAAAATCTAGGAGAGACCTTTTTCTGAGGGATAGTAAGCATATTTTTAAAAAGAAGATATAATATATTGGATAGAAAGTTCTGCATTCATTTTGGATTCATTGTCCATGAAATATGAATCATTCTCAGTAAGTCTCCTACATTGTAAACCATTAGTTTTATTGTTTTCTTCTAATTCTATTAGGCAGACTTTCTTAATTAATTAGAAAAAACTACTTCTTTCACCCCACAACATAGAAACGAAGACTGTATGTTGTAGTTAGACCCTGATAGCTACCAAGTTACCATTCTGCTTCATTACTCAGGGGACAGTGAACTGGAAAACCCTCCAAAAGTAATTTAGCAATAACAACAACATCAATAGAGCTTTTATCAAGTGCCAGGAAATTTGCTAAGCATTACCTTTGGTGTCACATTTAATCCTCAAAACCATCCTATTAGTTAGATGCTATATATTTTTTTTTATTCTTCACATATGAGGAAACTAAGACTAGTGGGGTTAACTGATGCTCCCCAAAGTCACGTAAGTAACAGCAAGTGGCAGAAGTGGGATTTGAAGATTTAAGCAGCTCATGTTTCTTTCTTGGGAATTCTGCTCCTGGGACTCTAATCTAATAAAATTATCTTTAGTACTTGTGAAGGGATAAGATTTTGTAATATTGAAGGGTTCTTGGCTTTCACCCAGTGTAAATTTACACTGAATTCTGTCATTTACAGCTCCATCCTTGCCCCAACCTCTGAGATAACTCTATTGTGGTGAGAATGCTAATATTATACAGAATCTGAGCAAAATAAGACAGGTCCAAAACTGGAGGTTAGCAAGAGAGTGGAGAGGAAGAAGGAGACTGGTAAAGAGTAAGAGCCATGTGATTTATATATAAATCAAGGAGCATTTGGGGAACCTGAATATTTTATTTAGGGGGTTATATTAGCTAAAGGAAGACTGGAGAATTTAGGGATTGAGAATCAGGAAAGAGAAAGGTATGAAAATATTAGAGAGGATATGAATTATTTCTTTTATTGTTTTTTAAGACCTTGATTCTTAAAGCATCAGTTTCAAATGAACATGTGTTAATAAATTCCAATTCTCAGGTCCTATCCCAGATCTAGAGAATCCTAATCTGTGACAGTAGGACTCAACAATCAGCATTTCAACAAGCCTGTGCATGTGTAGATTTCAGAAGCACTGCTTTAGGAGACATAAGTATAGAATGAAATACCTTTCCCATTATTTTTGCCTATTAGATTGTATCTCTTTAAATAAACACAAATCTGGGACCAAACTCTGTGAGTCTCAACTTCCGGAGAACTGTACACTTAATTTTTCCTGTTGCTGTATCATATCATCAGTTAAAAACCAAAATAATGTACCATGTGTGAATAATTAGGTAGATAATGCTATACCTACTTAATAAAAATGATAAAAGCATCAAAATGTTTTTTATCCATTTTGAGTTTGTTTTTATGAATGGTGTAAGTTGGTAGTCTAGTTTCATTTCATTTTTTTTGGATGTATATGTCCAATTTTCCCAACACCATTTATTAAAGAGACTGTTTTTTACTCCATTCTATACTTTTGCTTTCTTTGTCAAATATCAATTGATCATAAAGGTGTGGGTTTATTTCTGGGGTCTCTGTTCTGTCCCATTGATCTATATGCCTGTTCTTATGCCAATACCAAGCTGTTTTGAGTACAATGTTCTTGTTATAACTTGATATTAGGAGGTGTGATACTTCCCACTTTGTTCTTCATTTTCAAAATTGCTGTGGTTACTCAGTTTCTATTTGGGTTCTATATAAATTTTTGAAATATTTGCTCTAGATCTGTGAAGTATGCCATTGGTATTTTAATAGGAATTGCATTGAATCTATAGATTGCTTTGAGTAGTATGGACATTTTAATAATGTTAATTATTTCTATCCATGAACACAGTATATGCTTCCACTTGTTTGTATCTTCCTTGATTTCTCTTTTCCATATCTTATAATTTTCCAAGTACAATTCTTTTACCTTCTTGGTTAAATTTATTCCTAGGTACTTTAATTTTTTGTTGCAATAGTGAAGGGGATTGTTTCCTTAATTTCTCTTTCTAACAGTTTATTGTTGGTGTATAAAAATGTCACTGATTTCTAAGTATTAATTTATATCTTTTCACCTTGCCAAATTTATTTAACAGGTCAAATGTTTTTTTTCGACTGAGACTTTAGAGTTTTCTATGTACAATATCATGTCATTAGCAAATAATGACAGTTTTACCCCTTCTTTTCCAATTTGGGTGCCTTTTATTCCTTCTTCTTGTCTTAATTACTGTGGCTAGGACTTCCAGAACTATGTTGAATAAGAATGAAGATTATTATGCTAAATAAAATAAAACAGGCAGGGAAAGACAAATATCATATGATTTCACTTATACGTGGAATCAAATGAACACGGTGAAAGGAATGGAACAGAGGCAGAGGCGGGGCCATGGGGAGTAAAAGGACAGCTGTCAGAGGGAAGGGGGTGAGGGGATGGGATCAGAGAAGGTAAAGGGCATAGTGAAATTACATATACATAACACATAGATACAGGTAACAGGACAGCAAATCCCAAAGGGAAGAGGGGAAGGCAGTGAGGGAAAGGGGGACAAAAGGGGTGTAATGAGGGGGCACATTGTTGGGGGTGAGGGTGTTATAGTGAGTGGGGCACTTGAATCCATGTTAACACAATAAATTTAAAAACTTTTAAAAAATGTTTTTAATCATCTTTTAAGAAGAAAAAAGCATAGTATTAAATCATATGTGTGATATATTTATATGTAATGGAAACCAGTCAACAAGTTGTACAGACACTTCTTAGAACAATACAGATAATCCCAATTGATGATGATGATTCAATTTATGATTTTTGACTTCATGGTGGTGCAAAAGCCGTACAAGTTCAGTAGAAATTTTACTTTGCATTTTGAATTTTGATCTTTCCCAGGCTAGCAATATGCAGTACAATAGTCTCTCTCTCTTTTTTTTTTTAAATAATTTTATTTTTAATGGAGCAACATCAATAAATCAGTACAATAGTCTCTTGTGAGGATGGGCAGTGGCAGCAAAACAGTTCCCAGTCAGCCATCTGATCATGAGGGTAAACAACTGACTCTATGGTGTACCATGCTGCCAGCATTTTTTGCATATTGTGTTTTGTGTTTTTGCATCCCATCAGGTCTACAAAACACCCATCTGTATCTCCTGCTTTGGTGAGGAGAACAACAGTTAACTCTTGAGATGAAACTCAAAGTATTTGCCCAGCTGTAGGCTAATGTAAGTGTTCTGAATATGTTTAAAGTAAACTGGGTCAGTCTATGATGTTTAGTAGGTGAGGAGTATTAAATGAATTTTTGACATGGTATTTTCAACTTATAGTTGCTTTACCAAAATATAATCAAAGAACATTTGTACTTCTTCCTGGTTAACTCTAGACAAGAACTGAAAGGCTCAAACGGTAGACAAAACCTTCAGAGTGAAGAGGATTCTCAGGAATGTCCCATAACTCGCTGAATGCTGTTTTGGCCTTTCTATAAACTCCTTACAGAATCTGCTTCTAATCAAAATGTCATATTGTATCGAATTAGGATGATGGTCAGCTGCAAATAGCATAAACCTCCACACATAGAGCTTTAAAGAAATTAGTTTATTGATCTCTTATTTTAAAAAAAGAGCCTGACCGGGTGGTGGCACAGTGGATAGAGCATCAGACTGGGATGCGGAAAACCCAGGTTCGAGACCCCGAGGTCGCCAGCTTGAGCGAGTACTCATCTGGCTTGAGCAAAAAGTTCACCAGCTTGAGCCAAAGCTCACTGGCTCAAGCAAGGGGTTACTCGGTCTGCTGAAGGCCCGCGGTCAAGGCACATATGAGAAAGCAATCAATGAACAATTAAGGTGTTGCAATGTGCAACAAAAAACTAATGATTGATGCTTCTCATCTCTCCGTTCCTGTCTATCTGTCCCTGTCTATCCCTCTCTCTGACTCTCTCTCTGTAAAAAAAAAAAAAAAAAAGAAAAAAAAAAAAAAGGAAAGGCAAATAATTTTTAAACTACTCACTCAGAAATGCCCCCCTTGGCCAGAAGTTAACCACATAGATGCACCCAGCTACAAAACATTTTGAAAATTTAGTCTTTCAGATGAATACACTGTCCTCCTGAAAAACTTGAGCTTCTATTACTAATAAAAAAGAGAATAGACACTGGGTAGCATCTAGCAGCCTCTATCAAAAGTACCTGTTGGGCGCCCTGAAAGAGTTACTAAGAAATAGCAGCCAAGGTGGACTTTCTGCCTTTGTACTACCCCTAAAGAGAGGTAAGGGAACAGAGGGACAGGGGAAACATTGGGTTCATTAGCACAACCTTTACCAAAATTAAATACATTTAAATATGAAAATTAATTAAATTAAACAAATAACCACTTGGTCTTAATTTGTTAACTCTGGATGTACATAATATTTACATATAAATATTTAACTTTTTCCATATAGTCTCCTCTAATCCATGTTTTATTTCATGTCATCTTTCTTACACAAATATGAAATAATTTCTTTTGTGGGTATAAAGTATTAGGCAGAATACAACTGAATGTTTCAATTCCAAGACTAGTACCTTTATTTTAAGGTATATTCAAGGTAGAGAATGATAAGAGGCAAGAAAAGACCCTAGAGATGGGAGAAGCCATTTTTTACCCAAGTGCACATAACCCTTATGGCAGGGGTCAGAAACCTTTTTGGCTGAGAGAGCCATGAATGCCACATAATTTAAAATGTAATTCTGTGAGAGCCATACAACAACCCATGTACATTATGCATTATCCAATAAAAATTTGACGTTGTCTTGGAAGACAGCTGTGATTGGCTCCAGCCACCCCCAACCATGAACATAAGCGGTAGGAAATGAATGGATTGTAATACATGAGAATGTTTTATATTTTTAACATTATTATCTTTTTTAATAAAGATTTGTCTGCAAGCCAGATGCAGCCATCAAAAGAATCACATCTGGCTCGCGAGCCATAAATTCTCGACCCCTGCCTTATGGTTATATTCAAGCGATCTAAATGCACTACAAAATTAAAGTTTCTGAGATACTTTTGGAAATTTTTATATCTCTCAAGATCTCTCAAGGACTTCATGGGGTTATGACCCCAATTTTAAATAAGATGACATTACTCATTATTCTAAACAAAACTCTAGTAGCCTATCTTACACCCAGTTAAATGTTTAATTATAAAGATTAAACTACAAAGAAGAAATCTGTGTGGAACAACGGATATGACAGTAAGTTATCATTTTGTGAAAAGATAATATTTCCTAGCTAAAACCCAATATAAAGGCTAGAACTCAAGAGAATCTTTTCCTTGAAAAATGAAGTAAATGAATTCAAAGAAAACTCTTAACTATCACTCCAGTATCAATTAGAGTGTCACAAAAATAGAAGGAATAAGCTACTCAAATGAGATACTCAGAATGTTTTAGTGGATTGGAAAGAAACGGATACTTCTTGTATTTTCAAGGGGATAAAATGAGTAGCAGTTGGAATATGCAGAAAAACCATCTCTACTAGCTTTAGATTATGTGAAATTAATTATCTTGTGCATTTTAGAGATTTTAGTTTTCTTGATAGATCAACACTGTTTCAGAAAAGTAGTTAAAGAATCAGAAAATAGGCAAACAGCATACTATTATAGAAGGCACACCCGGATGGTACCATCTTCTAAACAGGCAGTGCTGTTTCTTTAGTCAATTCCTTAATGCTTTTCCCAATTTTATTCAAAATTACTCCAACAGAGCAGTTTCCACAACTCTTCTTGGCAGATTATCCCATAGTTGAATTGGAAAATTTATTTGATATTAAAGTGAGATTTCTTGCACAATATACAAAAATTAACTCACAATGGATTATAGACATACATTAAAATCTAACACTATAAAACAGCTACAAGAAAACATAGGGGGAAACATTTGCATCCTTGGGAAAAGCAAATAGTTCTTGGCTATAACACCAAAAACAGAATCAATAAAAATAAATTGATAGCCTGACCTGTGGTGGCACAGTGGATAAAGCGTTGACCTGGAAATGCTGAGGTCGCCTGTTTGAAACCCTGGGCTTGCCTGGTCAAGGCATATATGGGAGTTGATGCTTCTAGCTCCTCCCCCCTTCTCTCTCTCTGTCTCTCCTCTCTCTCTCTCTCTCTCTCTCTCTCTCTCTCTCTCTGTCTCTCCCTCTCCTCTCTAAAAAAAATGAATAAAAAAAAGCACCTCTTACTTAAGAGTG
The DNA here is from genome assembly GCF_036850765.1 of Saccopteryx bilineata. Taxonomy (NCBI): domain Eukaryota; kingdom Metazoa; phylum Chordata; class Mammalia; order Chiroptera; family Emballonuridae; genus Saccopteryx; species Saccopteryx bilineata. The sequence continues at coordinate 124,549,691 of NC_089490.1, forward strand.
TGCATTATAAAATTAAAAAAAATAAATAAATAAATAAATTGATAAATTGAACTATATAAAAATTTAAAACTCTTGTTCTTTGAAAGAAATTGCTAAAAGAATAAAAAGACAAGGCAGAGACTGGGAGACAATATTTTCAAATTATATATCTAATAAATAACTTGCATCCAGAATATGTAAACAATTGATGTCAATAATAAGAAAAACAAAAAATTAAATAAATAGACAAAAAAAATTTAAACATACAATTCACCAAAGAAGATATACAGATGGCAAATAAGCAGAAGGGAAGAAATCTTCATAACACTAGTTTTTAGAGAAACACAAGGTAAGATCATAATGAGATACTATTATATACCTATTATAATGGTTAAAATAAAAAAGACTGACCATACCAAGTGTTGGTGAGGATGTGAAGGAATTGTTACTCTTATGTGATGGTGGTGACAGTGAAAAATGGTATTATCCCTTTTGAAAAAAAGTTGACAGTGTCTTAAAAAGTTAATCCAGTCATTCCATTCCTAGGTATTTACCCAAGAGAAATAAAAGCATATGTCCATATGAAGACACATGCAAATGTTCAAACAGCTTTATTTTTAAGACTTGAAATCTGGAAACTACCCAAAAGTTCATCAATAGTTGAATGGATAAACAAACTGTGCTTTATCTGTATTATGAAATAATACTCAACAATAAAAGGCATGAATTATCGATACATGCTATAACATGGATAAATCTGAAAATCATTATGCTGTGTATATATATATGTATATATATATATATGAAATTATAGAAAAGTAAGCTAAACTATAGGTGAAAACACAGATCAGTGGTTACTTGGGAAAAGAGGGGTGGGTTGGGAAGGGGCAGAAGGGAAAGACTAAAAAAGGGACAGGAAGAAACTTTTGGGGGTAATAAATATGTCTTTATCTTGATTGTGGTGATGATTTCACATATATTTACATGTGTCAAAACTCATCAATTCATACATTTTATTTTTTAACTGAGTTATAATTGACATAAAACATATCTATTTCAGATATATAACCTGATTCAATATTTGTATATATTGTAAAATAATATATTGTAAGCCTAGTTAACATTCTTTATCACTTTAAATATGTATAATTTATTGTAAGCCATCATTATAATAAAACTGTTGAAAAATATAGTGTGAGTTTCCTCTTTTGGATGAGCATTTTATCATTTTAATACTGTATATTTGCTGAATTCTACTTTCTTATTCATTACAAACTTTCAATATTAAATTACTATAAGATTTTCCATGTCTATAACTATAAAAATAGTAGTTTTTAAACAAATTCCCTCATGTGGGCTCTATAATACAAGTAAGAATTGATTAGTCTGTTTCCCTTTGTCACTCAGATTCTGCCGCCTTGGAACAATCTGAGCCTTTTCCCTCACCACTGAAATGAAAGGAATAGCCACTGACATAGGGCTATGAGGATAATGAGATTATGTTTTTATAAACTCTAAAGTGCTATACAAATGAAAATTTGTATTATGATTATTAAAATTAATGATCATTAGCATAATTATAATTTTAGCCTCTAAACAGCTATAGTTTTTCTATTAACAATAGCAACAATATAATAAATTCAGAGCTGTCAAGAGCATTTTATATATATTTTCTTCTTTTTTGCATAGTTCATGACACCTCATATAATTCTGAATATATAGTAGAGAGTCAACAAATACCTGAGTGAATAATATTTTCTCTTCTCACTATGTATAAGAAAAACCATTAAAGAAGGCTTGGAAAGGCTTTTATTACATTTTTGCTCTGCAAAAATTAGAATTATACGAAAATGTTGGGTATGGCTTAAGGGATACTAGAATGGGAGTCTACTAATTTGGTTTATTTTTCTGAGTACAGACTTGATAGCATTTGACAAAAGCCTTCGGCTCCCTAGATTTCAAATTTCTTGACTGAAAAAGTATTTAAGTCTCCAAGACTCGAGTGGATATGTTTCTCATCACTTCAAACTTTCACTATTCATAAGAGGATAGTAGAAAGTTTTTTTGACAAACATTTTGCCATCTTTAGTTTTGAAAAATTGTGTGTTCATGAGAAGGGCACTAGCAGAGCTAAATCAAAAAGAGAAAGATTTTTATACTTGATAGTTTAAAAAAATCAAATATATACTACAGGAAAAATTAAGCTTGGCTACCCCTTTCATTTTTCAGTTTAGCATTTTTTAAAAGTGTTTGAATTATCTCTGGAGAGAGAGGTACCCCAAACATTTTAATGCATGGGGCCTCTACTGCACTTGAAGAAAAGACCACTTGCACAGCAGAACTACTTCCTAGATAGAGGGAGCAATATGTTATTGGGCAGAGATGTTTAACAGTTATATTTACTAGGATCAGAAGGTCGCATATATCTCTTCCTAAACCTCTTATTGTAATTGCTCATTGTGGTATAATGCTGGGTGATATTAGAAGATTCCCTGTTTTAATTTCTACAAAAATTAGCAGCTCTTGCCAGTGTCTCAAACTAATCTGTGGGTTCAATCTCCAGTCAGGGCACATGCAAAAATCAACCAATGAATGCAAAAATAAGTGGAACAACAAATTGGTAATTCTCTCTCTCTCTCTTTTTCTCTCTCTCCCTTCCTCTTTTCCTCTCAAATCAACAAAAATAAAATCAGCAACAACAAAGTGGTATTAATTAAGGATACATTTTTAATTGTTGATAGTATTAAAATTTCAAGCACTTCAGACTTGCTATACAGATTTGGGGGACCTCCTGACCTTCCTATTTGTCAAATAAAACACTTCTAGTTTCCCATCTAATCAATATTTATTAAATATCTATTATAAGCTAAGAGCTGGGATATGGAAATTAATGCATAGCCCTGGACAGAGGAACTTACAGAAAAGATTGGAAAGATGAGTAATCAAAATGTAATCCTATGGATACCATGATCACATGTGTACAGTCTCAGGGCAGTTACAGAAGCACAGTCAGACTTCAAAGAAATGCTTCTGAAGTAAATCATCTTGTGTATCTCAAACTCTACGAAGTGAAATATAACCTATCTTTTAAAACTCTCATTTTCATCCATTTTATTCTCATTGCAGCTGCTTCTGTCTTTCTTTTAAACTCCCAGAATGTTTCTTTATCTCTCTCACCCCAATTCCACAACACCCATGAAATTTTGCTTTAAACATTCTCATTTCTTGATTCCACTTTAAACCTGCTGAAGAGAATCTCAGGAGGACGGGAAGAAACAGACCTTCTTGGGCCAATAATCTCTAGCATCCAGTAATGTAGGATAGTCCAGAATTATTTACATGCTGCCTTTTGCCTAACATAAAGTTATTATGAAATAGTGTGAATGGTCTTGTAATAGAAGCAATTACAAGGATGAGTACTAGTTCAAATGAAATATAAGGAAGACTTTGCCAGGCACATAATGCCACTTACATTCTGATGGGACTTAAATTTATCATGCAGGTGAGGAGGGATTGTGATGAAGAATAAAGTTTCATTTATATACATCTTTGGACTTCGGTAAATTAGAAAGACCAGTAAAAGCCCTTGAAGATATTGCATTTCTTACAATATAAAGTTTAATCCCTGGTTAAGAATATGTCAGAAATGTACAGGACAAAGAATTGAACAATTTCTTTCCCATTATCTTTTTTTTTATTATTCACTTTTTAAGGAGGAGAGAGAGAGACAGAGAGAGAGAAGGGGGGAGGAGCTGGAAGCATCAATTCCTATATGTGCCTTGACCAAGCAAGCCCAGGGTTTCGAACCGGCGACCTCAACATTTCCAGGTCGATGCTTTATCCACTGCGCCACCACATGTCAGGCTGAACAATTTCTTTGGAACAGCTAATATGTTACAGGATTACATACAAAAAAAATAATAATGATGTAAAAATATTTTGAACATAATAGGATTAACAATAAAAACAAAGACAAATAAAAATCTTTCTAATTTAAACAAGTTATATTCATTTATGTGATTCTGAATGTAATTCTAACACACATGCTATAACTGGCAAGGAGATCAAATGTATTGGTATTGAAAGACTTCAGTTATCAAGAGAGCTGCTAGGAAAATCACTCTGCTAAAAATGGAATGTCTGATAATTTTTTGGCTTGCCTGCTGGTTGTGTCATTTCAAAAACAGAAAAAGTAGTGACAGAGAGAACTGCATCTCTGAAATTAATTGTGAATACAAAGGACAGGTATTTGATCAAGTGAACATCTTATGGAATTGAGGAAAGAACTATCTCATTTTAAATTTTATAACACCAAAATAAAGTAATGCTACATATATTTATACTTATGTCCCCCCTGACTTAAATGGTTTTATTGAATCAGAAATATTTACCATGTATCTACTATGTACTATATTTGCCTATTCACTAAGGTGTGTGTCTGTGTATAGTCTTTGTCCTTGAAGATTTAAAAAGGTCAAAGAAAAAGCAGAACTCCTCTCTCTGGCCTCTCACTATGCTGTGAATTCAAAGGTATCACATTAATGATAATAACTCATATTTTCCTGAATATAGCTTCTAAGCTGCTTGCAGATGATTTCAGACTCTGTAACTTCCAACACACACACACACACACACACACACACACACACACACATACACACACACTTCTTGGAGTATTCAGAAAATGACCCAATTCTAGGAATTTGCAGAAATCAAAAAAAGGGATTTGGAATTTTTCATGTCATGGAATTGGGAGTGTGAGCCAAATTATCTATGTGCCTGATGGCACGAGCTAAGAACTCTGTCTTTCCCTGAGAACTAGATAAGGGTGAGGATAAATTTAAGTGACAGCCACCACCTTACATCATACTAAAAATCACTTTCCTTTCTTGAACAGTGTCTGTTTCATCAGCGGCTTTGTTTCTGGGCCAAGCTGACATGTCTGCCTCTGTGTCCTCATAGGATTTCTCTGCCTCAAAACTCCTGAGTCTCTCACCAAGTAGATGTCTGGCAGGCTTGCCACACTTGCTTACAAGACTTGTTTTAGTGGCAGCGTAAGCTCAGCATGCAAGCTTCACCCCAGATCAAACTGTTTCTGTGGCTCAGGTTGGTACAAAGTGGAACCACTCAAATATAAAAACCTCAAATTTAATTTTAAATTATATAAACATGACCAGGGGACTGTCAGCCACACTTGGTCTGAACCTGCTGCTCACCTTGTTGGGGAGAAATAAAAGCTGAGTATTCAGCAGTGGCTGAGGGACCAAACTCTGGAGTAGGGTCCACATTTTCTGTACTGAGCTCCTGACCAAGAGACTCCTGAAGTAGGGGGTCCCACAAAAGTTGTATTCACAACCTCAGCTGCCCTAACCCACAAAGTATGCAACTTGTAGAGGGGTTGACTAGGTAAGCCAATCTGAGCCTACACTATAGTCTTACTACAGAAGATTCTGTGGGAAGACCAGTCAGCTCTCTGCAAGAGGAAGAGGAGCAGCTCAAAAGTGGAGACAAATCTTACAGAGCCTGTGGCTTTTACAAAGTTGTGGTCATCTCTAAGCAGGAGGAAGCTGATCCTTATACAAAGGTTGGCCCTTCCCATAGTACTCATACACAGACACAAACAACAAAAAGTGCAGTAGCTATAGACTGGTAGCCCACAGTGGGTTACAAACAAACAACAACTGATGTCAACCCAAGAAGAACCAGAGCCAACACTACTGGTAGTGGGTGGCAGACAGCACCAAATCCTAGACTCAACTACCTACACAAGCAACACACCTAAAGGTGGAGCCTAGCAGGTACCAGACACTGTGGAGAATAAATACATCCAACAAAACAGACATTGCACAATGTGTAATGCACATAATGAAGGTTGAGCCTTAGAGCAAGCCAACCTGAAGGGATAACCATACCCACAAAAGGACCAACTGCATCTAATACTCATATACAACAAGAGAATAAATAGTACCTCAAGAAGCATTCCTAGAACAAGGAAAACAAATGGCCTAGAGGACAGTACCACCAAGCTCATCTTCATAAAGACTACACAAAAATTTCAAAGTCAGACAGTGCTACCTAATACACAGACAAAATGGGCAGACAGAGAAATACCACCCAAATGAATTAACAAGAAAAATTCCCAGAAAAAAAAACTGCATGAGATGGAAGTAATCAAAATGTCAGATACAGAGTTCAAAACAGTGATTTTTAGGATGCTCAAAGATCTTAGAGCAACAATGGATGGACATAATGAGCATCTAAATAAAGAGATAGCAAGCATCAAAAAGGAAATTGAGGCCCTGGCCGGTTGGCTCAGTGGTAGAGCGTCGGCCTGGCGTGCAGGTGTCCTGGGTTTGATTCCTGGCCAGGGCACACAGGAGAGGTGCCCATCTGCTTCTCCACCCCTCCCCCTCTCCTTCCTCTCTGTCTCTCTCTTCCCCTCCCACAGCCGAGGCTCCATTGGAGCAAAGATGGCCCGGGCGCTGGGGATGGCTCCTTGGCCTCTACCCCAGGCACTAGAGTGGCTCTGGTTGCAACAGAGCGACCCCCCGGAGGGGCAGAGCATCGCCCCTGGTGGGGGTGCCGGGTGGATCCCGGTTGGGCACATGCGGGAGTCTGTCTGACTGTCTCTCCCCATTTCCAGCTTCAGAAAAATACACACAAAATAAATAAATAAATAAATAAATAAATAAATAAATAAATAAGGAAATTGAAATTATAAAAGAGAATCAGTCAGAAGTGATAAATACAATATCGGAAATGAAAACTGCACTTGAAGGAATTAATAGCAGGCTGGATGAAGCAGAGGATCAAATCACCAATTTAGAGGACAAGATAAATGAAAGCACAGGAGCAGAGCAGCAAAAAAGAAAGGAGGCTCAAAAAGTCTGAGGAAACTCAAAGAGAGTTCTGTGACAACATGAAGAGTAACAACATTCGCATCATAGGATTTCTTGAAGGAGAAGAAAACAGACAAGGAATAGAGAACCTATTTGAAGTAATCACAGCTGAAAATTTTCTGAAATTGAAGAAAGAAAATAATCTCACAAGTTTAAGAAGTCCAGAGATTTCCATTAAAGAGAAACCCAAGGAGGCCTACAGCAAGACGCAACATAATTAAAGTGTCAAAGTTAAGAGACAAAGAAAGAATACTAAAAGCTGAAAGAGAAAAGCAGTTAATTACTACAGAGGAGCCCCCATAAGGATGACATCTGACTTAACAGAAACACTTGACATCAGAAGGGAATGGCAAGAAATATTCAAAGTGATGCAAAACAAGAACTTACAACCAAGACTTCTTTATCCAGCAAGGTTATCATTTAAAATTGAAGGAGAAATAAAAAGCTTCCAGGACAAAAAAAAACAAAACACAAAACCTCAAGGAAGTCATTACAACCAAACCAGTACTTCAAGAAATGTTAAGGTGCCTGCTGTAAAAAGAGGAAAGGAAAATAATCGCGAAATAGAGGATTGTAAATTTAAAGAATAAAATGACAATAAACAACTACATATCAATAATAACCTTAAATGTAAATGCATTAAATGTTCCAATCAAAAGACATAGGGTAGCTGCGTAAATAAGAAAACAGGACCGGTACATATGCTGTCTACAAAAGACCCACCTCAAAACAAAAGATACACATAGACTAAAAGTAAAAAGATGGAAAGAAGTATTTCACACAAATGGAAATAAAAAAAAGCTGGGTTAGCAATACTTATATCTGACAAAATAGACTTTAAAAGAAAAGTTATACTAAGAGATAAAGAAGGTCACTACATAATGATAAAGGGATCAACCAAACAGGAAGATATAACCATTATAAATATCTATGCACCTAAATCAGAGCATCTAAATATATAAAGCAGATTTTGATGGACAAAAAGGGCAAGATCAACAGCAATACTATAATAGTAGGAGATTTTAATACCCTGCTAACATCAAAGGATAGATCCTCCAGACAGAAAATTAACAAAGAAAAGCAGCCTTAAATGACACAATATACCAACTGGATTTAATAGACATCTTAAGAACATTTCATTCCAAAGCAGCAGGACATACAGTCTTTTCAAGTGCTCATGGTAAATTCTCTAGAATAGACCACATGTTATGGCACAAAACAAGTCTCAATAAATTTAAGAAGATTGAAATCATATCAAGCATCTTCTCTGATCACAATGTCATAAAACTAGAAATCAAACAATAGAAAAACTGAAAAACATTAAAACACTTGAAGGCTAAATAGCATGTTATTAAATAACAAATGGGTTAACAACAAGATGAAGAAGAAATAAAAAAATTTCTTTGAAACAAATGAAAGTGAACATACAACAACTCAAAATTTATGGGACACAGCAAAAGCAGTCCTGAAGGGAAGTTCATGGCATTACAAGAATACATTGAGAACCCCCCCCAAAAAAACAACCCTTAAATAAACAACATAGCCCTGCATCTAAAATAACTAGAAAAAATAAATAAAGCCCAAAGGAAGTAGAAAGAAGGAAATAATAAAGATCAGAGAGGAAATAATTAACATAGAGGCTAAAAAAAAATACAGAAGATCAATAAAACTAAAAGCTTGTTTTTTGTAAAGGTAAACAAGATTGATGAAACTTTAACCACACTCATCAAGAGAAAAAGAGAAGACTTAAATAAATAAAATTAAAAATAAAGTGGAGAAGTAACAACTGAAACCACAGAAATATAAAAGATTATAAGAAAATACTATGAAGACCTGTATGACAAAAAATTGGACAACCTAGGCAAAATGGATAAATTCCTAGAAATATATAATCTTACAAAACTCAATGTGGAAGAATCAGAAAACTTAAACAGACCAATTAGAACAACTGAAATGGAAACAGCTATCAAAAAACTGCCAGAAAATAAAAACCCTGGACCAGATGGCTTCACAGGCGAATTTTACCAAATATTCAAAGAAGACCTAACACCTATTCTCAAGCTATTTCAAAAAATTCAGAAGAAAGACTCCCAAACCCCTTTTATGAGGCAAGCATAATCCTCATTTTAAAACCAGGTAAAAACACTACAAAGAAAGAAAATTATAGGCCAATATCCCTGTTGAATTTAGATGCTAAAATACTCAACAAAATTTAGCAAACTGGATCCAGCAATACATGAAAAAAAATCATACATCATGATGAAGTGGGATTTATTCTGAGAGGCAAAAATGGTATAATATTTGCAAATCAATAAATGTGATTCATCACATAAACAAAAGAAAGAATAACAATCTCATGACAATATCAATAGATGTAGAAAAAGCATTTGATAAAATCCAGCACCCATTTACGATCAAAACTCTCAGCAAAGTGGAATACAGAGAACATATCTAACCATGATAAAGGCCATCTATGACAGACCCACAGCCAACATCATACTCAATGGGCAAAAATTAAAAGCAATTCAGGAACAAGGTAGGGGTGCCCCCTTTCATGACTCTTATTCAACATAGTGCTGGAAGTCCTAGGCACAGCCATCATACAAGAAGAAGAAATAAAAGACATCCAAATTAGAAAAGAAGTAAAACTATCATTATTTGCTGATGATATGATACTGTACATAGAAAACCCTAAAGTCTCAATCAAAGAACTACTGGACCTGATAAATAAGTTCAGCAAGGTGGCAGGATATAAAATTATTATTCAAAATAACAGGCATTTTTATACACCAACAATGAGCTGTCTGAAAAAGAAATTAAGAAAACATTCCTTTCACTATTGCAACAACAACAAAAAAAAATAAAGTACCTAGAAGTAAATTTAACCAAGGAGGTAAAGGACTTGTACAGGGAAAATTATAAAATATTGATAAAAGAAATCAAGGAAGATACAAACAAGTGAAAGCATATACCATGTTTATGGATAGGGAGAATAAACATCATTAAAATGTCTATATTACCCAAAGCAATCTATAAATTCAATGCAATTCCTATTAAAATACCAATGGCATACTTTAAAGATATAGAACAAATATTCCAAAAATTTATATAAAACCAAAAAAGAACACAAATATCCTCAGCAACCTTGAAAATGAAGAATAGAGTGGGAGGTATCACACTTCCTGATATCAGGTTATACTACAAGGCCATTGTACTAAAAACAGCCTGGTACTGGCATAAGAACAGGCATACAGATCAATGGAACAGAACAGAGAACCCAGAAATTTACCCACTACTTTATAGTCAATTGATATTTGACAAAGGAGGTAAGAGCATACAATAGAGTAAAGACAGTCTCTTTAATAAATGGTGTTGGGGAAATTGGGCAGGTTCATGCAAAAAAATGAAACTAGACCAGCAACTTTCATAATTTACAAACATAACTTCAAAATGGGTAAAAGACTTAAATGTAAGTCATGAAACCATAAACATCTTGAAAGAAAACATAGGCAGTAAACTCTTTGATATCTCTTGTTGCAATATTTTCGCTGATATATCTCCATGGGCTAATGAAATAAAGGACAGGATGAACAAATGGTACTATATGAAACTAAAAAGCTTTTGCACAGCAAAAGACACCATAAACAAAATAAAAAGACAACCCACACAATGGAAGAACATATTCACTAGTACATCTGATAAGGGGTTAATAACCAAAATTCATAAAGAATTTCTAAAACTCAACATCAGGAAAGTAAACAATCCAATTTTAGAATGGGAAAAAGAACTGCATAGACACTTCTCCAAAGAGGACAAACAGATGGCTAATAGGTATATGAAAAAATGTTCAACGTCACTAATCATCAGAGAAATGCTAATTAAAACTACAGTAAGATACCACCTCACACCTGTCAGAATGGCACTCATTAACAAAACAACACACAAGTGCTGAGAGGTTGTGGAGAAAAGGGAACTCTCCTGCATGCACTGCTTGTGGGAATGCAGACTGGTGCAGGCACTGTGGAGAACTGTATGGGGTTTCCTCAAAAAATTAAAAATGGAACTGCCTTTTGATCCAGTTATCCCACTTTTAGGAATATATCCTAAGAATACCAAATCACTGATTCAAAAGAAGAAGTGCACCCCCATGTTCATGGCGGCATTGTTCACAATAGCCAAGATTTGGAAACAGTCCAAGTGTCCGTCAGTGGACGAGTAGATTAAAAAGAGGGGGTACACACACACTCCTTGGAATGGAATACTATGCGGTGATGAAAAAGAAGGAAATCTTACCTTTTGCAATGGCATGGATGGACCTGGAGATTATTATGCTAAGTGAAGTAAGCCGAGCAGAGAAAAAAAATATCATATGATCTCACATATATGTGGAATCTATTGGACAGAGTGAACTGAGGAATAAAATAGAGGCAGAGGCGGGGTCACAGGGACCAGAGGGACAGCTGTCAAAGGGAAAGGGAATGAGAGGATGAGATCAGAGAAGGTAAAGGGATTAGTAAAACTATATATACATAATACAGAGATATAGATAACAGGACAGCAAATCCTAGAGGGAAGCAGGGGGGAAGTTAGGGAGAGAGGGGCAAAGGGGGTTTAAAAAGGGAGACAGGGGAGTGGATTGAGGGAGTTATATTCAGTAGGACACTTGAATCATATAAACACAATAAATTAAAAATTAATAAAAATTAAAAAAATATATAAACATGACCAAAAGAGAGTAATGATTGGGTTCATATTTTTTTTAAAAAAAATACACATGTACAAAGAGAGAGAGAAGAACACATAACTAAAAATAAAAACAAAAAGGAAAAATAAAACAACACTTTCACCAGAAAAATCGAACTACTAAATATGTTTGAGTGTGTAATATAGCCAAAGAAAAGAGAAAAAATACTTTCAAAGCTATTTTAGAGTGAAGAAGGAATAAGGTAAAAACAGCTCAGTGTTTGATTTTTGTTTTATTAAGCTAACAGATTACAGCAAGAAAAAACAACTCATCTCCTAATTTACTTCTATTTTCTCTATCAAAGAAAATGATCTTCAAGTTAAGAAAAGAAGAACAAACATGGCTAAGAGGAAAATAATGGCCAAATTAGGTGATGAGATGATGAGAGAGCTCCTCACTGTTTTGAATAAACTGAAGCTCTTAGAGTCAGAAAAATTATTCCCAGGGACCTGGGGAATTTGCAGGTGTGATCTCAGAAACAGTCAGCAGCAGCCATTAAACATGTCGAATAGTTGTGATGGCAGAAGACTAGAAATCGGTAAACGTCCTAATTTTCTACAAGTGGAACATAGTATATTGCAAACACAAGGTAATGCTGTGCGCATCAATAATCCCTGGAAAAGTATCAGAGACTTTAATTTCAAAGCTGTTTGAAAAGTGCATAGAGAAGAATATGGCAATCTTTTAAATCAGTATGGATTTGCTAAGACTAGAACACACCAAGATGCCTCTTGGATCTTGCTAGGAACAAGAGGAAGGAAAAGAGTATGATTAAAAATGATTTTAAAAACCAAGGTTAAAAAGAAGAAGAGGTGGAGGGGGCAGAGCAAATAGAAGACCCAATCAGTACTTGTTTCTAGGTTGTATGTTATCTGTTTGCTAATGGTGAAATTAGATTGAGCTGGGAAAAAACACTGCAAAGAAAACAGCCAACTTGAGTAACAGGAAAAAGCCTCTGGGTTAGTCTTAGCAGGGCATGATAAAATAAACAAAGCATGTTAATATCCGACTGGAAACAGCTGAAACAAGCATTGATCAGTAATTTAGAAGAATACATTAATACATGCACAATGGCCCTTTCCATTATCATGTGTTAATACACTGGGGAACAATTTATTTTTTCATTGTCTATTGCATGAGGTTTTAGAACTGTTTCTAAATATCTCTGCATCGCTGATTCCAAATCTAAAATCCTTTTTTTGGTGCATGCTCTAGTTTTTATGCAATTTTAATTTCTTTTTGTTACAGTTAAGGGCATGCATTGGTTTTTAAATTGGAGTTAAAGGGCAATGGCTCTTGGATTGAACATAACCACAAGGCAATTAATGTTTTGCAAACATCACATAATTGTAGTTGTTTTTAAATGTAAAAAATTTTATCTGATAAAAACACCCTCTTATTTTGTTTTAAGATTGAATCATGGCTTCTTTGAGTAGGTGTAAATGTAAGAATAGTCCTGAGACCTTCTGTTATATATGTGGCTGTTCCACACTTCAGTGTCAAAAGCACAATATTTCACCATTTGTGACACATGCATATATTTCCTATTTTTAAGTTCCCCTTGGCAACTAAGAGAAGAATAGGGCTTCTCATCTTGTCTGTAATAATTGTGAGGAAATGGATCGCATATCCTAATATTCCTTCAGCAATACGATCTATCCCACGCTCTGAGACACTCCCAGTTCCAGTTCTCAATGGTTTTATTTCTTCCTAGGATGAAGAAAGTGAACATGGTAATCAAGTGTATTTTGATAAGAAGCATGGGGAAATGGTTGTAGAATCTGAAGGGTCTTCTTCTGATGCCAAGCAGTCATTAACCCCTCAGCAATTTAGCCAACCTGAATTGAATGACTTAGTAAGAATGACATAAAAATTGTCCTCGACTTTCTGAAGTATGAGGAGCATAACTGGATCATTTGTGTCGATCTTAAAATGGTAAATTTCCTGCTAGGACAACAGAGAGGTTTCACAAAGTATCCTTGCTTTCTGTGTTTGTGGAACAGCTGAGCTCGGGAAAAACACTGGACACAGAAGGAGTGGCCAAAACATGAAGCTCTGGAAGTAAGGATGCAAAATATTGTGAATGAACATGTAGTTAATTGAGACAGGATCATTTTTTCCCCATTTCACATCAAACTTGGCTTAATAAAGCAGTTTGTTCATGCTTTGAATAGGGAAAGTGAATGCTTTCAACATATTATTTCTGCTTTTCCTGCCCTGTCTTTCGAGAAGATAAAAGCAGGTGTATTTGATGGACCTCAAATTCGAACACTCATACATGATGAAGAATTTGCCAGGAAGATGAATAAGGAGGAGAAAGCAGCATAGCAGTCTTTTGTGGCAGTTACAAAGAACTTCCTTGGCAACAAAAAAGCAGAAAACTATGAACTTCTGGTTCAAAGGATGCTGTTGGCTTTCCGCGACATTGGATGTAACGTGAGCATTAAGATTCACTTCCTGAACAGTCACCTTGGTAAGTTTCCCAAAAATCTTGGAGCTGTTAGTGATGAGCAGACTATTGCTGGGGCATCAAACGAAATTGTCCTCAACAAGTACACAAATGCAAGAGCTACAAACGCAAATTTTTGCCTAAATAGAATTTAAATAAGTTTTGAGCAAATTTTATGATTAAAATAAGTGTTTTAATATGTTCTATTTTGAAATTGTAGACAAATTCTGATGCAATAATATCTTTTAGTGTATTAGTGTATTTACTGCATTTATAAATTACTTTATTTTCACAAAGATGATGCCCAAGAAGACATTTTACTTCATTATGTTAAACTAAATGTTGAAAATTTTACAATAAGATGAAAACCTAAATCTTGAATTGCAAAAAAATCCTGTAGCTTACAGAGAAAAATTAATGTCAGATTTGAGATTAGCACACTGGAATTAGGTAAGAAAAAGTGTTTTTGTGGATGCAACAAAAATTTTGTTCCTAAGTATAATATAGGGTAAAGTCCACATCTTTCTCTAGACTACTTTTGGGCAATATGAAACAATCATCAATTGCATCAGAGCAGTAAATTATCTCAACCTACAATTTCTGTGCTAAAAGGGACCTTTGCACTACTCAAAGTAGCAAAAACTGATCAGTAGGCAAGTTTTCAGTAAGATCACGTGGGTTGAATGCTAAACTTATTTAGGTTCTTGTTTCTTTTATTGTTTTGTTTGTTTGTTTGTTTTTTAATGTGCTTACCAATTAAAGTTCAATATGATACAATAGATACCTAGATTTCAGAAGGGCATTTGACAATTTTCTCATTTCCACTTATAAACTATATGCTATACACTATGGTAGGCATTCGTGTTCATTACTTCTAAACCTTTCAAAAGCCCTGTATTGGTACAATATCCACAATTACAGGTGAGGAAATGGAGGACTAGAGAGGTTAAATGTTTCGCCAGAATTGTCCAGTAGTAGAGGTAGAGAGGGCCACGAATGTGGGTCTCTTCTCAACCTCCTGTCTTCTCTTATACTGCATGGCCTCCATTATAATGTTGGAGTTATAATTTAGGCCAGTGTAAATTTGGTCCAGTTAATAATATGTCTAGAAGGATTTCTAGTAAGTAAACAATTATACTAAAGTTTCTTTAATAGATTTCAGATATAAAACCCAGGCCAGCGTCCTTGTACCTGTTTAATATTATCATCAATAACTTGGGTAAAAACATAAGTCATGGAGTCAAAAGGAATAGCTAATGCTTTATGAAAAATAATTCATATTTAAAAGTATGTACAAAGTGTAACAATGAACCAAAACAAGCTGTCTAAAATTACATAGAAATTCAGTGACATATCCCACATTCAGAATATAAAAATATAATCTTTAAAAATACATATTGAGGATATTTGGTTTATCAGCAATAGAAATGAAAAAGATATAGGGATGGATTTTAATGACTAGCAACCTCATCAGAAGTCAGCAGAGTGATATGTGGACCAAAGAAGCAGGAGGAGAAAGAAATCTTAACACTGCATTAGTACTCATTTATTTGTTCACTTATTTCTGTTTGATGTATACTAATCAAAAGAAATAAAAGACCACTTTACTCCACACACTTCATATCATATCTTGTATATAGGTCACAGTGTTTCAGATATATCACAGTTTAAAATAAACTTTTGAATAATTGAAACATTACCCAAGATGGGTCTTGGTGAGAGGACATGAAAAATGTTCTTGGTAACACATCCATTGAGAAAGCTGTATGAATGTAGAATGTTTAACCTATGAATTCTTCAAATATTTGATAAAAGTACATTTCATTAAACTAGTCACTCATTCTGAATTCATTGAGCAAATATATATTAACTTTTGTTATATGCTAAATATGTCAGGCACTGTCCTTGGTACCAGGAAGAAAATATTATGAAAAAAAGGACATGATTTTTGCATTGACTTTTTAGTCTAAGTGAGAAGATGAAGGGAACTTATGTCCCACGGTATGTGCTATACCAGAGGTATTCTGAGACACAGAGAATGAAATCTAGACCAGCCTGGGGTCTGTAAAGGAGCCAGAAGAAAGTGCATATGAGATAAGAATAGAAAGATAAATAGGCATTGACTAGCTGAAGTAGGAAGAGGAAATAAAGACATTGCAAGGAGATGGAAACAGTATGTGTGAACGTATGGGAAAATTAAAAGAACATAAGAGAATTAGTGAAAATAGAAGTATTTCTCATAATTGGAAGAAAGGATGTGTGTGAAAGCACTGATAGGAAATGAGGCCTGAGTTGTACTCTACAGTAAGAAACTTGAACTTTATCCTGGAAGCCATGTGGAGCCTTGACGCATTTAAAACTAAGCAGTGATGTGACTAGGTGTTAGTCTTAGAAAGATCCCTCAAGCAATAATGGAGCCAGGCTGGAAGCATTAGGGCCAGTTGAAAGGTAGAGCTGATGCTCATTAGTTGCAGTAGTTATGCTCTATATTAGTTGTGGCAAACACTAAATTAACGAATACTGAGTCGTTGCCTTTGGGGAAAGTACATAGTTATCATCTCATGAATCTACAAATTTAGCCACTTTCCAATCTCTTCTATAGCTTCAGCATGCACTAGAGGTGTTACTGTAGCATTTTCTTAGCACCTTATGTTCAGATCAATAAATTTACCTTCTTTTTTTTGGATGTACCCTGCTGCTGATTCATTAACATTCTAATTGTCACAAACAGCATTGTAACTCATGCCTGAAAAATGATTATCTAAAATATGTATTTTTCTCTATAAGGCACATCACAGCCTTCTTGCACTTGGGAACACTAGACAGCACTTCAGAAATATACTTGGTGGTCATTTTAAACAGCAGAATCACCAGAAAAAAAGCACAAAAATACAAAAAATATAGCACTAAATGAAACACCAAAAGGATAGTTGTTTATAGTCTCAGAGATGAACAAGAAAGCAGAACATTGCCTCGTTCATCTATGTAAACATGCTCATGCTCATAGGGTGATTCAAATTTTTCACTACACTGAGCATGTCTAAGAATAACTAGGAAAGCCTGAAAATATCAATTTGAGAGATTCTAAATAAATTCTAGCTACTAGGAGGACTTTCAGAAATGGACTCCACAAATAATGAGGATCAACTATGCTTTTAGTAATCTAAGCTATAATTGAACACCTACATTAAGGCAGGAGCAGTGGGAATAGGTGAAGGAGGTGTGTCCATTTTCGCACACTATTTATTGAGTTTTCATTTTGTACAAAGCTTAGTTGCTCAACTCTGAGGTATGTAGATGAGAAGGGAGAACTTTGGGGTGGGAAGAGAATTTCAGGGAAAGGTGTATTCTTTAGAAAGAGGTAGTTATCAGATATTGCAATGAAGGTGTGGGAAATACTTCCAGAATAGCTTCGCTATATCTTGAAATTGACTCTTTATGGCACTCAGTCCCAGAAGGTATTGTTGGAAGGTTTAGAGGACAGGAGATGAATGGAGGTCTGGATTAACTCACCAACGTACAGTGTGTTCGTAAAGTCATGGTACACTTTTGACCGGTCACAGGAAAGCAACAGAAAATGATAGAAATGTGAAATCTGCACCAAATAAAAGAAAAACTCTCCCAGTTTCATACCTATTCAGTGCAGTTTGATGTGGGCTCACACACAGATTTTTTAGGGCTCCTTAGGTAGCTATCCCGTATAGCCTCTACAGACTCGTCACTGACTGATGGCCTACCAGAACAGGGTTTCTCCACCAAACTGCCGGTTTCCTTCAACTGCTTATCCCAACGAGTAATGTTATTCCTATGTGGTGGCGCTTCGTTATAAATGTGCCAATATTCATGTTGCACTTTG